>NC_061121.1:120553953-120834666 GCF_002878395.1 Capsicum annuum | reverse complement strand
ACTCCAAATTTTATCCTTCTATGTCTCTTGATTGAACCGTAGAAATTTCAAATTGATTGGGGATTTGAGTTGATCATTTTAAGGGCTTCGAGAAGCACCCTTTATTTTCGTGAATAAAGTTCCGGAGTTGGAAGTTCATATTTATCTTCCATTTTTACGTATGTAGGGCTTTGAACAAGATTGTCCTTTCGATCTTGTGCTCGGTATTTTTGTTGAATTACATTGACATGAGATTTTACATGTTTTACCATGAATTGGAAATATGGTTTTATATCTTATATTATTATCCATGAGCTATGGGATTATGTCATCCGATATGTGTATGTTGTTGAGATGGAATTATGTCCAAAAAGTATTTGATTATGAGAGTATGATTATTTAATTTGTTAAGCCTTGATTTATACTATCATTCCACTATTTCCTTATTATGAATTTATAATTGATATTGAAAATTCTATATCCCTACTTTGGTTTGATGTCTCAAGTACCTTTAAATGAGAGTTGGATGGCAAATTGAGAACTGTTTATATTGAAGTTGCAATGACTTAGTATTTTTTGAATGGTATTGATGAGTTAAATTGTTGAAAATATTATGTATTAAGTCTTCATATACTTGACCAAATGTCAAGTTGGTTATGGTTCAATGCATTGATACCTTGTTGATATTGAGGAAGATTAAAATGTTTTGAGCAAAAATTTGTTGAGTTAGGAATCCACAAATTGATATGATTTGATAAATAAGAAGGAGATTTGATTTGGTCTTTATGATAGACCCTTGTGATGTTGTGGTGGATTTCCTAATACGTTCTGAGCTTGTCGGGGAGTAGTACTTAGCACCGAGAGGGAAATTTGATATTTCCCCAAACCTATGTGCCACCGTAGGTTTGTTTGATAATGATATTATTGGCCAGAGAGCCCGATTGTGAATATTGCAGTTTTAATATCGTACTACCTGGCAAAAAGTATGACGCTCCCGCCAACGGGGGTTTCAAATATTGGTATTCCACGTAGCTCACGTGGGGTTGTCGGTTATAGAAAACTCCCCTGTACATAAGAGTCATGTTTATTGAATTACCGAGTCACTATGAGTTATAATGTGGTAAGTCAAGTTACCTATGATGATCTATAATGAATTATGAGGTTTTACTCCTACATTTCCTATCTAAGATGTTATGTGTTGCATGATTTGATGTCACTCAATCCAGGTGTGTCATTATGGTCCGTATGTATGTTTTTACGAAATTTATGATATTATTTATATTTTGCATACGTCCCCACATACTCAGTACATATCTTGTGCTGACCCACATATTTCTCTATGGGCTACATTCTTACCATGATGTAGGTTCAGGTACTCAACCGCAGCCGCAATAGTGATATCTGAGTGCCACATCTACGTTCCTTCAGTGGTGAGTTCTCATGGTTCGAGGACCAAGTTGCTAGTTTTGTTGCTGTTATTTTGTGATCCCTTTGGTTTGTTGAGTCAGTTGGGGGTTTGTCCTAATGCTAATTGATTTTGCTGTATAGAGGCTATGTCAGACTAGTGTATTGTTGTGTTGGTTTGTGTATAGACATTCCATATATGTACAGTCTAATAATATTTTGTGCCATGTGCGATGTGATATGATACGTACTTATATATATATCCTTAGCATAGCGTGTATGTTGTTGTGTTGGAACCCAAGAGTAGTATTTTGGCTTAAAGGGTTAGCTTGAGGCTACGTGTAGCCTTGGGCACCGTGTGGCGTTTTAGGATGATATTTCGGGGCGTTACAAACAAGTACGAATTTACTAAATTTTCCCTTAATAATTTTGGATACAAACCATGACAATGCGTTTCCCCAGGTAAATTATGTTCTTATATGCTTTATAATATCAGTCATCCATATCATGTTTAGTTGACACTATGCTAATTGTCAATTTATGAATTAAACCATGTGAGCATGTTTTCCTCATAAGTTTAACATCCTCCCATACTCACAATCAATGATTTCGTCATTTTAGTGAAATATATTATGTTTTTGATCTACAAATCATGAATTTTCTTAAAGTATTTTGATGATGCTATTTTCTTTTATGTATTATTCAGTAATGATAGGTAATGAACACCCTATACCTATATGTTTATGCATGTTTTAGATTTTAAGAATCAAGCTAGTCAAATTATACCTTTTCATCATATTCAGATTATCATATTCATGTTGAGCAATTATCAGTTGTGAGTCATGTTAACTATAATCAGTACTAGTGTCAGCTCAAATGTGAGTAGGATTTAACACCGAGCATACCTAAGGATGAAGGCTCACCCGCCAGTAGAGGACTGAGACCTACAATAGAAGTCCCTAAGTTCTAGAACTATATAGCCAACGTAGGTTATGAGATGTCACCCGACAATAGAGGACTGACACTCTCTTAGAGGTCAACCTCCAGTAGAGGACTAACACCCTAGTCCTTCCGGACATCAGCATAGTAGATCCATAGAGCCAGTGTTAATTTCTGTGGAAAAGTACTGATACCCTTGCAACTAGGTTACAGGTTGGACCTCGATCAGCTCATATTGGGGCGTGTCAGTTACATGATAGCTACCATAGTTTTAGTTTAGTATTCAGATAATATCAGTTCAGGTTTGCATGACTAAGTATTTAGTTTATCAGGTATTCAGTTATTCTATTTTTTACAGATTATATCAGTACATGCTTTACTTGGTCTTGCATTCAATTTACATGTTCATGAATTCATGTTTAGTGCTTATGTGTAATTCAGTTAGTCCCATCTTACATACCAGTATATTCTAAGTACTTACTGGATACTCTCTTTTGCACTATATTGATTTCACAATATAAGTTCAGATGCTCAATTTTTTGATCGTCCTTAGTTAGTTCAGCGCCACTTAGCAGCAGTTGTGGTGAGTCATCATCCATCGAGGACAAATTATTTATAGTTATTTTTAGCACATCCTTTAATTCAGTTAGTCAGAGTTAGTTGGGATTTTGTCCTATCAGCTCCTCGTGTTTTAGAGGCTTTAGATAGTCAAACTTGTTTTCAGTAGTTCAGAAATATTGGATATTGTTTTAGTATTACATTTTAATACAATTTCTCATAAGTTTAGCTTCCACATATGATGTTTTATTATTACTTCATTCAGTGCTAATAGCAGATACCATATCATGGGTTAGTTTGAGGTCATTTGTAGCCTTAAGCACCATGTACAACTATGTGTAGTCTCGGGTCATGACACAATCACTGCTGGGTGTGTATATATATTCTTATTTCTCATGTTTTCAACTATTTTAAAGTCCTATTTTCAGCATTTATGAATTCTTGAGCTTGTTAAAGTGTGGGGATTGATGAATTAGAGCTGCAGTTGAGTTGGAGACGTATTGGCGATCATTTTCCCATAATTTTTTCCCTAACTCTCCATTTTACTCTTGTTTTTGCTAATTACTTAGAGAGGTTTTGAGCACCAATTGAGACTTCATTCATTCTCAATATTATATCATACATTTGTTATCCTTCGAGGGGTCTCGTGATCGATTAAATTTTTGAATTCTATTTGCAGGCCTTATGGGCCTATTTTGGTTCGATTTTTGACCCAAAGTTTTATATTACAACATGGCACTCATTTAACACATGTTAACATGTAGATTATAATTTTGATAACACACCATTGTTTAGAGTTTGAGGAGAAAATCCAAGAAGTTTCATGGATGGTTCCAGACTTCTTTTTAGCTATGAGGTAGGCTACAATCTCCTATTATCTATGAGATTACGTATTTTGTATATTTCATGATAGGTGGGTGGTTATAGTATAGGTTTATAGCTTTTTTATTTTTATTTTACATATTTAGGGGATTTTAGAATAGAATAATAGTTTGAGCCTTAGCCTAGAATATCTTCTATAGTCAAAGGGTTATGTTGAGCTTGATTATAAACTAGTTCATACCTTAGGTTTACACTATAATCCTTAGTGTATGGATTGGAGTAGTACTTTCCCATTTTGATGAATTTTCTCTGTTAATCTCACTGAATAGTATGATGCCTTCCCTTGTTTTACTCTTGAGTTTTTATTTATATACACTCTTATTGTTCTTTATATTATTGGGACTAAGGTCTTTGTGGTAAGACTATTTGGATACTAAGTTATTTCTCTATGCTTGAAAAGAAACATAAATTAACTTATAGACACTTGGGTTCTTCTATTATTTTGATATTGGAGGTAGCATGTACACATCTTTATTTCCTTATGCTAGTTTAGTTGTATGATTACAACTAAAAACTTGGTTTTCTACTAATTTTAAAAGGCTATTATTTTCTCTTTTAAATTTTAAAACAAATTTTAAATTCAAGACATACAACCTTTATTGTCTGTCTATGGTATCTTAAACTAATCTTAAAACTTTGAAAACTTGGACCAAGGTAGATTTTGGCTCATTTTAAGTGTTGTCACCTATCACTAATTACTTAATTTATTTAAGGAAGATTTTGACTCATTTCTATGCTATTCTATAATTTTTTTCCCTGATTTGATATTAGGCACTAGGCTTGTTGTAGTTCTACTTGTTATGATCATGGTTTGATTCAAAAAACATTTAGACATATTTACCTCTAATACAGTAAAGAGTGGATTGGCAATGGATTATTTATATATTAGTTCAGGACCAAGCACTGCATTTACATAATATCTTAGTTTAGGACCAAGCACTGTAGTTAGATAACCCGAGTCTGAATTGGCTCCTTCATTTGATGAGCCATATTACCAGAGAAGTATGGTTGCCATAGGTCCTGACTTTATGAGCTGCTAAGCTAAAGGAAGTCTATACACTTATGATGTATATGGTACTTAATTTTTCCTGCATCACCTATCATGCTATGATTATTGTTTGTACCTACCGGTTTAATTGACAGCTGGTTATGTTATGTTTTTTGTTATGTGCCTTTTAGGTTAAAGGGTCCCAGTTAGGTTACTGTATGTCCAGGCTAGCCGATCATGATATTTTTTAGATATTATTGTATAGCTCGTGGTAGACTAGTTATATATTGGTAGTCAAGATTGTAGATATGCTTCTAAGCTATTTTTGTATTTATTATGGTAAGCTTTATTATTGTTATACTATCTTTTAGTAGTTCATATTATTGGTTAAACTTTTTAATTATACAAGAGCTAGCTCCCTTCTTGATATTTTAAATCTTGTGATATTTAATTTTTTAGGCAATCTCCCTAAGGTCGGCACCATCGTGTTCTGTTATTCTTATTGTATGAGATTTTCTTTCTTTGTACTACTATCTTTTATATATATACATACATATATATATATACCACTTTCTTCGTTCTACTAGTAAACATTGATTTCTTCATACTACTATTTTATATCTCTTCCTTCAAACTAAAATAATATATAGTTTAGCTACTTCGTGTATCATATCATCTCTCCTAGTTATCGGTAGAGTATAGTAGTTTATCTTTGCCTCTCAATAATTATTGTTGTGTTTTATTTCTTAGTTAGTTTCAAGTAACCTGTATTCTTGTTTTACATATTATTTATACTTGCACTATCTTTGGGGTTGAGTCGGTCGATTCCTACTAAGTACCTCATAGTTTGAACTCATACTACAATTCTGCACCCTACATATCATAGAAAGAGTTTTTGCCGCTGACATATGCATCCTGCAGAGCTTCTATGGATTAGAGACTTGGGTTCTCTTGGTGTCTGAATTTCTTCCTACTTTCCCTTTTATGAGTTGATCTTTATTTTGTATCAGAGATAGTTTTGCGTCTCTATATCATTTTTACCTATTATCTCTTATTCTATTAGTAGCTTTTGTACTTCTTACCCGATTTTTGGGAGTATTTACTTTCTTAAGGTTTTTTGTCCTAGTTTTACTAAGTTTTTGCTTCCACTTCTTGACTTAACCCATTATTCATTATTTTGGGCTTCAGGTTGGCTTATTTACAAGTGGACTATAGAAGGTGTCATCATGACCTAAGGAATTGGGAGATATAATTACATACTATTAGTTGCATAATTTATAAAATGGAATTTACAAACTTACCAAAAATGAGGGCATATCTTGAGATTTAGTCCCAAAAAACAAGGTTTTCTAATGCTCTTGTGGGAGAATATGAGAATGAGCAAATTATGTGGTTTCCTTAGACTTGAGGGAACAATAATATGAGAGGATTTGCTATACTATAAGTACATATATAGGAACGAGTCGCATGAAGTAGAATTATAAGGGTAACAACCTAGGTTCTCTAAGCTTCTATCCAAGTTATGAGTTGGGGGCTACAAGTAGTATTGTCATGTTACTAGTGGCAGGTTTAGAATCGTATGTTTACCAATGTATATCATCATGATCCTTCCAATTTTACAAGCCATGAGGCTAACTCGTACCTTCACCATACGAGTCGTATGTTGACTTATATAGACTACAGATTAATTTCTGTAATGTTTAGTTAAAGGGCCTTTTGGTCTTTTCCCGTCATATAACTCCCAAACCACGACTTATACTCTAAAAATGAGCATTATTTTATCCTACTTTCAGTCAGTTAACAATACTTTCCTCCTCCTATCTTCAAGAACATCAATATTAGGGTTTCTCTCACCAAGTCATCTTCCATGTCTCAAATATTCAAGCCTTCAATACAAGTCAAGCAATTTTAGGTATGTGGGGTTTATGAACAGGGTTATTCTTTCATCCTTGTGCCCAATAAGAATGATTTTAAAAGTGAATTTACTTGCTTTAAAATAGGGTTCATACCCAAACAACCATATTCTTGCGATATGACAATACCATGTGATAGAAAGCTTTGAGTATATCAAGGTTTACATATACTCAAGTTTTGTCTTGTAAAATCTATTTTTTAATTTGAAATTCATTATTCTGATAGGGTGTTGAAGATTTCACGGTGACTATATAGCATAATATTTTTTATGAATTTCTATGAAATAAAGCATGAATTCCAAGTCCTAAGAACAAGTACTAAGATTACAAGAAGTTTATATTATTAAGCTCCATTAATATGTTCTATTTACGATTTAAAGAAAAGTTTGATCTTTTGAACTAAAGAGAACACATGAAATCCACAACTGTTTATCTTGATTATGATTTAAGGTAAAGAGAAGCTTAACTAATTTTCATTCTATAAACCCTTATGCTATTTTAAGGTAGATTACTTAATTATGAGTATGTATGTATTCTGAGAGTAGTATTTAGCACCGAGAAGAGAATGTGGATGAGCGTATCCTAAATTCCTGGAAACTATGATCAATTGTTGGTTAAGATTTTTCCCATTATGGATGAAGTGTTGTGATTACTTAAGTTAAGGTTTTATTCTGATGGAAAGGGTTGAATAGATCTCACTAATATGGATAAGATATTGGACCCCATGGTACCTCACATGGTTTATGTCGGTTAGAAGAATCTCCTATAAAAAGGAATAAGAGTAAAGATTTTACAACCTAAGTGTTATGACTCACTAAGTTTACTCTTATGTATCATTATCCATGTTTTATAATCTTGCTATCTTTAGTTTTACTCAAGTTCAAGGTGAGTCATTTACGCTTAGCATGCATAATTTGAATGTTTACATATATATTCAATTCAAGATTTACTTTGCATTCACCCCCACATACTCAGTACATTCCAGAGGTACTGATACACATATATGTGTAACGCCTCGAAATCGGGTCCCGAGATTTCACACAGTGCTTAGGGTCAAAAGTGACCCCAAGCTAACCCTTCTACTGGCATAACTCATAAGCAACTGAACAAAAAGTATAAATCTATACAAATCTACGGAAAATTACTCTTTTATGAATCTGATCGATACAAAACTAAATATACATGATAACAATTCTGCCTTTACAACCAAAACTAAAACGGAATACATTAACTTCTACTGACTGTCTATGAAGCCTCTACTAGTATTGACTGTAGGTAACCAGGTCATGACTCACGACTATCCCAACTCAATATGAACGAATAAAGAAAATACAACACTATTAGTTCTGCATAACTGACCCAAGACCTTGAATCAAAAGGACTCATCACCTGCTGAATGGATACCACGAACTAACTGGATCTGAAGGTGCATACTATAGGCTTGCCTTTGCAATGCCTTCGACTTTCTTTATTTATAGAACGAAAATTAACTTTACAATCCAATCTAACTTTACATGTTTGGCACGTAGTTCTAGGAAAGTAGTGTACGCTCACCCACACCTCTCACTCGGTGCTAAATACTACTCCCGTACTCAAGCTCAGTCTCATTTAGGAAATCCACCTCAAAATAATCTCAAGGTCCTATAATGAAGGCAAAATTATATTTCTCATAATTGAATCATAATAAATTGTGTAATCCTATTTTCAACTCAAAAAATCATGATATAAATTTCAATTCAAATCTCAGTAAATAATTTGATAAAGGAAAACTCCAAATCGTAATATCATAAAAATCCAATTTCAACCTTGACATAAATATAATGATTCCATCTTCAAAAATATCATCTCAAATTCCATCCTTGTTCAATATCAAAACAACAATCTTTGCTTTTGGGAATTACTTATAAAATCATGTCCACGACTCGAGATCAAAATCTTCTTATAATTTCATGACATATATTTAAAACCCAAAATATAAAGATTTAATACATCAAAATCATATCTAAATTTCATAGTCAACAATCATCTCGAAAATCTTCACTTATGTCAATCAAAATATTGGGAATAAATTCATGACATAAATATCATAATTTCAACAACTCAAAATTCATATCACAAATTCCATAAATTCATTGTCAATACTCATTTCAAATAAATTCAACAACATCAATTCTTAATAGGAAAATATAAATCAAAATATGTATATATCAACTCAAATCATATCAAGATAAAATATAATGCCTTCAAATACACAATTCATGGATAATTACATAAACTCAAAATAAGATAAATTGGTATAAACTTCAACATAAAAATTTACGTAATCTTTATAAAACAAGTTTTAGGCACAAGACCAGAAGGATTATTCTTGTTCAAACCCCACATACCTCAAATTTGTGACTTTGGATGAACTTACGATTTCGGAACTCTAATCTTAAAATAATAGGTGCTTCTTGAAGATGTCAACTTGGGAATTATGATTCCTAAATTATTTTTGAATTCCTGCGGTTGAATTTTTAGAGATCTTGAATTCTTGGTTGAAGCTCATGTGTTTGGTTCTTGAGAATTTTCAGATAAATGACCAAATTTTGGTCCAATGTAAGATGAATCCCGTTTTAAAGCATGATTGGGGGATGGTAAATGACCAAAATGCCCCTAAGGAAACAAATAAAGTCACATTTGTCCCTCAGTCACTGGTTTGATATGCTGAAGTAAATTGATCATAACTTTTTACTCCGATGATAAAATTGTATAAAACCAAGTTCATTGTAAAGATGACTCAAAGTGATTTCATTTAATATATAGTAGCTCACCCAGTTCGTTAAATACAGGAAGTTATGATCATTGAAAGTTGATCCTGGATTGCTGAAAACTGGGCAAAAGTAGCGTTTTTGCTACTGGTTTGAAATCCAAATGCAGCCTTATGCATTCCAAAAAATTCTGAAACTCATCCGGTATGTACTATGAGCTTGTTTTATTGTAACACAATTTGAAAATCGAAAAATGAATATCGGGAAGGTTATGAATTAATTCCCCAAATTTGAAGGTTCAAAATAAGCTAAGTGTTGAACACTTAGGTAAAGTTCTAAGTGTTAGGCTCCATGTGACTTGTTTTAAAAGCTCTAACAAAGGGAACTTTGCGGGGTCTTACAATATCTCCCCCTTGTGAAAATTCGTCCTCGAATGATGCTAGACAGGCTAACGATGCCGAGAGACTAAGGACGCAAAGTTGAAATAACTTGCTCAACCGGACCTGTATCGTTCTCATCTTTGTTACACTTTAATGAATATATTTATTCATGATAAGAATAGGTATATAGCTGAATCTTTGATTAGAGAGGAGCTGAATGAGGGAAGGCCGTTATCTTCAATTGAGTCTAAGCTGACTTGCCTTTACTTGTTATAAAGAGCTGACTCATGCTGAGAGTTCAGAATTAGCTTGATGTGCTCAAGGTGTGATTATATTTATAGAGGACGAAGCGACAGTTTATGTAGGCTTAAATCATGAGAAAAAATAAGGCTAAGATTACGCACTGAGTATCACATTGCCCCGCTTGATATTTAGAAAATAAAGATCGTTCAGTGAATACTTATGAACCAAATCATGACTAGATGTCCTAATTCTAAAACTAATACCTGATACATATACTGAGCTGAATTAACAATTTTCATAGGTGTCAGCAACTATTTTCTGGAATGACCGTACTTATGAAACTTCAGGTAGTTAGACCAGACAGGTTTAGAAAATGAAAAACTAAAGGAATCTATCCTTTTGATTGTTAAACTGGATTACTGGATGCTGAAATTGAATCATACACTGGGATAGAATTTCTAAACTTTAGGCCTCACAACACCTTACTTAAAAACTACACACTTCTAAAATAATCTCTCAACCATTCCCTTCCCTTTAAGACCTTACTCATTGGTTCATCTTCTAATTCTCACACGGTCCTTGATATTTCCATCTACTCATGTCTAGTCGGAACGAAATTTTATCACCATGTTCAAGCCTAATCTTGAAGTCAGAAGATACACCACATAACACTATATTACTAGTTTGAATCATGAAGTCAACACACCCTGTATTTCACAACATCTTATCGCTTGAAAGTTTCTCATTACCACTCCAACAACTATACTCAAACTCATACTAGACATTTACTAATGTGCAATGCACCCTTCCACATATGTACAAATATAACATTCAAGCCTACCTTCATACCCACATACGCACCTCTAAACAGACACTCATAAAGCATTTTTCTCATATTCCCTAAGACCTTACTCATAACAACTTCTATGTATTATTAAATTCTTAAGATAATACACATAAAATATTCTCGACTAACCCAACCATACTCAAAATGTCACCTCCAAATTCTTTCAAACTTATGGACTTACATAACGCATAAAACTTCAACTAACCATGACATGTATCAAAGACTTGGCCTCGATCTTACTTCATATTTACCAACTTAGCTAAAATAAGCACACGACCATCTTTCATCAACAAGAAATATTTACTCTCTCCCCTCTAGACAACTACTCATCATCACCATCTCGACTAAATGAAAAGGTCACTGAAAGATTAGAATATGGAGACCCAAAAACATGAAAGGATACTGTAAATAACTTGACTCTCTTTACCGAGGCCTTAGGAATAGGGTATCAAAGTATGTAAAAAAAATACAAGCTTCTTGAAATATCAAAACTCAATCTTAGGGCTTAAAGCCCATGCTTCAAACTTGTACCAAAACATCTCAAAATTTATTCTCGATAACATAAACATTCGTAGTTCATCTTAAAATCTGAAAATCTCAGAAATGTGCATGAAAATATGAACAAACTTATGAAATTTATATTCAAAGTCTCTCAAAATTCATAATCTTGTAAATAGTGATAATAGGTATGAATCCTAATTTACACTTCATGTATAAACATTTAAATTCATAGCAAAACAACATGCTCAACATGTTTCTTGAATATACTTCAATACCATCAAAATAATAAGATCAATAATCTCAATATCATGCTTAAATTTAATTAGGAAAAATCTGGAAAATCACCTTATATGCAGAGATATATGAAAATAGTCATGTAATTCAAGGCTTAAATCACTTATAACTTTATAAACTCAAAACATGGTAATTTTGACATAAACCCAACTTGTAAGTCATGTAATCCTTTATAAAATTCAAATTTTTGGGGCATAAAGTATAATACATAGAACAAAACATGAATTGGTGATTTACATGAAATTCTATTGAAATTGGATATAACAAAATTCATAACTTGGGGATTTATCTTGAAACTAGTTTAACATGATATGTAATCGTTTGTTCAAAGATAATTCTTGAAGACATTTTATCAACCACATGGGAAGCATGGATACTTGAATTAAATAATATAAAATGAATTGATTTCTTAAATACATGCACTAACAAGAGAATGGGTTGGGAATCCTGTCCCCTTACATCATTACTACACATACTGGCACTACTACAAGAATCTGAGATCCCGACTTGGTTACTTGTTCTATCATCTCCTCCTTAGCTTTAAGCAATCATCATTAAGTCCATGAACTACTTAATAAACTCTAAAATGAACTTCAATCACTTTAGGGTATTGGATATAATAATACACATGACCACTGAACTCCCATAGAATATACTAAACTTTCTTTTGCTTCTACAATTATCATCTCACAAGATCCCGAAACAACAAACTTAAATTCTTGTATACACTGTTCAAGCCTACTAGTTCACCTTTTGTACAACTAACATTGACAACACATTAATCATTATACTCACCTTGATCACCATCTACTATTCAAACTTAGTATCTTATTCTAGCGATGATTAACCATAATCTTCACAATTATTCTTACATGCCAATCATTCGAAAAACATTAGTCTGCTAAGACCTCATAATAATAATAATCAGTTGTAATCCTATGGTCTATCATATTTACAATCCATCAACACATCCTCTTTCTACACATCATTACTATTCACTCATCTATACACCTAACTTCTTTTATATCTCTATAAGTTTCAACTAACTCCTTTTTTTTGCAATCTCAGGGACACCTAAATTAACAACACTCATCCACCAAGTACTTTCATCTATAACCTATACTTTTCTTGCATAACAAGCCTGTCATCAACTCTCTTCATACTTTAAGAATTCAATAATTCACCTTAAATAATAACTCCTTCTTTACCTTAGACTAAACTAATACACCAGGACATATCACTGCATTACTGACTCATTCTCATGCCAAAAGATTCAACGATACTTCTATTCAATAAATTGCCCTTACTATTTTTTTGTCACTACACCTCTAAACCAATACTTTCAACCAACACAAGCATAACAAGATGGACAACAAGTTGCTAGTGAATCGAAATAGGACTCACATGGCTTCACTAGACTTTGATTTTGAGTTTTGAAAAAAATATATGATGAATCACGAAGCAACTATGCTAGTGACTCGAAATAGGCCTCACACGGCTTCACTAGACTTTGATTTTTAGCAAAACAAAAATAACAAGGTTAGAAGATATAGAAACTTAACACACAATATTCAATGATCTAAGGATACATGTCTTATTCTTTCATAACTGAGAAACTCATAAAAATGAGGGTATAACTTTAAATTAGAGGGACTTATAATACACTAGAAGGCTCCTCTCAAGCCGCTTTATGAAACTTTTGAAACTTCTCACTAGCAAATCTAAAAGCATTATTAAGAGAGGAACTAAAACTTGTTGATCATGCTATCTCAAGAATAATACATAGATAAGGAAGTATAGATAATCATTATGGACTATAAGGAGGAATATGAAAGAACATCTGACTTGGGACTAGTGTGGGCATTTTGGGAATCACGAATAAAGAACTTCAATCTTTGAAACTCAAAGGCACTGAGGGGGTACTCTTTAGCTCGCTTATAATCCCATGACTATCTGTAGAGAGTATCCGAGAAAGCATTATCAATAAAGATTCAAGCTTGACTATTTTTTATATCTTTAAAATAAGGCAGAGATGGCCTGAATACAGTAATATGAGAATCTATATAAGTTTCTTAGAGAAATTTTTTTTTGTAGCACGATCTGAGACATGGAACAATGGTAACATTTCCTAAATGCCTCATAGCCTCTCGAAGAAAAGTACAGACGTCTCCGTACCATTCTGCAAGACTCTACTAGACACGTCTTCATAGACACCCTAGAACACTTGAACTCTACGCTCTGATACCAAGTTTGTAACCCCCCAAAATTGGGTCCCGAGAGGTCACACGTTGCTTAGAGACACAAGTGACCCCAATCTAACCATTCTACTAAAATAACTCATAAGCAACTAACAAAAATTATAAATCTATACAAATCTGTGGAAAATTACTCTTTTCTAAATCTGATCGATCCAAAACGGAATTTACAAGATTATAATTTTGCGTTTAAAACCAAAACTGAAACGGAATACATCAACTTCTAGTATTGACTGTAGGTAGCCAGGCCATGACTACTGACTATCCCAACTCAATACAACTGAATAAAGAAAATACAACACTATTAGTTCTGCATAATTGACCCAAGCCCTTGAATCAAAAGGACTCATCACCTGCTGACTGGATCTGAAGGTGCATACTATACCTTGTACCTATATTCCGAGAAAATATAGCCCACATATGAATATGTAGGTCAATACCATGGAAATGTACCGAGCATATGGGGGTGCAATACATATATAAAATAATCTTAATATCAACACAGTTTATAAAATTATCAAGCTGATATAAGTAACTCACTTAGCTCGAATTAAATCATCAAAATCATGGATGAATAATACATGTAAAATAAATCACGTGAGTCATTACAATAAGTTCCAAATTCACTTTCTACTCGGTTTCAACTTGTAAAGTAATCAAATCTTAAAACGACTCTCTTTAGAACATAACATTTCAATCTTTTGGAACCAAGGAACTTTTTCACAAATCATAATTTTCAAATCATACACACTTATCTTAGATAGAGTAGAGACACACACATACCATGGGAGTTTCTTATAACCGACATAAACCATGTGAGCTTATCATAGAGTCCAATGTTTTGTCTTCCTAAGGAAGAAACCCCACGTTGGGAAGGAGCATCATACTCTTGCCAGGAAGTATAACCTCAACTCAGTGATGACAAACTCGGCTTTACACCCATAAATCTCAATCCTATGGTGGCACGTAGTTCTGAGGAAGTAGGGTACGCTCACCCACACCTCTCGCTCAGTGCTAAATACTACTCATGTACTCAAGCTCAGTCTCATTTAGAAAATCCACCTCAAAATAATTTCAAGGGCCTATAATGAAGGCCAAATTATATTTCTCATAATTGAATCATAACAAATTGTGGATTCCTATTTTCAACTCAAAAAATCATGACACAAATTTCAATTCAAATCTCGGTAAATTATTTGATAAAGGAAAACTCCAAATCATAATATCATAAAAATCCAATTTCAACTTTGACATCAATATAATGATTACATCTTCCAAAATATAATCTCAAATTCCATACTTGTTCAATATCAAAACAACAATCTTTGCTTTTGGGAATTACTTATAAAATCATGTCCATGACTCGAGATCAAAATCTTCTTATAATTTCATCACATATAATTAAAACCCAAAATATAAAGATTTAATACATCAAAATTATATCTAAATTTCATAGTGTTGTATTTATAGTATTAGAATGTTGCCGACTCGATAATAAGGTGTGCACCGCGACCCCTAGTCCATGGGATCAAGGGTCTCATCATGAGTTTTGGTCAGGTGAAGTATGGCTCTTTTCAACAGTCTTGGAAAGGTGGAGTATGGGTCGCTTCACGGGCTTAACACTACGGCTTGCTGGAAATGGTATTTTTGGCTTTTTCACTCGTCCTACGCCTTGTCCTTCCATCCCAAGCTTTGTGGTGTTCTTTCCCTTCAATTAACAGCTTGTTAAACATCCATATATCATCAAAATAAAATAATCAAGAATCCTTCATCATCTTACACTGCGGATTAGAGATCAAAATAACAAACAATCTATAACGATGAACTAGAAACTCAAGCTAAGACTAGTCTTGCCCACTTTTCTTTAGCTTAGTGTTTTGACCCTAGGCTTGCTTGAATTGAACTTTAAACATTATAAAAAAGTTCTTCCAAAAATAATTACACAATAATAACCTTAGGTACTCATTATTGAAATTAGAATCCATTGCGATATACTAGGAAAACAAGTTTTCTCGTTTAAAGTCTAAGTTACCAATTTAAGTACAAACTTGTTTGAAAGACACCGTAATCATTGTAATCACATACTTAAAAACTTAGATGATCACTTATATCATAATTAAAACATTAATAACACAAGAAGTCCTAAAAAAACTAAATAAGCTAGGATAACAACACTAAAGTGCATAAAACCACCTTAGATCATCACCCCACACTTAAAGCCTTGTTCATCCTCGAACAACTCTTTACTCTAAGCATCATAAGATTAGGTCACCAAACTTATACTACAAGAAAGACACTCAAGCTAGTACTACAGTAAATACGAAGAACGCAAGTTTCTACCCTAAACATGTTATATACACAATTGAAAGTTCAAGAACACAACTCCGAAATATCCTAGCCTCAAGAATTGAATCACGTAGTTGGTAAACTCATGCATACTGCTCAATAAAATACATCATATCAATAACCCAACATTAATCAAACATGTTCCCTCACAACAAAAGAGTTAACCTTAAACACTCATAAAGATGCAATTTATCACAAAATGGGTACAAGAATCAGATTAGACTGACTCTCATAAAGAATTCACAAATTACAAAAGATGAAATGTACGCTTTCCCTTAGTGTAGTACTTCACTAATATCATTATCATAAGGCTTAAGATAAATTACGTCTCTATGGGTTGTAATGTAATCTAAGGATAGGTAGGAATTATTTTGGCCAATAATAGTGACTATCTTCCAAAAGTTCTTTAATACATCAGATTATACAATCAACTCACCTTAACAACTACTTAACACAACTTTTGTGTACCTCTATATTTCGTTTTTCCCATCTCATTAAGCCCATTCCCATACACTATGGTGGGAGTATTGTCTATTCACAACTCATTCAAGTTGAACAATTTTTCCTATACATTACACAACTCCCAACCACAACACATCAATTGCACACACCAATAACTATTACTTTAGGGCTTCATTTTCACCTTTCTCCTACTTGAATTTCAAACTCCTTAACTAAATTAATTTTACACTAAAGCACTTAGGAGATTTGGATGAAATTAAGGTCAATAAAAGAATGGGATAAGGCTACATATCAGGGTTCCAAAGAAAATTTTAAGGCTCAATGGGGTTAACTAGGATTATGTACAAGGGTAGGCCACAAGAAGAAGGTATGAAAGATGGCTATCAAAGAAATACCTATATCATTTCCTAAACCCACACTCTTTATTTCACTTGGCACACACACCAGGAAAGTTCTAGACATCAAGTGCAACAGGTAATATACAAACACCTCACATGCACATGGAATATGCTCAACTCAAGTAGGATCGTCATAGACTCTCAATCAAACAATAACATGAATTCAACACTAAGAAAACAATTACAAGGTTCATAATCATGAGCCTCGGAGTCTCCAAAGTAGTAATTCACACAATCAACATACTCTTTGCAACTAAAACACTTGCATCATGCAATCACATATAGCACCAACAAGAATATCCGACTTATTCCTAATAATTCTTTTTTAAAATAACCCCTAAAAATGGGAATTTTCTTACCCCACACATAAAAATCACCTTTGTCCCCAAAGTAAACTTTAAAAGTAGAGATAGAAATACTCCCTGAGGTCTCTAGGCCTAGCTATTAGTATCTTTATACATCAAAGGGGTCCGTGGATCCCACACTTAGTCATTCCCAAGCTCCTTAGCTAAGGCTTACGTTACTCAAACTTCCCATCAACCCATGACTTAACAAAAACAACAACTAGTTAATTAAAAACTAAAAATACTGAAAATAAAACATACAAAAATTTGGGTTACCTCCCATGCTGCGCATGATTTAGCATTCCGGCACGACCCAATCTTTGACTTATCCATTTTTCTTCATCCTCTTCCTCACACTCAGACACCATTTTCTTATTCATTTCATACCAATTGAGTGTGGATTATCAAGGTCAACAACTCTCTCAATGATAGCATTTTCAAGCTCATCAATTTGCATCATGTCGGTGACACTCCCCGATCTAGGGCCTTATTGTAATGGGCATCCTAAGTCCGAGTGGGACCGGAGAACACCCTTGTTACCCAACCTAACCTCCAGCAGCCTACCTTGAGTTTGTTGGATTTTAAGCATGTAGCAAGATAGTCCAACAACTCACATGAAGACTCTAGGAAAAGATAACAACCATGACCGACCCAACTAAGTCCAACCATACTAAACTGATACCGAAAAAAGGGCCATAAACCAATCCATAACCAAAGATATTCCAAAACATAATATAATTAATTCCAAAATGAAATACGATGGATCATCTAACAATATCGTCTAATAATGGCAACCCTTTATCTTATTTCAATGCCAAGGCTGACACTAATAACGAACCATTTCATTCCAATCCATAGTATTACTACAAAGCCTCTAACCAAAATAGTAGTAAAATCTGGTTGGGATATGCCCCCAACCATTTCCAAAACTAATATCCAAAATAAAATCAAAGTGTCTAGAAAATTTTCATGACATGAAATAGAGCCTTGTGAAAGGATGGAAGCTCACTACTTTAGTCTAAATATTGATCCACTAGTCAATCACCCTGGAGGAGTAGAACAACCGGTGTGGGTATATGGCCACTAGTAGATTGGTTAGCAGGTGAATGCTTGCATGATCTCAAGATAAGGATAAAATAAAGCCATTTATAAGGCCAAGTAAAAACCATCCATTTGTTCACAACCATATATATACATATATATATATATAACTATGATGGGAAAGGGGATCGGGCTTATCATTCCTTTAAAAGCTTTACCTGGGTTGTGTAGCTTTGCCATCCTAAAGTACCAATGGGCTATATGGGTTCAGCTCCCCCTACTAAAAGGGCCTCAGTACATGAAGTCACATGACCGGGGAAGAAAACCTGGGATGACTAGTACATCTCCCAAAATATAGTGTGACATCATGCATAAGGTCACCAAGACCAACCTCACATCGCCAAATATGAGTTTCCAATTTTGGTCCCCTCGGGACCTCCACCTTCCACAGCTTTGCTACACATCCTACTATTATTGCCTAATTAAAACCAATACCAAGCAACCAATCAATCCATTTACCATTTATTAACCAATGCCATTTAGTGGTGGTATCGTCATACCAACCATACTTGCATGTACTATCCATAGCTAAACATATATAGGTTTAAGGGGACTTCCAAGTGCCCTTCCATTTACCATATTAAACCACTTGGGGGATTCCATGTACCCCGTAGGCATAATTATTTAGCCATTTACCTTTCCAAGCCATTTAAAACATTCATAATTCCTTTACAAAGTTTTAAAATAACCAAGAATTCCATTAAAATACTCAATGCAATGAAAACATTGTTATAGGCATTTTGTCAAACACATTGGGGGCATAATATAACCAAATCCAATTCTAATTACCATAAACCATTCCCATGCAATTCAATTATCCAAAACCACCATTAATGGACATAAGGCATAATTAAAACCATGGAAAACCATAATCAACAATTTAATTTCAAGACCCCTAATTCATATTTAAAAACTAAAATCATATGTTAAATGAAGTCATGAAAACATTCATAAAAACTATGATTTTAATTAGAATTATCAATGAGGGAAGAGAACATGCCTTAAACCAAGATGATGATGGAAAGAAATCACTAAGACAAGCCCTAAATCAATCCTTTAGTTGAAACCCTATATTTCTTTGCCCAAAAGATTTTGTGAGAATTATAAAGTGTTTTAGAAGAGTTTATAAGTCTTAATGAATGTAATAATCGGGTAAATAACCATAGAAGTAGGTTAGAAGTTGTGGGACCTTATTAGGATAAGTGGAGAAATATCCAGAATATCCTCACATAAGTTGCAAAAAATCCTATCCAAAAGGGTACGACTGACCCTCACGAGTCGTACCCTCTAATATGAGGGGTACTCTCCATTCATATCCTAAGCCTCAACATTTGGATCCAACACTCCCCAACAAATGTCTCATCCTACCAAGTCGTATCCAAATGATTTGATCAATACCCTTTATATGTATCCCTGGCAGATTTAATTCCAAGGAAGATTTAGACACGGTCCACCATACGAGTCCTGGGTATGACTCGTACACTAGCTTACGGCTCATGGTGAGCCACTCATACTCAAATCCAACATAAGTAACCAAGTCCAAGATGATGTTAAGTAACCAAATGATCCATAACCACCAATATAAATCGTACCCCTAAGTTGTATCCATTTTAGTAACCAAAATCCAACCCACTAACAAACATTGGTCAGCATACGACTCGACTTGCCATCTGTACCCAAAGATACTGATCGCTCCTTCTAGTCGTATTCGGTCCAGAGACAAAAATTCTAGAAAATTTTCCAAGGTCCAAAAGTCATGGTGTTTCAGTCTCTCTCACTAGGAGCATTCTTCCCCAAATGACAGAAAAGGTAGGGGTAACCATACACACAAGTCATTTGCATTATCGAATATATTTCTAATATCTAACAAATTTTGAAGACAAAGAGGCAAAGATGTTAATCTCTGCTTTAACAAACTTTGAAAATAAAGATGTGTTGAAGACATATACCTTCTATACGAATCCTAGGAAGAGAAAAAAATATGGAAATTTGGACTTCATGTCCTCCTCCGCTTCCTATGTAGGTTTTCCATCTTATATTTTTTCCATAGAACCTTAACTGAAGCCAAATCCTTGTCTCGTAACCAACAAACCTGCCTATCAAAGATTTCAATCAGGATTTCCTCATAAGCTAGAGAAGTTGTGATACCCAGTCTTTCCAAAGGAACAACCAAAGAAGGATCACATATGCACTTCCTCAACATAGAAACGTGAAAGACTGGATAAACAAAGCTTAAGCTAGAAGGAAACTCCATCTCATAAGCAATATTACGAACTCTCTACAAAACCTCATAAGGACCAACATACTGGGGACTGATCTTCCCCTTCTTACCAAACCACACTACTCCCTTCATGGGAGATACTTTGAGGAAAATCTTATCCCCATCCTTAAACTCCAAGTCTTAATGCGTAACATCCGTATAGGACTTTTTCCAACTTTGGGCAACCTTAAGCCTCTCTCAAATCACTTTCACCTTCTCCATAGCTTGGTAAACCATGTCGGGACCAAACTTATTCACCTCACCAAGCTCAAACAAACCAATAGGAGATCTACACCTCCTAATATATAATGCCTAAAAAGGGTCCATACCTATACCAGAATGATAGCTATTATTGTAAGAAAACTCCTCCAAAGTTAGATGCTCTGCCCAATTTTCACCATAATCAATCAAACAGGCCTGAAGCATATCCTCCAATTTATTAACAGTTCTCTCTTCATGCCCATCCATTTACGGGTGGAAAGTTGTACTCAGCTAGAAGTGAGATGTAAACTGCGTGCCACGATCAGAAATAATCAAAATAGATACCCTATACAACTTCACAATCTCCAAAAGATACAACTTCATATATTCCTCCATCAAAAAGGTAGTCCACATTGGCAAAAAGTGAACAACCTTAGTCATCCTATCCATGATGACCCAAATCCAATCATGTTGATTCAAAGACTGAGAAAGACCATTAACAAGGTCCATATTAATTGCATCCCATTTCCACTCTGGAAATTCAATTTCTTACAACCCTCCTGACCTTATGTGCTCAAGCCTAACTTTTTGACATACTATGCACTTAGCCACAAAATCAACCACATCTCTCTTCATGCCATTCCACCAATAGATCTCCTTGTGATCATGATACATCTTAATCGAGCTGGGATGAACAACATAGCGGGATTCATGCACCTCAGCTAAAATCCTTTGTTGCAAACTGTTGACATCAGGGACACACAACCTCCCTCGATATCATAAAGTATCATCCCCACCAATCTCAAACACCACTACCTTTTTCCCACCAATGTTACTCTTGATTTTCATAAAGATAGGATCTAGCACTTGTTTTTGCATAGTCTCCGTACCAAGATATAATCGAACCACTTCTTGCACCATCACACCATAATCCTTGAAGTCCAAGAGGCGAACTTCGAGATTATCCAAGCGGTGAATATCCTTCACCAATTCTCACTTTCCTTCCTCCACATGAGCCAAACTCCCTATGGATAACCTGCTAGGAGCATCCACAACCACATTAGCCTTACTTGGGTGAGAGTGAAGACTTATATCATAGTCATTGAGAGTGGTAAACTGTTTCCTCTGCCTGAGATTAAGCCCCTTCTTAATGAACACATAATGTAGATTCTTGTGATCAGAAAAGATATCCCTGTGCACACTATACAAAAAATGCAGCTATATTTTCCAAGCAAACACAACTGCCAACAACTCTAAATCATGAGTAGGATAATTTCTCTCATTCACTTTCAACTGCATGGAAGCATACGCAATCACCTTCCCATGTTGCATCAACACACAACAAAGCCCTACCCAAGATGCATCACTATAAACCAACCCATTATTGCCTTTCAACAAAGTCAAAATTGGAGCCAAAATTAACTTATACTTCAACTTCTTGAAACTCCATTCACAAGCATCTGACCAACAAAACTTGACTGTATTCTGAGTTTAATTAGTCAAAGGAGAAGCTATAGATGAAAATCTTTCCAGAAACCGCCTATAATACCCAACTAAACCAAATAAGCTCTGAATGTCTGATAGAGTTGCGGCTCTAGGCCACCTCTTTAGCATAACAACCTTTTGCTGATCCACTATGATCCCCTCACTAGAAATAATATAACCCAAGAGAGTTACAACGTTTGACCAAAGCTTACACTTGAAGAACTTGGCATACAACTATTGTTCCTTTACTGTTTGCAACACCATACAGAGGTAATAAGGATGATCAACCTCACTCTTTGAAAAAACTAGCATGTCATCAATGAACACAATAATGAAAAGATCCAAATACTGAAGAAAAACCTTATTCATCAAATCCATAAATAACGTCTAAGAATTAGCCAATCCAAATGGCATCACCAAATATTCAAAGTGCCTATACTAAGTATAATCTTAGGTATATTGACCTCCTTAATCTTTATCTGATGGTACCTATACAAAATATCTATCTTAGAAAAGAACTTTTCATCTTATAGCTGATCAAACAGATCATCTATCCTTGAAAGAGAATACTTTTCCTTGACTGGCACTTTGTTCAACTGCGTATATTTAATACATATCCAAAGGGAACCATCCTTCTTGCATACAAACAACAATAGTGCACCTCATGAGGATAAACTAGGATGAATTAAACCCATATCCAGAAGACCTTAAGTTCCTCTTTAGTTCTCTCAACTCAGCTGGAGCCATTTTATACAGAGTATAAGAAATTGGACGAGTGTCCGGAACCAAGACAATACCAAACTCTATTTTCCTATCCAGAGGAACACCAGAAAAATCATTCAAAAAGACCACTAGAATATCATTAATAACTGGAACTGAATGAAAAAAAGGACCTTTTAAGTTTGAATCTGTAACTCAAACTAAGTGATAAAGAACACCTTTAAAGATCAACCTTTGAGCTCTAAGATAAGAAATAAATCTGCTCCTTGGAACTAAAGGACCGCCGTCCTATTCTATAACCGGTTCACCTGGGAATCTAAAGATAACCCTATGATTTTAACAATTCAAGGATGCATAATAAGAGTGCAGCTAATACATACACAAAATGGCATCGAAATCCACCATATCCAACTAAAATAGATCCACCAAGGTCTGCTTGCAACTAATAGATACCATACACACCCTATAGACTCTCTTAGAAATAACTGAGTCACTTTTTGGGGTAGAAATAGAAAAAGGATCCAAAATAGCTTCTGAATCAAAACTAAAAGATACAACCACATAAGAAGTCATATTAGAGAGAGTGGACCCCAGATCAAGCAAATAATATACATCATGAGAGAAAAGCTAAAATATACCAGTAACGACATTAGGTGATGCCTTGGATTCCTATTGAGACGCCAAAGCATACAACCTATTCTGACCAATACTAGAACTAGCAGTAGTAACAGAAGTAGATTCAACACCATCAGGCATAGAAGTAGAAGATAAAGCCACATGAATCCTATTTTCCCCCATAACAATCTTATTAACCAACTAATCTCCGAGCCAATGGACTGTATGGCCATACAGAAAGCATTTGTCCCTTTCTTCATCACAATAAGCTCAATGAGGATGACCATAGAATGGAAAATGAGGGCCTGAAGAAACTGACTGACCTCCATTTGCCTGATATTAGGCACCCTATGCTGGGAAATACTCACCATCTTGATACACTTGTCGCTCGAATGGTAAGGAGCACTAGCAGAAGAATAGAAACCAGAACTCCCCCGCTTCATTTTCTACCACTTGCGACTATCCCAACCACAATGAGACTGAACACCTCCCTAGCCAGTAAACCTATTTTTCTTACCCTATCTATTACCAAACTCTGCCTGCTTCCTCTTTTCATTCTCCAGTTGCAGCATATGAACAGTCAACTAAGAGATGTCCATATTTGTAATTAACAAGTTAGTCTTACTCTCCAATAATAGATCCTGATTTAACCCAGAAGTGAACTTCCTCATTCTTACACGCATGTCAATTACTAAATTAGAACCAAATCATGAAATTTGGTGAAACTTCAAGGCATATTTCTTGACAGACATCCTCCCCTACTTAAGGTTAACAAACTCCTCCATTTTTTATTCCCTCAATTCTTAGGGAAAGAAACTATGTAAGAAGGCCTTAGAAAAAGTTCCCACAAGATTGTTTTTTCTATGTCACCCCAATCCCCATCCTACTCTTCATACAACTGATATGCAAACTCTTTGAGCTGATAAGATGCAAAGTTTACCCTTTCCATATTGGTAGCCCTCATTACCCAAAATATCTTTCTATTTCATTCAAGAAGCCTTGTGGACTTTCCTCCACCTTCGAACCAGAAAAAAGTAAGAGGACCCATCTTTATAAATTAGCCAACCTTTGTGGCCTCAGCAAACAAAGCACCAGTCGCCCCCCGCACAGCCTAAGTGGTGACCATCTAAGAAATAACATGAATAAACTAATAGAATTCCGCATTAGTTAACTCATCCTGAGGAGGACTAGTAGCAACCGATGAAACTCCAAAACTATTAGGGATAGGATCATGAGATCGAAGATAAACCCTAGAAGTATGATGCACCCCTTCAACATTACCCCTAGATGGGATAGAAGAATTTCTTTGTGTTCCAGATCTACGAGGCATGATCTGAAAGATAAACAAACAAGGATTAGATAAGATTCCAATACTGAGACTCCAACCTTGAAAATTTAAAACCAATAAAGTGAAACATTCCTAAATACCTCCTACCCTCTCTCTTATGAGTATGACGTGCTATACATCTATGAAAGACACTTTACTAGACATGGCTTTGTTGACTCCCACTTAACCATGAACCTAAGCTCTAATACCAACTTGACGTGACCCAATCGGGGGCCTTGTCATAATGGTCGTCCCAAGTCAACCTGGGATCAGAGACCATCCCTATTACCCAACCTAACCTCCAGTCGCCTGTCGTGAGTTGGCTAGATTTAAAGAATATAGAAAGGTAGAGCAATAGCTCACACGAAGACTCTGGGACAAGATCACAACCATGACTGACCCAACCAAGTTCAACCATACAAAACCGATATCAAAACAAGGGCCATAGACCAGGCCATAACTAAAGATGTTCCAAGACATAATATAATTAATCCCAATATGAAATACGATGAAACAACTAATAATATATCTAATAATGTCAGCCCTTTAGCTTATACCAATGCCAAGGATAAGACTAATATCTATCCCGACCAGTCCAACCTATAGAAGTACCATAAAGCCTCTAACCAAAAGAGTAATAAAATCCAATTGGGACATATCCCAGACCATGGCCAAAACTAATAACTGAAAAAAATTAAAGTTCCTAGAAAGGATGAAAGCTCACCATTTCTGTCTAAATACTGATCCCTATGTCTATTACTATGTACGAGTAGTAGAATGGTTGGTTCCTACATAGCATGGGTATACAACCATAATTAGACATGGTTAGCGAGTGACCTTTAGCATAATCTCGGGGTAAGGATAAAATGATTCCATTTATAAAACCAATTAAAACCAACCGTATGAACACAACCATACATGTATATATAACCATGTTGGGAAAGGGGATTGGGTTTAGCATGCCTTTAAAACCATTACCTGGGCTGTGTAGCTTTGCCTTCCTAAACTATCTATGGTCTATATGGGTTCAGCTCCCCCGACTAAAAGGGCCCTAGTGCGTGAAGCCGCACGACAAGAGAAGAAAACCTGGGATGACTAGTGCATACTTAAAATATAGTGTGACATCATGCACACAATCACTAAAACCAACCTCACTTCTACAAATATGAGTTCCCAGTTTTGGTCTCCTCGAGACCTCCACATTCCATGGCTTTGATACATATCCTGCCATTATTTTCTAATTAAAACCATAACCGAGCAACCAATCAATCCATTTACCATTTATTAACCAAGGACATTTAGTGGTGGTATCGTCATACCAACCATACTTGCAAGTACTATCCATAGCCAACCATATATAGGTTTAAGGGAACTTCCAAGTGCCCTTCCATTTATCATATTAAACAACTTGGGGGATTCAACATAACCATTTAGCCATTTACCATTCAAAGACATTTAAACCATTCATAATTCCTTTAACAAGTTTTAAAACAAGCGAGAGTTCAATTAAAATACTCAATGTAATGAAAACATTATTATAGGCATTTTGTCAAACACATTGGGGCGATAATATAACCAAAACCAATTCTAAATACTATTAAACCATTCCCATCCAATCCAATTATCAAAAACTACCATTAATTCACATAAGGTATAATTTAAACCAAGGAAAACGATAATCAACCATTTAATATCAAAATCCCCAATTAGTATTTGAAAACCAAAATCATACAATCAATGAAGTCTTGAAAACATTCATAAAACCATGCTCCTAGTTAGAATTAACAATGAGGAAAGAGAATATGCCTTAAACCAAGTGATGATGGAAAGAAATCACCAAGATAAGTCCCAAATCCATCCTCAAGTTGAAACCCTAGCTTTCCATGCCCAAAAGCCTTTGAGAGAATTATAGAGTGTTCTAGAATAGTTGTTTAGTATTAATGAATGGAATAATAGGGTAAATAACCTTCCAAGTAGGTTATAAGTCATAGGACCTTATTAGGATAGTTGGGGAAATGTACAGAATACCCTCACTTAAGTTACACAAAATCCCATTCTAGGGTTACGACTTACCCTCACAAGTTGTACCATCCAATATTAGTTGTACCCTCCACTCGTATCCTAATTCTCAACCCTTATAACAATTACTTTCCAGCATACAACTCATCCAACCAAGTCGTATCAAAATCATATAATATGTTCCTTTCATCCGCTTCCCTGGAAGAAACCAAAGAAAGATTTAGATACTGTCCACTATACGAGTCCTGGATACGACTCATACCCTGGCTTATGGCTTATGGTAAACCACTTGTACTCAGATCTAACCTAAGTAACCAAGTATAAAATTAAGTTGAGGAACCAAACCATCCGTAACAACCAATAGAATCATACCCCTAAGTTGTATCCATACTAGTAACGAAAATCCATTCCACAAACTAACAATGGTCTGCATAAGACTAAATTATACCATCTATACCTTAGCATACGACTCGTACCCTCGAGTCGTATTGGTTCCAGAGACCTGAATTCTTGGAAATTTTCCATGGTCCAGAAATTAGGGTGTTTTAATATACTCAACTAGGAACATTTGTCCCTGAATGACAGATAAGGTAGGGGTAACCACACGGATGAGTCATCTGCATTATTAAATATATTTCCAATCTCTAACAAAGTTTGACAACAAAGAGGTGAAAATATTAATTTTTCCTTTAACAAACTCTAAAAATAAAAATGTGTTGAAGACACATACCTTTTGCACAAATCCCAGAAGAAGAAAAACAAATGCAGATATTTGGACTTTATGTCCTCCTCCACTTCCTATGTAGCGTCTTCCAACTTATGGTTACTCCATCGAACCTTAACCAAAGCCACATCCTTGGTCTACAACCGACAAACCTTCCAATCCAAGATTTCAACTAGCATTACCTCATAAGATAGAGAATCCGTGATACCCTATCCTTCCAAAGGAAAAACTGAAGAAGGATCACCAATGCACTTCTATAACATGGAAATGTTAAAGATCGGATGATATAAGATCAAGCTAGAAAGAAACTCTAGTTCATAAAAAATATTACTAACTCTCCGCAAAACCTCATAAGGACCAACATACCAGGGACTAAGCTTTCCCTTCTTACCAAATTACATTACTCCTTTCATGGGAGATACCTTAAGGAAAACCTTATCCCCAACCTCAAACTTTAAGTCTCTACGCCTAACATCTATATAGGACTTTTGGTGACTTTGGGAAGCCTTAAGCCTCTCCCAAATCACCTTCACCTTCTCCATATCCTGGTAAACCATGTTGGGACCAAACATATCCACCTCACCAAGCTCAAGCCAGCCTATAGGAAATCTACACCTCCTACCATACAATGCCTCAAAAGGGGCCATACTGATACTAGAATGATAGCTATTATTGTTAGCAAACTCAATCAAAGGTAGATGTTCAACCCAATTACCACAATAATAAACCAAACAAGCCCAAAGCATAGCCTCTAATATATAAATAACTCTCTCTTCTTGCCCATCCGTCTGTAGGTTGAAAGTAGTACTCAGACTTACCTTAGTCCCCAACCCTTTAAGAAAAGATCTCTAGAAGTGAGATGTAAATTGCATGTCACGATCAGAAATAATTGAAACAGGCACCACATACAGCTTCACAATCTCTAGATATAGGTTCACATAATTCTTCACAGAGAAGGTAGTCTGCACTGAGAAAAGTGAGAAGACTTAGTCATCCTATCCAAGACGACCCAAATTGAATCATATCAATCACTTTCCATTTCCACTCGAGAAAATTAATTTCTTCATAAACCCGCCTATCCTTATGTTCTCAAGCTTAATTTGTTGACACACCATGCACTCTGCCATAAAATTAGCCACATCCTTCTACATGCCATTCCATCAATAGAGCTTCTTGAGATCATGATACATCTTAGTCGAGTTGGGATGAAAAATGAAGCGTGATTCTTGCGCCTTAACCAAAATCCTTTGTCGCAAACCATTGAAAACAAGGGTAAAGTACCATCATGAACGATCTCAAATACTACAACCTTTTGCCTACCAATGTCACTATTGATTTTCATCAAGATATGATCTTAAACATCCTTCTCCTTAATCTCTGCACCAATGGACAATTGAACCACTTCTTGCACCATCACACCACAATCCTAGGAGTCCAAGAGGCAAACTCCAATATTAGCAAAGAGGTGACTATCCTTCACAAATTCCCACTTTCTTTCCTACCCATGAGCCAAACTCCCCTTGGATAACCTGCTACAATCATTAACAACCATACTAGCCTTACCTGTATGAGAGTAAAAACTCAAATCATTGTCCTTAAGAAGTTCAAGCCATCTCATCTTCCTTTGATTTAGCTCCTTTATAGTGAACATTATTTAGAGTAAACATATACTATCGAATCTTATGATCAGAAAAGATATCCACATGCACACCATACAAAAAATTCCACCATGTTTTCAAAGCAAACACAACCACCAACTGCCCCAAATCATGAGTAGGATAATTTCTCCCATGAACTTTTCACTTCCTGGAAGCATAGGAAATCACCTTTCCATGCTTCATCAACACACAACCCCCCCGAGATGCAACATAATAAACTATGAACCCAAATTTTTTCCTTCCAACAAAGTCATAATTGTAGATGAAATTAACTTATCCTTAAACTACTGGAAACTCCCTTCACAAGCATCTGACCAAGAAAACTTAACCTTCTTCTAAGTTAACTTAGTCCAAGGAGAAACTACAGATGAAAAGCCTTCCATAAACTGACTATTATACCCGACTAAACCTAAGAAACTCTAAATGTCAGATGGAGTCGTGGGTCTAGGACATCTCTTCAGCACAATAACCTTTAGCGGATCCACTATGATCCCCTCACTAGAAATAATATGACCCAAGAAAGTTATAATGTTCAACCAAAATTTATATTTGGAGAACTTGGCATACAACTACTATTCATTTAAGGTCTACAGCACCACATAGAAGTGATTAGCATGATCCACCTCACTCTTTGAATAAATAAAAATTTCATCAATAAACACAATGATGAATAGAGCCAAATACTGATAAAAAAATCTGTTCATTCAATTCATAAATGCCTTCGGAGCATTTGTTAATCCAAATGACATCACCAAAAATTCAAAGTGCCTATATCAAGTATGAAAAGCTATCTTAGGGATATCCATCTCCCTAATATTTATCTGATCGTACCCAGACCAAAGATCTATCTTAGAAAAGAACTTGGCAGCCTAGAATTGATCAAAAAGATGATCTATCCTTTGAATAAGATACTTGTTCTTGACTGTCACCTTGTTAAACTGCCTATAGTCAATAAATATCTAAAGAGAACCATCCTTATTTCATACAAACAACATCGATACACCCTATGGGGATACACTAGGACAAATAAACCCCTTATCAAGAAGATCTGTAAGTTGCTCATTGAGTTTCCTCAACTCAGTTGGAGCCATTCTATATGGAGGAATAGAAATTGGATGCTGTGCGGAACCAAGTCAATACCAAAGTCTATTTCCCTATCAGGAGGAACACCAGTAAGATCAGTTCAAAAGACCTCTTGAAACTCATTAACCACTAGAACTGAATGAAAAGAAGGACCTTCTGAGTTAGAATCTTTAACCTGGACAAAGTGATAAAGACAACTTTTAAAGACCAACCTCCAAGCTCTATGATAAGGATAAATCTCACCCTAAGAGCTAAAGGACAATCATCTCATTTTATAACCAATTCACCAAGGAATCTAAAGAGAACTCTATGGGTTCGATAATACAAGCAGGCATAATAAGAGTGCAACCAATCCATACCTAAAATGACATTAACATCCACTATACCCAACACAGATAGATCCACTAAGGTTTTATTGCCATCACCAGATACCACACACCCTCTATAGACTCCCTTAGCAATAATTAAGTCAACTACTAGGGTAAGATCAAAAAAAGGATCCAAAATAACTTCTAAATTGAATCCAAAAGATATAGCCACATAAGGAGTCATATAATAGAGAGTGGACCCCAAATCAAGTAAATAATATATGTCATGAAAGAAAAGTTGTAATGTACCAGTAATGACATAATTTGATGCCTCAAATTCCTATTGGGATACCAAATCATACAACCTATTCCAACCAATACTAGAAGCAGGAGCTGTAACAGAAGTAGATGAAATACCACCAAGTGTAGGAGCAAAAGATAAAGCCACAAGAATCTTATACACCCCCGTCGCAACCTTATTAATTTGGAAATCCCTGAGCCGATGGCATGTCTAGCCATACTTGAAGACATTTTTCCTTTTCTTCACTACAATAACCTCGACGAGGATGACTACATAACCAATAAAGAGGGCATGAAGAAACTGACTAACCTCTGTTTTCCTGAGATTGGGCACCCTGTGTCTGAAAATTATCACTACCTATATGATGCCTGTCTCCCGACTAGTGAGAAGCACTAGAAGAATAGGATAAACTAGAACTCCCTCACTTCTTTATCTGCCACTTGACACCATCCCTACTACCCTGAGGCTGAGCAACTTCCTGGTATGATTACCTATTCTGCTTACCCTATATATCCCCAAACTCTGCCTGCTTCCACTGTTCATTCTCTACTTATTGTATATGAATCGTTAACTTGGAGTTATACATATCTTTAATTAGGAAGGCAGTCTTGCTCTTCAAAATTAGATCCCGATTCAACCTAGAAGAGAACTTCTTCATTTTTCCATACATGTCAGCAACTAAATTAGGAGCATACCATGATAACTCATGAAACTTCAAGGCATACTCCTTGATAGACATCCTCCCCTACTGGAGGTTCACAAATACCTTCATCTTTACTTTTCCCAACTCTTGAGGAAAGAAATGATCTAAAAAGGCCTTATAAATAATATCCTACAACACTTATTCTTCCATAGTACCCCTATCTCTTTCCTACTCTTCATACCACTGATATTCAACCTCTTTAAGCTTATAAGCTATAAAGTTTACCTCTTCCACATTGGTAGCTTGCATCACCCAAAATATCTTTTCTATTTTATTCATGAAGCCTTGTGGATCCTCTTCTACCTTCACTCTAAAAAAATGTGAGGTCCTATCTTTATAAATTGGCCAACCCTTGTGCCCTCAGCAGACAAAGCACCAATCACACTCTACTCAGCTTGAGCGGTGACCATCTAAGCAATAACATGAATCGACTGACCAAATTCTGCATTATTCAACTCGTAGGAGGACTAGTAGGAATTGGTGGAACTCCAAAACTATTAGGGATAGGACTATAAGATCGAAGATAAACCCTAGAAGTCGAATGCACCCCTTTAGCCACCAGATGGGATAAAAGAATTTCCTTGTGTTTTAGATCTATTAGGAATGATCTAAAAGATGAACAAAAAGAGATTAGGAAAGATTCAAGTACTGAGACTCCAAGCTTGAAAATTGAATACAAAGAAAGTGAAACATTCCTAAATGCATTATACCCTCTCCATTATGAGAGTGGTACTCTACACACCCTTAAAAGAGACTCTACTAGACACGACTTAGTGGACAACCAATTGACCATGAACCTAGCCTCTGATACTAACTTGACGTGACTTGTTCGTGCACCTTTTCATAATGGGCATCCCATGTTTGATCGGGACTAAAGACTACCCCCGTTACCTAACCAACCTCCATATGCCTACCCTAAGTTGGTTGTATTTTGAGCATATAGAAAGATAGTGCAATAACTCACATGAAGACTCTGGGACAAGATCACAACTGTGATCGGCCCAACCAAGTCCAACCATACAAAATCCATACTGAAACAAGATCTATAAACCAGGCCATCACTAAAGATGTTCCAAAATAAAATGTAATTAATACCAAAATAAAATATGATAAAACAACCAACAATATCTCCAATGATGTTAGCTCTGCATCTTATTTTAATTCCAAGGCTAAGACCAATACCAATCCCACCCATTCCAACCCATAGCAGTACCATAAAGACTCTAACCAAAAGAGTAATATAATTGAATTAGGTTATGCCCCCAATTATGGTCAAAACCAATATCCCAAATAAAATCAGTGTGTCCAAAAAATATCCATAACATGAAATGGAGCCATCCAAAAGGATGAAAGCTCATAAATTAAGTCCAAATGCTGATCCTCGAGTCAATCACTATGTAGAAGTAGTAGAATAGTTGGTTCCTCTATAGTGTGGGTATACAGCCGTTAGTGGACGGGTTTGTGGGTGAACGCTAGCATGATCTTAAGATAAGGATAAAAAATGCCATTTATAAGGCAAAGTAAAAACCATCCATATACATACAACCATGCATATATATAACCATGCTGGGAAAGGGGACCGAGATTAGCATGTCTTTAACACCTTTATCTAGGCTATGTACGTTTACCGTCCTAAACCACCCATGGGATATATAGGTTCAGTTTCCCCTACTAAAAGGGCCCAGTGTGTTAAACCACATAATAGGGAATAAAACCTGCGATGACTACTACATCCCTAAAAATATAGTATGTCATTATGTACATGGTTACTAAGATCAACCTTACATCGATAAATATGAGTTTCTAGTTTTTGTCCCCCCTAAGACCTCCACCTTTCATAGATTTGCTACAATGTTGCCATTATTACCTACTTAAAACCATTACCAAGAATTGATGTCCACCTTCTGTGTGCCCTCTCTTACATCTATCAATGTTCCTTCTATCACCAAAAATTAATGTCCAAAGATGAATGGTACTATTTTATCTACCTTAAAATCTAAAACAATAAAGTTAGCAGGAATAATAAACTTACCAACCTTGATGAGAACATCTGCTATGATTCCTTTAGGATGAGTAGGGTCCGGTCTACCAATTGGAGCACAATTGTGCTCGATCTCGGCTACCCTAAGCCCAGAGTGTTAAACAAAGAGAGAGGCAAAAAGTTGATACTATCCCATAAATCAATAAGTGCATAGACCATCTCACTACTGCCAAATTGAATCCAGAGAGTAAAACTCCTAGGGTCTTTGAGCTTTTTGGATATTTTTTGCATCACCACAGAACTACACTCCCCAGTGAGTGCTGACTTTATTAGTGAACACGTCCTTTAATTACATAGCATACTTGGTCATTCCCTATAAAACATCTAAGAGAGGAGGTTAATATGAAGCTCTTTGACCTTGTCAAAGAACTTCTTGAAGAATGCATCCTCCTTCACTTTTCTAAGCCTCTGTGGGAAAGTTGGTGGTTGTTTCTCCTTCCCTTGTTTAACAAATTTAGTTTATGAGTACTCAGACTTCCTCAAATTTTAAGAAACTTTGTCTTTTACTAGTTTAGGAGCTAACTCTGCCTACCTCATTAGTTTTCTTTAAAGGTTCTTCATTAAGCTTTTTACCACTCATCGAAGTGATTGACATAAGTTGTTTAAGATTTTTAGTTTTATCTAGATATACACAATGATTGATGCAATTACCTAACCTAAATCTCTAAGTTCTTTTTATCCACTTGCTGGTGCTTTATCTGCATCCAATTGTCCTTGAGCAGCTAAAATTTGTTTCAGCATCTGCTAGTGGCCTTATTTCCTTGTGCCTGTGGTTGTTGAAACTTCTATTATTTGATGTTCCATGGTTTATTTGATGGCTGAGTATGTCTTATTATATTATATGTGTTCCCAAAATTCGGACATTGAACATTTCCCATAAATATATTGACTTAGGATTGACAACACACATATCTATAAAATGATTACTATTGCCACAAACCACGCAACAAGTGCTTATCCACTGAATTGCATTAATAGTTGTTGCAGGCAGTGTAACCCCCAATTTAATATTGCTAAAATGAGTAGTCAACTAATTTTGTAGCACAACAATCTGTGCAGATATAGCAGTAAACTATTCAACGTCTAACACACCTGCAATCTTCTTTGTAGCACTTTTTGAGAAAGAATGCCACTCAGGATTTAAATGTGAAATCTGGTTCAACAAGGTGTATATCTCATCATACTTAAATTCCATTACTTGACCACCTATAAATCTAGCAAAGTTTTTGTGTTGTGATCAAGTGATTCAACAAAAGTATGAACTAATGCCTCATTGGACTACTGATGATGTGGATAGTACCAAAGAAGAGCTTTGAACCTCTTCCATGCATGATATAAGTTCTTATCTTGCTTTTATATGAAGTACATAATCTCATTATGCAGCCTCAAAATCATGCCAGATGGAAAGAATCAAATAAGGAAATTTTGGGCTAAGTTAACTCAGGTTATGGTTGAGCTTATCATCTCAGCGTTCAACCATTTCTTTGCTTCCCCCAATAGTGAAAAGGGGAATAATGTCAGCCTAACTTAATCAGTTTAGAAACCAGTAGGGGTGGATATATCACTGATCTCAAAAAAGATCCATAGATAGACTTATGGATCTTCATGTGAAAGCCCCGTAAACTGTTCACTGCAGATAAAAAGCTACACCATGTTCTGTTTCAACTCAAATTTTTCCTCTAGCAACCAATTTCTAAAAAGAGGAGGTCAAAATCATCAAAGGTGGGATTTCCACTTCAGAAATTATCCTGCGGGCTATTGATCTTCAGCCATGAGAGCAGTATTGTATTGTTCCACTTGAATTTGCAGGAATCGGAGAAGAAGGAATGCTTCTCTCCTCAATTGATGAAAGCATTTCTTGGGTTCAAGGCTTAGTTCTACCAATTCCCTATCCCTTGCCAGCTTACTAGTCTGTAAACCTATTTCGTGCAAATTCTATTCCAAGACCAAGTGTAAAGTACCAAAAAAACTAAAAGGTTAATCTAATAATAAAATCGTTCCCTATTTACAAGTCCCCCACAATAGCGCCAAAACCTTATTGCGCCCAAGAGGCCAAGCAAGTGTACATTGTCTCACCTAGTAATACAATGGCCTTAAAGAAAATTGAATATCGATCCCTCGAAGACTTGTGTTAAGAAACTATCAAATTTTAGTTTCTCAATTGATATTAACTTAATGCAATTTTAACCAAAAGAGTTTTGAAAGTTTATTATTAAAAGTAAACTAAAATAGCGCAAAAAAGTAATGACTTTGGACAATCAATGAATGAAAACCCGAGGTTAAAGCACTATGAACAATAATACTATGCTATTGAACCTCATTCATTAGATTACTTATCTTGGTTGTTGATTCATAGGGTTTATTGCATGATTATGGTCTTCTGACCTCTAACCTTCTACATAACTGGACATTACAACTACATTATTCGGCGGGGATGTAATAATCCATTTAGATCCATTAAGATGTCATCCTACATGTGAACCAAGAAATGCTTCTAGGTATATCCCTATCCTAGACACTTATTCAAATTCATTATTTTATAAAAGAACAAGAACCTTTCTCTATCTATCCCTACATTCTATCTTTCTATTCCCCCTTCCGAACATAGAAAGTCGATAACATATGTAATTTATGGGTTGAAAATCCTTAAAATAGTTATAAAAAGTATTAATAAACAACCAAATATGATAAGAAATCAACAAAAACTCAATTCAAAGCAATCGTAAACATGTTCTTGGCCTTAACCCCGGAAAGGAGTGTTTAGCCACTAACTGACATAATTATAATTATCATAAATGAATTCATGATATAATCCACTAAGAATATAAAGTAAAGAGATATCAACCCTAAAGAAGTGTTTTGTATCCTCCCTCCAAAGCTTTAAGATGTCCAAAAGTTAATACAAACAAGTACAAGTGTTGTATTTATAGTCTGAGAATTTTGCAGTCTCGAGAATAAGATATACACCACGACCCCTAGTCCATGGGAGAAAGGGTCACATAGAAAGGTCTGGTAAGGTTAATTATGGGTTATATCAAGAGACTTGTCAAGGTGGAGTATGGGTAATGCATGGAATTAACGCGATGCCTCACTGGAAATGGTATTTTTGGCTTCTTCAATCGTTCTCTGCCTTGTCCTTCCATCCCAAGCTTTGTGGTGTTCTTTCACATTAATTCCCAGCTTGTGAAAAATCTATATATCACAAAAATAAACTTACCAAGAATCATACATTATCATACACCATGGATTAGATCTCAAAACAACAAATAATACGTAATGATGAACTAGAAACTCAAGCTAAGACTAGTCTTACCGACTTATCTTTAGCTTAGTGTTTTGACTCTAGGCGTGCTTCTATTGAAATTTAAACATTATAAATAAGTTTTTCCATACATAATTACACAATAATAATCTTAGTAACTCATTATGTACATTAGAATCCATGGCGATAGACTAGTACAACACCTAGCTCAAGTTTGTAAAACTAGTTTTCTTGGTTAAACTCTAAGTGACCAATTAAAGTACAAACTTTTTTCAAAAACACCATAAATATTGTAATATCATACTTAAATACTTATATGATCACTTATAACATAATTAAAACATTAATAACATGACAACTCCTCAAAACACGACTAAATAAGCTAGGATAACAATATTAAAGTGCATAAAACTACCTAAGAGTAAAGGTAAGGGTGAGAATGCAGCTCCTATGAGTTTACAGGTGTTTTAGAGTACTTTTCTTAATAGGTTCTTTATACATGATATGTGGGAGCCTAAGGTGGAGGAGTTCATAAACTTGAGGTAGGACTCTATGATAGTGGAAGAGTTTGCCTTAAGTTCACTCAATTAGATAATTATGCCCAATAGTTGTTATTTGAATCTAGAGCTTGTATGAGTAATTTTATTATAGGGGTGTTTGATTTGGTAGTCAAGGAGTGTAGGACTACTATGTTTATTAGAGATATGGATATTGCTTGATTGGTGACTTATGCTCAATAGATTGAGGCAGAAAAGTTGACAGAAAGAGAGAAGAGAAACAATAGGGCTAGTGATGACGTCTAAGAAACACCTCTTTTAAGATAATGGTATGATCACTATAAAGATATAGTAACCAATAAAGGTTGGGATTGATTTCCATGGGAACATATCCCTTCACAAATCTCAGTGGTGGAAGTCTATGGGAAAAACAAGAAAAGTAAATGGGGTGCTTTGTTTGTAGTAGTCTTGAGCAAAGAAAAATATTAATCTTGGTAGAAAATCAGTCGTATGTGAATACTAGGATTACGTTCCACCATCCTCTAAACTCTGTAAGCTTATCGTGCATTGTTGAACCAACCCAATACCTTGCACGTGGAATTGATAAGTTATGTACCTCCTATAATCTTTTGGGTGATTAGGAGGATTTCACCCTTTACCTTTTAAGTCTCAGGGTGTTGCATTACTAACCCTTATTTTGATCCCTATAAATTATTACCTTTTGATTCTCGAGTTATTAGATGAATTCTAATGGTCATTCACTATATTTCGTTGTGCACAATAGATCGATAATTAACTCCCAAATTACTATTTTCTTTATCTTTTCCTACTTACTACTCGTCTTTTGGAGTATGTAGCAAAATCTAAGAGGTATCTTAATGTGTGCACCCTTTGAGAAATTAATCATAACAAAGATAAAGCTATGCATGCCATAGGTATTGGTTCAGATCAATAATCACACCTCCTTACTTAATCAATTTACCATGGTTTTCACAACCCTAACTATGCATTTTAGCTGCTCATGATTGTGAATAAATGTATAACATTCATATCGGAAAGCAAAGATTAAATTACAATGATAATATGAAAGAAAACCCACAACCCTAAACTAAATAATCAATCAAAGTCAATACACGGGAATCCCAAGATCAAAGATGAATCTTGCAATCAAAATATGTTTTTAAGTGTTAAAAGTGCATAACTTGAGCACTTTTGATGGAAAAATATGTATTTTGGGGTCCTTGGAACTAAATCTCGTGTTTTAGGGCTAAGCAAGGGTGGAAAAGGACCACTTTGTCCCCACACAGAGTGTTTAAGTCACTAGATTTCTTTACATAGGCGCCGCCTAGGCTATCGCCTATGTTTACATAGGTGCCGCCTAGGCTATAGCCTATGTTTACATAGGCGCCGCCTAGGCTATTGCCTATGCTTTCCAGTGGCCATGGGCGATTGGTTAGGCGACGCTTATCAATTTGAAACGCTATAACTTCTTGCTCGGGTATCGGATTTTAGCCAAATTGGTATCGTTGGAAAGATAACTCGAATAACTATTATTTGATACATAGTAGGCTCACTAATTCGATATATACAAAGAGTTATGGTTGATGGAAGCTGACACACTTTACTGCGTCCACTTAAACTTAGTCGATTGAAATAGTTACAACTAGTCCTTGAGTTGAAGGACCTCTATGGTCTAAATTCACGCTTGAGTGGATTTCACATGCTAAACAATAATTAACATGCCGTATTGGCATATGATTTTATGGCTTCGGGATTAATAACGCATCGAAATCATGGTCTATATTGTAGCCCGAATTGTGGGGCATTACATTAACCCCCCTTAGGATTATTCGTCCCCAAATGATGATGCGGGACACAGATAGACACGATTTCAAGTATAATAAAGGACTAGGAAAGATAAGATAGGAATAGTAACTTCTGTCTCTTCCTCCATCGAAGCAAACAAATTGGGATATCTAATTCTCATGTCATCTTCTAACTCCTAAGTTGCTTCTTCGGCTTTCTGATTCCTCCATAGTACCTTTACTGAGGCTATCTCTTTGCTCCTCAGCTTTCAAACTTGGCGATCTAAAATTTCAACAGGCTCTTCTTCATAACACAAGGAGTCTGTCACTTTGATACTCTCTACTGGCAATACCATAGAATGATCTCCAATGTATTTCTTCAACATGGATACAGGGAATACCAGATGAACAGAACCCAAACATGCAGGAAATTCTTACTCATATGCAACTGTACCAATCTTTTTCAAAATCTGATATGGTCCTATAAAAAAGGGCTCAATTTACCCCTTTTCCAAACCGCATAACTCCTTTCATAGGAGAAACCTTGAGAAATACCCAATCACCAATTTCAAACTCTAGTTCTCTTCTCCAAACATCGGTATAGGATTTCTGATGACTCTGAGCAGTCTTGAGTCATTCTTTAATGATCTTCACTTTCTCCATCGCCTAATGAACATGATCAGGCCCATAAAAATGATTCTCACCCACTTCATACCATCCTATCAGAGACCTACATCTCCTCTCATATAAAGCCTCAAAAGAAGACATCTTGATGCTGGCATGATAGCATTTATTATAAGCGAATTCAACCTGTGGCAGGTGATCTACCCAACTACCTTTGAAATCAATGACGCATGCCCTCAACATATCTTTGAGGGTCTGAATGGAATGCTCAGCTTGCCAATCTGTCTGAGGGTGGAAAGCTATGCTCAAATTCACTTGTGTACCTAAACCTTTCTAAAAGGATATTCAAAACTGAGATTAAAAATGCGTACCTCTATCGGATATAATGGACACTGGTGCCCCATGCAATTGAACTATCTCCTCAATGTAAATCTTACCATAAACCTCTCCCGAATAATACGTCCTTATAGGCAAAAAGTGGGTTGACTTGGTCAACCGATCTACAATCACCCATATAGAATTATACTGGTTTTTGGATCTCAGAAGTCCTATAATGAAGTCCATGTTTATCATCTCCCACTTCCATAAAGGCAGGGATATCTCTTGGGAAGTACTACCTGGCCTCATCTACATCACATTTCATGTTATTCCATCAATAAAAGGTATTCAGATCATGGTACATCTTAGTAGAGCCTGGGTGAATGACATACCTCAAAGTGTGCACCTCATTAAGGATTCCCGTAGCCCATCGACATTCGGAACGTACAACCTACCCTGAAATCTTAGAATAGCATCGCCACCAATTTCAAATGTCTTAACCTTTAGTTGGCCCATATCTTTCTTGATTTGTATCAAGATGGGATGTTCAACCTGCTTCTCCTTAACTTCAGCATAATGAGATGACTTAGCTAACTCATGAAAAATCACCCCTCCATCTTCGTAATCTAAGAGTCGCACTCCTAGATTTGCAAGGCGGGGAATATCCTTCACCATCTCCTTCTTTCTTCTACATGAGAAAGGCTGCCCATAGACAACTTGCTGAGGGCGTCGGCTACAACATTTGCCATGTCCGGATGGTAATGCAGACTCATATCATAGTCTTTCAAAAGCTCCATCCAATTCGTCTGCCTAAGGTTCAATTCTTTCTATGAAAAAACATACTGTAAACTCTTATGGTCAGTATAAATATCAACATGCACTTCATAGAGATAGTGCCTCCAGATTCTAAGTTCAAATACCACGGCTGCTAACTCCAAGTCATGAGTGGGGTAATTTTTCTCATGCACCTTTAGCTGCCTAGATTCATAAGTTATCACCTTACCATGCTGCATCAATACACAACCAAGTCCCACATGGGACACATCACAATAAACGATAAAATCATCTACACCGTTGGGAAGGGCCAAAATAGGAGCAGTAGTCAACTTGTCCTTCAATTTCTCAAAACTGTTTTCACACAAGTAAGAACACACAAACTTCATCTTTTTCTCAGTCAGTTTAGTAAGCGGAGTAACTATGGAAGAAAAACTCTCTATGAACCTTTTGTAATACCCCGCCAAACCCAAGAAGCTTCGAATATCAGTTAGAGTCATTGGTCTGGGACATTTTCTCACTGCTTTAACTTTCTAGGGATCCACTCTTATCCCTTCACTGGACATAATATGCCCTAGGAAGGCAATAGCTTCTAATAAGAATTCACACTTAGAAAATTTGGCATGTAGTTGATGATCCGTAAGGGTCTGAAGGATAATTCGAAGGTGATTAGTGTGATCCTCTTTACTCTTAGAATAGATCAGAATATCATCAATAAATACAATGACGAACAAGTCAAGAAACTAACGGAACAATCTATTCATAAGATCCATGACGGCTGCAGGGCCTTTAATCAACCCGAAGGACATGACTAGAAATTCATAGTGACCATATCGGGTTTTGAAGACTGTCTTGGATATGTCTAACTCCCTAAATTTCAACTGATGATAACCCGAATGAAGGTCTATTTTTGAAAAATACTTGGCACCCTGAAGTAGGTCAAAAAGGTCTTCAATCCTAGAAAGTGGTTATTTATTTTTAATCGTGACCTTATTCAGCTGGCGGTAGTCTATACACATCTGAAGGGACCCATCTTTCTTTCACACGAAGAGCATGGGTGCACCCCATGGGGAAACACTAGTACGAATAAAACCTTTGTCCAAAAGGTCTGTAAGCTATTCCTTTAGCTTTTTTAGTTCTACGGGAGCCATTCTATATGGTGGAATAAAAATAGGACGAGTGTCTGGCAACACATTAATGCCAAAATCTATCTCCCTATTAGGGTGTATCCCTAGGAGATCTTCGGGAAAGACTTCTGGGACTGACTGCACAGGAAGGTTTCCAACTTTTGAATCTTTTATTTGGATTAGATAATACATACAACCTTTGGAGATAAACTTTTGGGCTCTAAGATAAGAGATAAAGTTACCTCTAGGTTCCACAAAACTCCCTACCCATACAATTCGTGTTTCATTCGGGAAAGAAAAAATGAGCTTTCGGGTTCTGCAATCAAGGGTGGCATAACACGAATGAAGCCAGTCCACCCCAAGGATGGCATCATAATCTATCATATCCAGTTCTATAAGGTCTGCCATAGTTTCCTTACTACGAATAAACACGACACAATGTCTATACACCCTTTTAGCAACAATAGAATCACCTACAAGAGTAGAAAAAGAGAAGGGTTCTACAATAACTTCGGGCTCAAACCCAAAACCAATACCTACATAAGGGGTCATATAAGATAAAGTAGACCCGGGATCAAGCATTGCATAAACATCATGAGAAAAGATTCGTAACATACCAGTGACCACATCTGGTGAAGCTTCCACCTCTTGGCGGTTAGTCAAAGAATATAACTGGTTTCGACCGCTTCCGGAAGCTGAAGGTGCACCATTAGGAAAACGAGCTATGGAGGCGGCTAGGGACTTAGACCCCCCCCCCCCCATATTTACTCTAGCAGAAGGACAATCTCTCTGAAAGTGAACCACTTTGCCATAAGTATAGCAGTTTCTCCCCTCAAACCAGCATTTCCATAGCTGATTCCTTCCGCAAACCTTACACCATGGATATGTATGATGCTTCTGGGCCACACTACCCTAAGACTGTGTACCTAGAGCTTTGGACCCATGAGGAGTCTGAAAACTCTAAGTTCGTCTGTCTGTCAGTGGTCTAGGTGCTGGGGTGCTGGCTGCTGACTGTGTATTATTCCAAAACTTCTTCTTCTTCGACCACTACCCTAGTTACCACTCTGCAGCTGACTCTGGTGCTGGTCCGCAGATCAAGCTCTCTTAGCCTATTTGTCTTTCTCTCTAGATTCAGCAATCTTTTTCTTCTTTTCTTCCACCTACTGCATATGAACAATCAGTTGAATAAAGTCTAACTCCTTATTCAACATAGCCCCCTGTCACTCAAGTACTAGGTTATCAGCAAGGCCAAATGCAAATTTCCTCATCCGGGCTCTCATATTACTAGTCAACTCTGGTGCATAGCAGGCTAGTTTATTAAACTTTAAAGTGTACTCCTGGACACTCATACTTCGCTACTTCAGATTCATAAACTCTTCTGCTTTGGCCTCCCTCAACTCCAGAAGAAAGAATCAATCAAGGAAAGCTTGCATAAATTCACCCCAAACTGTGGGCTCAGCAATTTCACCTTTTTTCATCATGCCAGTCGGCATACCACTGATTTGCAATGTCCTTGAGCTTATAGGTTGCTAGCTCTACCCCTTCAACCTCATCCATATGCATCACCTTAAAGATCTTTTCCATCTCATCCATGAACTTCTATGGATCTTCCTCCACCTTGGTACAGTGAACTTAGATGGGTTCATCTTCATGAAATGTCCTACTTTAGTAGCCTCAGACGTAATAGATGCAAACCCAACACCTTTTGATTGTTGATCCTGGTTAGCAACCAACTGTGTCAGCATATGAATAGACCGTCTGAATTCTGTGTTTGAAATATCTCCCTGAGCATTTGGGGGACGATTCACATTAGTCCGTAGAGCCCAAGGTGGACTGGTCAGGATTGGAGGGACTCCCAGAGTAGGGAAAAATTCTGGAGTGTGAGACCTGTTATAGGTCCACATCCCATGGGTGGGACGAACCTCATCTACCTTAGCATTCTTATCGACGATATACCGTGGAGGCATAACTGTGTTTATGAAACATAAGTGATCATTGATTAGGGGACAGTTCAGACTCTGAAGCACAAACTAAATCAAAAAGAAGGGAAACATTTCCTAAGCGCCTAACAGCCTCCTTCTTATAAGTGTAATGCGCTACATACCCATAATCAAGACTTTACCTAATACAATTTTGTAGACACCCTGGGACCATGAACCATGCTTTGATACCAAGCTTGTCACAACCCAAACCAAAGTCTGGCCATGATAAGCATTTCAAACCATTGAGGCCCGGAACACCCCTATCTGTTTGGTAATCATGCACCTAATTCATATGATCAAAGTAATGCGGAAAATCACAATAATTCTAAAACATGGTCATAAATATGAAAAGAGACAATAACAGGGAGATAAGGTTCCCTCAACATCAATTAGCCTCTAAACAACTGTGTGCGAAAATCTCTAACAAATGACTGAAACAATATCTATCTAAAAATTGGGAGAAGGCCCCTAGCAGACCCTAAACTGAATATAAGATAAAAGGACTACAGGACATAAGACCTTCTGAAACATAGAAGGATCTCCACTTGTCTCTACACCTCTGTCTGAAAGATCTACTGATTTTCTTGACCCCTAGACTGGGCCTATGAACCTGAGAGGTTGGAGAGGGAAGGGGGTCAGCACAAAAGTACTGGCACATAGAAATATCAAAACAAAACATAATATTTTTACAATATATAGTTGAGAGCCATTATAAAGTAATTTCGTATCAAATTATTTAGAAACACATGGGTGTAATGCAATAGTTTCTCAACAATAATGAAATGCAACTGAGCTAGGTGAAAAACCCTAGATAATTTACACCAACTGTCAACCCAGTTGCCGTCGAGATTATAGTATACATGAGGTAAAGACACATAAGATCACACATCATGGTGTCTCAACCCAATGGTAGTGCCCAAGATCACTTAGCCCGAGCTCCTACCTATAGTCACAATTTGGGAATGATATAAAGTTAAGTACACAAGATCACTTAGCCTAGTACCAATATTCTGTGTTGGCAAACACATTTTCTAGTGATGAGCCCTTGTGTATCAAACTCTTTCTTCTGGCATCCACCTATCTCATGTAAAATCAATGCATTCAAACTTTATTTAATTAAATGACGTATCATATTCTACAGGGTATCATCATATCCAACTTGCAAGTCAGCTATATCACATCCACATATGCATAATCTTGTAAAATTCAAGGTGATTCATCATTTACAAGGGGTGAACAATATTTATTTCAAATTCAGGCTCTCTTTTGTTGATCACAATACAATATGGAGTATCGAAACATTATCAAGGGAATTTGAAAATAATTTATCATTCATATTTATCAAACGTCCATGGAAAATCTCAAATCACATATGTATGGTTTCAACCATTGAAGTATATAGGCAAACAATTCCCATGACATAAAGAAAATGACTTAGAAATCATATTGAAAGCAAGATATTATAATTTGATTGAAAACCCCTATTTAAAAGCATGCATATTCATAAAAACTACACCCATGAGATTTTTGGATACCCCACGTACCTCTATTTCCAAGGATAATGGATGTTTCTTGAAACTTGCGGATTGGTGATTTCAAATATGTAATTGTCTTTGAAAGCCTATGGTGAAATATTGAACTATTTGGGTTTTTATTTTGAATCCCTAAGGAGAATCTTGAGCACTTTTGATGAAAGAATATGTATTTTGGGCTCCTTGGAACTAAATCTCGTGTTTTAGGGCTAAGTAAGGGTGGAAAAGGACTACTTTGTCCCCAACACGGAGTTTTTAAGTCACTAGATTTCTTTACATAGGCGCCGCCCATCACATTACCTATGTTCACATAGGCGCCGCCTAGGCTATCACCTATGTTTACATAGGTGTCACCTAGGTTATCGCCTATGTTTACATAGGTGCTACCTAGGCTATTTCCTATACTTTCCAGTGGCTATGGGCGATTGGTTAGGCGACGCTTATTACTTTGAAAGGCCATAACTTATTGCTCGGATGTTGGATTTTAGAAAAATTAGTATCGTTGGAAAGCTAACTCAAATACCTATGATTTGACACATAGTAGGCTTCATAATTTGACATATACAAAGAGTTATGATTGATAGAACCTGACACATTTTATAACATCCACTAAAACTTAGTCTATCAAAATAGTTTCAACTCGTCCTTGTGTTGAAGGACCTCTATGGTCTAAATTCAAGATTGAGTAAATTTCACATGCTACACAATAATTAACATGCCATATAGGCATAGGATTTTATGGCTTCGGGATTAACAATGCATCGAAATCATGGTCTATATTGTAGCCCAAATTGCGGGGCGTTACAAAAACCTACAATCATAAACTAAATAATCAATCAAAGTCAATATATGGGAATCTCAAGATAAAAGAGAGATCTTCAAATCAAAATATGTTTCTAAGTGTTAAAACTGCATAGTTTCTACTAAAATGTAGAAAAAGGGTAATTGATAGTATAAGAGAAAATCATAAAAATAAAGCTAGGACAAAATAGGAAAAAATAGGGTTAGTGGCCACCTTATCTTTGTACCTGTGGTCTGGCACGGAGAAGGTGGAAATTTTAGTCTAGCATAGGGCATTGGTGCAGACCGCAGGTTGCGAAAGGATCACTTCCTGCAAGTCAACTCTCAAGATTTTGATTTTATGGTACCCGCTTTATGCACCTATAGTCTGTTGGTCTTACTCGTGGTCCGTGGGTCAACTTAGTAGGTGCTAGGCGTATGTTTTTAGCTCTTCTTTGATTCTCGAACATGCTTTGATCATGATCAAGTCGAAAACCATCCCTAACATCTATAATCGCTTCAAAAGTGGCCAAAAACACCTTTTCACCATTTTTATGATCTTATCATCAAAAGTATAGTTTCCTACCAAATATACCAAAAACTTATCATATCTAAAAATAGGCCTTAGAAACTTGCGTATTTTCTTTATTTTAAGTGTCAAAAGTCGTATATTTCAATAGCACATCATCTAGGACTTGGCGGTTTGAGTATAGTCAACCAAGGTCTAGCGGAGGAAGCCATTCACAGTTTTAGGGTTATTCATTGGTACTATGCCATCTTCATCTAGTTCTCTTACATCTAGGACAAGCAGGAGCAGTGGGGTAGGTCTTTATATTCCAGACCACTAAACATTGTAGTTGGGAGGTCCAATTACCTGACATATGTAAAGTGTTCCAGGACCTGTCATGGTGAGTTTTTGATGGCAAATGGGGTTTCTATAGCTGTGGAAAGTTGGGCCATAGGATCAAGGAGAGTATGTATACTAAGAAAGAAGGTAGAGATGCTCATCCTTAGACTCATGCTACAAATCCAATAGCTTAGCCAGGTCAACCAACTCCTCCATAAGGCATATCATCTAGTACTGGTAACGATTAGCTCCAGAATCGATTTTATGGTTTACTATCTTGTCAGAAGCAAGACCACCAGATGTTGTCACCAGTATGATTCATTCCTATCACATTAATGTATATGTGTTGTTAGACCTGGGATCAAATTTATACTATGTAACTCCATTGGTTGCTATAAATTTTAGGGTCAGTCCTGAAAATCTCCCTAAGCCCTTCTCAGTTACTTCCCCAGTGTAGAAGTTAGTTGTTGATAGGCGAGTCTATAGGAAGTTTCCTATTACTATCCTTCAAATATCATTCTAGCAGACCTAATAGAGTTATATATGGTAGATTGTGATGTTATTCTGGGAATGGATTGGCTCCATTCATGGTATACATGAATAGATTATTGCAGTCGCATAGTGAAGTTTTAGTTTCCTAATGAGGTAGTTTTTAAGTGGGAGGGTGGTTTTGTGTCTGCCAAAGGTTGTTTCATCTCTTATATTAAGGCCCAAAAGTTAATATCAAAATGGTGTATACCATTTATTTTGAGTCAAAGATACTAAGTTTGAAGTCCCGATAATTCAATCAGTCCATGTAGTCAATGTGTTTTCTGAGGTCTTCCCCGAAGATCTGCCTGGGGAATCTCCAATTAAAGAAATAGAATTTGATATTGGTATTATTCTTGATACTCATTCCATTTCTATCCCTCCATATCGCATGGCTCTGGCCGAACTTAAAGAGTTAAAGGAGAAGCTTAAGGACCTTTTAGATAAAGGTTTCATCAGACCCAGTGTTTCTTTGTGGGTACTCCAGGACTTTTTTTGCACATTAATAATGGCACTCTCATAATGTGTATAGATTATAGATATCTAAAAAAGGTTACCATCAATAACAAGTATCCCATTCCTTGAATTGATAATTTGTTTGATTAGCTTTACGGTGCCCGGTGGTTTTCAAAAATTGATCATCGGTTGGGATACAATCAGTTGAATGTTAGGGATCAAGAAATTCTGAAAAATAGCTTTCCAAATAAGGTACTTCTATTTTGAGTTTGTGGTAATGTCATTTTCATTAACAAATGCTCCTGCGACCTTTATGGATTTGATAAACATGGTCTTCAAGCAGTACTTGGACATGTTTGTCATTATCTTTATAGATCACATACTGGTATATTCTAGTAGTAGGGAGGAACATGCAGACCATTTGAGAATAGTACTGTAGATCCTCAAGGACACTCAATTATATGCGAAGTTTGGTAAATGTGAATTTTGGTTTGAATCTGTTACCTTCTTGGGGAATGTCATTTTAGGGGCCGATATTCATATAGATCCTCGAAGACGTATATAGTGAAGCACTGTCCTAGACCTATAACTACATCGCATATTAGGAGTTTTTTAGGTTTGGCTGCGTATTATAGAAGATATGTTCAAGGGTTCTCCTCTATAGCCTCACCATTGAATAAGTTGAACAAAAATAAAGTGAAGTTTACATGGTCAGATAAGTGTGAGATGAGTTTCCAAGAGTTGAAGAATAGATTGACTTTAGCACGAGTGTTATCTCTGCTAGATGGATTAGATGGATTCTTAGTGTATTATGATGCTTCCAGAGTTGGGATGGGTAGTGTGTTGATGCAAAATGGGAGAGTGATAGCTTATACTTCTAGGCAACTAAAGGATCATAAAAAGAATTTCCCAACTCATGGCTTAAAGTTAACTGTCGTTGTGTTTTCCTTGAGAATTTGGAGACATTACCTCTATGGTGTGTATGTTGATGTTTTTATTGACCATAAGAGTCTTCAATATGTATTTTATTAGTGGGAGATGAATGTGGTCTATCATCCGAGTAAGGCCAACATGGTGGCAGGCGCACTAAGTTGTTTGTCCATGGGTAGTGTGGCCATGTGAAGAAGAAAGAATGGGAGTTGGCTAATGAAGTGCATAGATTGGCCCAGCTGGGGGTACGTTTGCTCAACACTGATGATGGGGGATTAGTTGTTCAGAATGGTTCAGATTCATCTTTGATAGTGGAAGAGAAGGAGAAAAAATGAAATACTCCCATACTTAGCCAAATATTAGAAGTAGTCCAGCAACAAAATATTGAGGTTTTCTCCCAAGTAGGATATGGTGTACTTCTCTATCAAGGTAGGCTTTGTGTTCTAGATATAGAAGAGTTAAAGAAAAGGATACTAGCCGAGGCTCATGGTTTGAGGTATTCTATTCATCCGGCTGCTACTAAGATATATCAAGACTTATGAGAAATTTATTAGTGGAATGTTATTAATAGGGACATAGAAAACTTTGTTGCCAAGTGTCCCAACTACCAGCAATTTAAAGTTAAACACTAGAGAATTGATGGTATGCTATAAGAGATCAGCATTCCTACTTGGAAGTGGGATATAGTGAATATCTATTTCATCATAGGGTTTCCTTATACAAGATGTCAACATGACTAAATTTGGGTCATAGTAGGTCGAATGACTAAATAAACTCATTCCTTACCTATCAAGACTTCAAATATAGTGGAAGATTAGGACAGAATGTATATTCACAAAGTAGAAAGACTTTATGGGATACCTTTGTCCATCATCTTAGATAGAGGCACGCAATTCACTTCTTAAATTTGGTAGTCTTTTTAGAAAGGCCTTAGTACAAAGCTTAAGCTTAGTACAACCTTTTATCCACTAAGCGATAGTCAGCATAAGTGTACAATTCTGACATTAGAAGATATGCTGAGGGCTTGTATTTTAGACATTATAGGAAGGTTGGAGAATTATCTACCTCTGATTGGGTTTTCTTATGACAATAGTTATTATGTTAGCATTTAGATAACTCTGTTTGAAGTTTTGTAGGGGCATATATGTAGATAACCTATAGGATGGTTTGAGGTTGGTGAAGCGGCATCAATTGGGCTGGACTCTATTGTTAAAGCTATGGGAAAGGTTTAGTTTATTCATGAAAGATTGAAAAATTGCTCAGAGCTACTCGAAATCGTATGCTGATGTGAGAAAAGAGACCTCTAGATTAAAGTGGGTGATTGGGTATTCTTGAAGGTGTCACCTATAAAGGAATAATGAGATTTAGGAAGAAAAGGAAATTGAGTCTATAATTTATTGGTACATATAAGATAGTGATGCGTATAAGAGAGGTGGATTACGAATTGAAAATTCCATCGAAGTTAGTTGCAGTTCACCTAGTGTTCCATATTTTGATACTTACGAAGTGCATTAGATATCCGTCCTTAATAGGTCCCCTAGAGAGTATTGGGGTCAAGGATAACTTGATGTTTGAGGAGATTCCTTTAGAGATACTTGATTGGCAGGTTTGAAGGCTAAGAAATAAGGAAGTACCATTAGCAAATGTTCTTTGGAGAAACCAATGAGTCGAAGGGGCCACTTGGGAAGCTGAAGTAGACATGATGACTAAGTTTCCTAATCTCTTTTCTTCCAACTCAGTTCCTGCCAAAGGTAAACAATTATTTTCAGCCCAAACTCTCCCTCTTCGAGTCTGTTTAAGTATTGTTAAATGATGTCTTATGTTGTGAGTAATTGGGTCCATGTGGTTTTAATAACACTCAACTAACACGTCAATTTAGTGCAACGTGGTTATCGTCAATATATTTACCCAACTTTAGAGTCGGGTTTGAATCCATGAGGAACAATGTGAGTGGCGATTAAACTAATTTGAAGCTACAGCTACAAGTTAAATTCAAACAAATGATACGAAAAGATAAAATAGGGATTTAATGATTGAACAAAAGTTATTAAAACTTCAATTCTCCTTAGAACTCAAAGCTTAAACTGCAATATTTCAAATCAATGATATAGAGAAACTAGAGTTGTGATCACTATGATTAGTAATCCTCAATTGAATAATAGTTGTAGTATTGGATTCTTGTGACTTATGGGAAACACCAAATTATCTGTATCTACTATTCATCTAAGTGTTTCTCAACCTACCTAGATGTTGAGTTCCCTAATTCTCTCGAACTTAGGAACCTTCTATTCACATTGATTTTATTTTGAGTTGATTAATCCTGTTACAGCATTAATCATTTGATGGGAACTTAACCTTCCCAAATCCTCATTGATAATTCACTACCTTTAGTTTATTTCTCAGTTCAATCAAATCAACATAAAGTGAGATCTATTATTTGCAACCAACAAAAAATAATTAATACAACAGAATTATCAAGATGTTCCAACAATCACTCTAATCCTAACCAACTATTATGATAATATAAGAGTAATCGTAGATATCACAACCATAGTTGTTGGTTTTAGTTCCACATGAGAGAGAAAGTGATAACAATAACTGAATTCATAATTCAAAGTGATTAAACTTACGAAAGATGTAGTTAGAAATTGATTCTCTTCCCAAATCCAAGAAGAATATCCCACAACTAAATCGACGAATTGAAATATGAAATCAAAGTTTAGAGACCAAAGAGAATTAAAGTAGTCTTTTAGAAATAAGTTCAAGATGTTAAGCCCTAACACTAGAGAGAAAACGGATTAATGTCATGAAGTTCAAGATGCTCAGCCTCCAATAAAACCTAAAAACTTTCCCTTAAATACCAGGAGCAAAATTAGGAATCAAATCATAGCATACAAATTTTTCTCACACATGTGATGACTAATCATGGGGTTGAAGGCTTATCAGACACGTCGTCAACTCCTCTCTCTATTTGATATGTTGTTGTCTTAAGCTGCCGATGAGTCTGTTGGCTTATCATATATCTGATGACTTATCATAGAATGTCGTCACTTTTTCACCTCAGCTTCTGAACATTGTCTAAGGTTGACGGTAATCCCAATCACTTATTAGGACTTTGATGACATATCTTTGACGCCTCAAAATCGGGTCCCAAGACGTCACATGGTGCTTAGGATAACAAGTGACCCCAAGCTAACCCTTATACTAGCATAAATCATAAGCAACTAAACAAAAAGTATAAATCTATTCAAATCTGCGGAAAATAAATCTTTTCTGAATATGATAGATACAAAACTAAATTTAGAAGATTACAACTCTGCTTTTTCAACCAAAACTGAAACGGAATACATCAACTTCTACTGACTGTCTTTGAAGCCTCTACTAGTACTGCCTGTAGGTAGCTGGGTCATGACTCACGAATAACCCAACTTAATATGACTGAATAACGAAAATAAACACTTCTCGAACTATATGACGAACTCAAGCTCTTGAATCAAAGGGACTCATCACCTGCTGACTGGATGCCACGAACTGACTGGATCTAAGATATACACTATAACTTGTACCTACATTTCGAGAAAATGCAGCCCACATACAAATATATGGGTCAGCACCATGGAAACATACCGAGCATATGGGGTGCAATGCATATATAAAATAATATCTTAATATCGTCACATTTTATAAAATTATGCATGCTGATATAAATGACTCACTTAGCTCTAATTAAAATCATCACAATCATAAGAGAGTAAAATATATTAGGTTAACCATATGAATCATTATAATAAATCTCAATTCACTTCTATCTCGATTCCAAATCATCAAAGCAATCAAATCTCATAACAATTCTCTATGGAATATATGTTCATTAATTCTTTCAAAAACAATGACTTTCTGAAACTCATTCTTTCAAACAAATATGTTTTCATCTCAGATAGAAGAATAAAACTTCATATTATATAGGAGAATATACACACACACATTGGGATTCTCTTACAACCGACATAAACCATGTGAGCTACATGGAGTCCAACGTTCAACCCACGTTGGGGAGAACTATCCTATCCTTGCCATTGGAGTAGGACCTTAATCTTTTGTTCACTAGTGATCACTATATCAATCAGCCTTAGGCTCACATCCTATGGGGGCACGTAGTTCTAGGGAAATAACAATCACAGCTATACCTCCCACTCGGTGCTAAAGACTACTCTCGGACTTAGCTCAGATCATTTCAAAAGAAAATTCAAAGTAATGCAATTCAACAATTCATATCGGGAGCTATCATGCTACCCCTTTTTCATAATAAATCAACATGTGGATTTGTTTTCTCATTCGAGTTCAAAAATAAATCTTTCAAGACTAAAAGGTCAAATCATTCAAATATCAAGGTGTGTATAACACATTAGTTCACCAAAGATCATAATCTCAAAAAGGGTTTAAATCCCATATATCAACACTTGAGCAAAATATTTCAAGATTCATACTTTGTGCAGAAAACAAGCATAACTCATATGAAAATCTGGAAATTCAACTTGAAACATGATATAAACATCAAAACTCAAGGAATTTATCTTTAAGACATTTCAAAAATATCATAGTTTCTTGAACAAGAATATAGGATAGTAATTTGCATCTCAAATTCATAATTAAACATGTAAAATCATGTATCTTCGTAAAATAGTATAAAATTGTGGGCACAAGAACAAAAGGATGTTCTTGTTGAAAACCCCACATTCCTTTATGCTAACGGATTCATTGAAAGATTGGAACCTCAATGTTGATTGTGCAACCCTAGTTGTTTTTCTTCTTCAGTGCTCTTGGATGATGAACTTAGATTGATAATAGGGTTATGATGTGTTTAGATTCTATTAAATTCGTAAGGTTAAGTTTAGGGGTGTGTAAGGAGTGCCAAAAGACTTAATTGCCCTCAAAATAACTCAAAACGGAGTGTTTTTACTATGTGAAACACCAAGTGTGTGCCGCATTGCTTATCGCATAAATTTACGTATGCACCGCATTGCTTATCGCTCACATTTAAGTATGTGCCGCATTGCTTATTACACACATTTAAGTATGCATCACATTTCTTATCTCACACCTATTCCAGTAGCCATGTGCGATTGGTTAGGCGACCTACTCTACTTTGCGAAGCCATAAATACTTGCTTGGGTGTCAGATTTTGATGAAATTGGTATCGTTGGAAAGCTAATTCAATTATCTACTATTTTATAGGTCTTGGGATGAAAAATTACATGTATATTAAGTGATATTCACATTTGAAGTTGACCCTTGTAGAATCAAATATCAAACTTTGAATGAATCAATTGGTCTTAGCTCAACCTTGTTTTATGTCATTGCTATAAACATTTTCCACCTCTAAACTACTCCATAGACTGGGATAATGATCATACAACTTGTATTCATGTGAGAATCACATGGATTAGAGCTTAGATGCACAGGAACGATGGTTAGAATTCTAGAATGAAAATATAGGGTATTACATTATCTCCCCCTTAAGAACATTCGTCCTCGAATGTGGATAATTAACCTGAAACACAGAGGAATATTAGTCTTCAAGTTATCATGTGTAACTGATAGAACTGAATCACTGGATATCAAGAATAATGAGCTACTGAACTGGTCTGGAAATGCATGAGTCCTCAAGAAAAATAAATATATAGGTTAGATAGAAATGAGAGTGTCAACTTATGAGTAACCATTACTTTGCACTGGATCTGATCTCATAAGAAAGGATGAGAGGTTTATGACATGAAAACTCGGGGTATTACAATATCCCCCTCTTGGGATCGTTCATCCTCGAATGATAATAATTTGATGAAAATAGTAGGAAGAGATTGTGAAACTACACATGATACTTACGAACTGAATCTTGACCTAGTATCTGAAACTGAAACTGATGCATGAACTGAGCTGAATTCATAATTTAATTAGACACAAACACATTGCCTCTTGGAATGTACATACGTATAAGACTGCGGATAGTAAGACTAGCTGGAAAATTAAGAATCTATAGGAGTTTATCTCCTTGCTTGCTAAACTAGATTACAGGCTATATGGACTGGATCATACTGACTACCCATACTCAAATGGAGTATTTCTTTAGCACTTTTCTACAAAATTCTATTGACATTAAGGAGCAAAGAATTTTGGGTATGCTCTGAACAAGATATTTGACTAACGACTTTTAACATTGATATAACTCTATAGCATGGAATATAATTATATAACTCATAAACTAGGATAGGATTGGTGGGCCATAGGTAACACAACTTCTTACTTTCAAGCTTAGCATCACTTCTCAAATTCTGTCTCAACTATACTATTCCCCTTAAATACCATACTCATATGATTCGACTTATAATTATCATATTGGCACTCCAAAATCTTTCTACTAAGGTCTAAACTAAACTAAGTTCTCTCACCATGATCAACCCAAACACTAAATCACAAAATACAACATGCCAAACCACAATATTAGTCTAAACCACAAGGCTCAATATTCTATATCTTGTTAGAGCTCACACCCTAAGTATAACATGTCTTACTACTTCAATGACTAATTTAAAACTCTTAATATGGATTCACTAGTGGACATTGCATTCATCATCTTACACCTAACATGCCATTGAAGCTTATCATTAAAAATCACATATAACTTTAAGGCAAATACCCCTAAAGGCATACTTCGCATATTCTCTAAACCTTTATCAACAACAATTTTCTTGCACTATTCTTAAAAGCATACACACAATTTCTAACTAACCATGACATGTATCAAAGACATGGCCTCAATCTTACTTCACACTTTAGCCTTAGATATAAAAGCATAAAGAATCTTTCTTAATGAGTGTCATCAACTCTCTCACATATAAACCATTGTTTATCCACTATCATCACCACTATCTTAACACAGGAAGAGGTCACCGAAAGGCTAACACATATGAACCAGAAGCACAAAAACTACAATACATAACATTAACAGTTATGTTTGTCCTGAGGAATAAAATATCAAAGGCATGGATTCATTAAAGAAATCTAAGCTGAGAACATGCATGATATAATGCGAACTTCACTAGTATCATGAGTTTAAAAACTGGTCATACATTGGAACATGAGTTTATACTTATCATGAGCTATTCAACATATGACTGGAGTTCATAGATTCAGAAGAGATAACTCAAATCATAGAGTGAAGCTGTTACATGCTTTCTAGAAGCTGAGAATGGGCTTGAACACACATGATAGGTATAAGCATAGACCTGTGGCATGGATTTGTCAAGCAAGTGATGAATTTGGTATTGTAATGACTGAAATCCAAGGAATACTCTAGAGTAAGAAGGGATCACTATCTCATCATAACTTATTATTAACATGTATCACAATCTAATTCTCAAAACTCAGTTTGGTTCTTTACTAACCATCTCTTCCTTAGGTCAAAGCTGGTATTGTAAGTATGATGGTCTACTCCATATCCTCGAGATTAAGCCATAATTTCATCATTCTATTATCTACACATAAATGCTAAACTTACAAGAATAAACCAATTTCGAACATAACGACTTCATTATTAAGCAACCCATCCATATGCCATCCTTAATTCCTAGCTTCAATAATCATCATCACAGACTTACACTCTCATTTGGAACCATATCTACATCTCTAATCACATAATCATAGCCTACCAAGATCACACTTCTATACTTATATTTTTCCCAAGCCATGAGAATAAAATCATACTAAAAAGACTCAATATCTTCAATCATAACTCCTTAACTTAACTGTCAAGAATAACATAAATTATCTCACTAGCCTTTCTCTACCTAGAAACGCAACGTTACTACTAACCACACAATATCCAATAATCCTCAAAAAATAATGCCGCCCCATAGCACCTTGGGCACACCTCTTTACCATACTTAATTACAAACACATGATCTTATACTCTTGTATACACTGTTCAGGCCTACTAGATCACCTCCATATAACTACCATCAACAACCGAACCATTAACTGTTCAAAATTAATGTCTAGAGCTAAACATGATTCATAACCCAATCTCACACACAATTTTCACTTCCAAACTATAGAACATAGCATTAACAAAAGCTAGTACACAATGACAATCGACGTAATCATATGGCCTATCTTATTCATAATCTGTTAACACATCCTTCTTCTTCATATCATTACTCTTTACCCATCTTCACACCTAAATTACTTTCATAGCTCTATAAATTTCAACTAAACTTCCTCTTGCAATCTCAGAAAAGCCTAACTCATAAGAAACTAAACAAAAAGTATAAATCTATACAAATCTGCGGAAAATAACTCTTTTTTGAATATGATAGATACAAAACTAAATTTACAAGATTACAACTCTGCTTTTACAACCAAAACTAAAATGGAATACATCAACTTCTACTGACTGTCTATGAAACCTCTACTAGTATTGAATGTTACCCAACTCAATACAAATGAATAAATAAAACACAACACTTCTCGAATAGTATAACTAACTCAAGCCATTAAATTAAAGGGACTCATCACCTGCTGACTGGATGCCGCGAACTGTATCTAAAGATGTGCACTATACCTTGTACCAATATTTCGAGAAAATGCAGCCCACATACGAATATGTGGGTCAGTACCATGGTAACGTACTGAGCATATGGGGGTGCTATTCATATATAAAATAATATCCTAATATCGTCACAGTTCATAAAATTATGCATGCTGATATAAATGACTCACTTAGCTAAAATTAAAATCATCATAATCATAAGAGAGTAAAATATATCGGGTGAGTAAAATATATCGGGTGAAATATGTGAGTCATCATAATAAATCTCAATTCACTTCCATCTCGATTCCAAATCATCAAAGCAATCAAATCATATAAAAATTTTCTTTGGAATATATGTTCATTAAATCTTTCGAAAATAATGACTTTCTCAAACTCAGTCTTTCAAACAAATATGTTTTTATCTCAAATAGAAGAATAAGAATTTTTATATTAGATAGAAGAATACACACACACATTGGGAGTCTCTTACAACCGACATAAACCATGTGAGATACATGGAGTCCAGCATCCAACCCACATTGGGGAGAGCTGTCCTATCCTAGCCATCGAAGTAGGACCCTAATCTTTTGTTCACTAGTGATCACTATATTAATCAGCCTTAGGATCACAACCTATGGGGGCATGTAGTTCTAGGGAAGTACCAATCACAGTTATACCTCCCACTTGGTGCTGAAGACTACACCCGGACATAGCTCATATCATTTCAAAAGAAAATCCACAACAACACAATTCAACAATTTATATCTGGAGCCATCATGCTACCCCTTTTTCATAATAAATCAACATATGGATTTGTTTTCTCATTCCAGTTGAAAAATAACTCTTTCAAGACCAAAAGGTCAAATCATTCAAACATCAAGGTATGTATAACACATTACTTCATCAAAGATCATAATCTCAAAGAGGGTTTAATTCCCATATATCAACACTTGAGCAAAACATTTCAAGATTCATACTTTGTATAGCGAACAAGTATAACTCATATGAAAATCTAGAAATTCAACTTGAAACATGATATTAACATCAAAACTCAAGGAATTTATCTTTAAGACATCACAAAAATATCATAGTTTCTTGAACAAGAATATAGGATAATAGTTTACATCTCTAATTCATAATTAAACAAGTAAAATTATGTATCTTCGTAAAGTAGTCCAAATTTTTTGGCACAAGAACGAAAGGATGTTTTTGTTGAAAACCCTACATAATTTTATGGTAATGGATTCATTGAAACATTGGACCCTCAATGTTGATTGTGCAACCCTAGTTATTTTTCTCCTTTAGAACTCTTTAATGATGAGCTTAGATTGATAATAGGGTTATGATGTGTTTAGATTCTATTAAATTCATAAGGTTAAGTTTAGGGGTGTGTAAGGAGTGCCAAAAGACTTAATTTCCCTCAAAATAACTCAAAACGGAGTGTTTTTACTACCAGAAACACTAAGTATGCGCCGCCTTGCTTATCACATACATTTATGTATGCACTGCATTGCATATCGCACATATTTAAGTATGCATCGCATTGATTATCGCATACATTTAAATATGCGCTGCATTGCTTATCGCACACCTATTCCAGTAGCCATGTCCGATTGGCTAGGCGACACACTCTACTTTGCAAAGCCATAACTCCTTGCTCGGGTGTCAAATTTAGATGAAATTAGTATCGTTGGAAAGCTAATTTATTTATCTACAATTTGACAGTTCTTGGGATAAAAAATTCCATGTATATTAAGAGATATTCAAGTTTAAAGTTAACCCTTGTAGAATCGAATGTCAAACTTTTGATGAATCAATTGGTCTTAACTCAACCTTGTTCTATGTCATTGCTATAAACATTTTCCACCTCTAAACTACTTCATAGACTAGGATAATGATCATGCAACTTGTATTTATGTGAGAATCACTTGGATTAGACCTTAGATGCGCAGGAACGACGGTTAGAATTATAGCACAAAAATATAGGGTATTATAATATCAGACAATGTCATCAATTCTTTACTTCAAATCTCATGTACTGCCTTAGGCTGATGGCATTCTCGACGACTTATCTGATTTGTGACAACTTATGAGAGTTGTTATCACACTTCTGCTCTAACTTCCTCACACTGTCTACAGCTGATGATGACTTTGATAACTTATCACAAATTTCATGACTTATCAGATAAGTCGTCAACTAAACTTTCATGGCCACTTCTTCCAAATTCACGTCTTTTGCTCTTATTATCTTTGGTTTTCTCTCATCTTAACTTTTTTGCATTATAAAAAAGAAAGCAATCAAAAATGACAAAAGTTGCTTAAGACTTTACAATTATTTCTAGTTAAAAGCCTCAAATGTGTTAGCATTAGCTCACACATCAACACCCTAAACTTAAAACATTTGCTTGTCCTCAAGCCACTTAAACATAACTAAGAGGATACAAAGCACATTCAGCAGTCAGTCATTCATTTTAGCTCAAAACATATTTACCATCTCCAAGGTCAATCATCTCAAACTCAACAATGTATATTACTGAAAAGCAACAATGCAACACAAAGAAATCAAGCTATGGCATCAACTTAGCAACAACAACCATGCATGTGAAAATATTATACTACCTAAACAAGTTAGCAACTAGCAACATAACCAGTATGCCCTTACAACAAAGAATTCCCTCCTTAATCATATGTGAACTCAAGCATGTCAATGCGGAGATAGTCAAGAGACACTCACTCTTAGAAAGAAGTTCCAATCAATGTATGCGAAATACCATAAGCTTGCCCTTATTTTCATTACCGAAGCTTTCAGACATTTAAGTTAGGATCACTATAGGACTTTTCTTCATCTTATAATGTAGGCTTGGGGATGGTATGATACAAAAGTATATTTAAAGTGAATAAGCCTCCTTGGCACTACACTATTTTTGGGGTCTCACTTATCAACCTTTACCTTATATCTCCCTTTCTTGATTAAAGCACATTCAAGCTGGGTGCAGTTTTTATTCATTCATTTTTTTTCACAACTTTTCTTTTTTCATTCTTTTTCTACCACACCCAGCCTTGCATTTTTTTTGCCGTTCTTCATACTCACTTTATATCACACACCCCTATGATAGCCACCCTTAACTTAGGCTATTTGCCTAAGTCAAAGTGCACAATATCCAAGGAGGACCAGGGACAAAATAGGTTCATTATGATACAACTGGGAAGGTGATAGGTATAATAAAAAGAATAGTCATTTAGGCTCAAAATCAGGATCGAGGGATATTATTCACACATGGAAGGTCATTTAACATAAAATTAGATTAATATCAACAACGGCCTATGATCCTTTCCTAACCGCTATCCTACAACCAAGGCAAGACCAACCGGGCAAGTTTTAACATGCATCAGGAACAAGGGAGTATATCACACACACATGGCACAAAGGTACGTCACAAAATACTACCCCTTCGTTTCATGCAATTATTTGCAATGATTATCATGTCCCTAGTACTAATGCAAAAAAAGATTCTCAGTAGTCACATATAGATGCACATAACAAAGTTACCAGATAGACAATTGGAGAGGTATTTATCATTCTAAGAAAAATCAACAAAAATATGTCAACTATTGTAGATACTTATTTTTTCTCCAGTTAACCACAACACATCACAAAACAAACATAATACACCTTAACATGCCGGCTCTACTAGGAATAAGACTTCGAGGAAAAGAGGCATGGCAACAAAAACCTCAAGAGGACATCAACATCCACAAGTAGCCCCACGCTCAACTTAAAATCATGCAATATCCCCAATGCGTCAAACCAAAAAAAGAGAGTTAGAATATACCTGTGGCACCATGGGTGCGAAGATCTGATGTCAATCAAATAATAGGAATAAAAATAACAAAATACCTTGGGTTGCCTCCCAAGCAATGCCTAATTTGTTGTTGTGGCACGACTAGGTTATCTTGACTAATCAGAATTCATCAAGATACCTTAAAAGTGCTTCATTCTTTATCCCTCTGCTTTGACGATTTGAATCATCGGCCCTTCTTTTGATCTTTACATCTTATAGGTGTGTTGGGAAAATATGAGAGCATGATAAGGAAAGTTTTATCATGCCACTTTAAAGACTTGAACCGGTTTCCTAATTTTGCATCGTACTTTAATGTGGTCTCACTTGGCAACAGTGAGAATCTTACAAACCCACTAAATGGACATCGATCTTTAAGCTTCTTGGCCTTCAAGATTGGGGTTGTATTATCCTCTTTCGGTAAGACAAACTCCAAAATATAGGAATTTTCCTCCTTATTTCCAAAATTCAACATTTGCTTAGTTGATTGGACTTTCATCACATTCACAAAGAATAATGTTGAAAAGTGATTCGAGTGAGGTCTTCTTCCTAATTTTAGAGGAGCATGTTTCTCGACCTCTTCACCCTGAATTAGGCTAGAGTCTTTATAAGAGATTAGCTTGGTTTCTTCTTTTGCATCTAACACCATTTCCTTTATCTTGGCATCATCTTTCATCGTTGGTTCGGTTGGTTGGGAAATCACTGAGGGTTGCTCAACATCAATATACGATTCTTGTACCTTATCTTCACACTATTTTATTATTTTCAATTATTCTACAAACAAGATATAATCTAAACATAATATAGAAGAATGCTTTGAATGATTGACCTCTATATCCATCTCCTCATGAATGATTGGCTTTATGTCTTGACACATATCATATATGATATCATACATTTCTTTCTAGGGATCCAACATTCGTTGAAACATAGCTTTAATGCCACTCTTTTTGGTGTTTTTTTCTTCCATTTCTTGACCATAAGACCTATAAACTCATAAAAAAACTAGAATTTGGGTTAGCGCAATAGGGGGAGGGGGCATTTGGGAAATCACTCCAATGTCCATCTTGACCACCATATAAAGAACAATCATACTCTCGGTAGGATGGATATGGTGCACACATCTCTCTCCGGGGAGTATATCTACAATCTTGCAAAAAGTGAGGTCCATCACAATATGGATATGGATCATCAAGATAAGATTTCCAACCTCCAAGCTCATGTTCATTCCACGATGCCATAGTAATAAGTAAACTAAAATAAAAATCTACCTAACACAAGAAAAAAAAGAAAAATAAAAATAAATACTTACAAGTTTGAATTCAAGCAAGTCGGCTAAAATTACAAACCAACTCAATACGCCAAATTTTTCCCCGACAACGGCGCCATTTTTGATAATGCTCAACTTACACGTCAATTTAGTGTAAGGCGGTCATCGTCAATATATTTACCCAACTTTGGAGTCGGGGTCGAATCCATGAGGAAAAATGTGAGTGGTGATTAGACTAATTTGAAACTATAGCTACAAGTTAAATTCAAACAAATGATACGAAAAGATAAAATGGGGGTTTTTAGTGATTGAACAAAAGTTATTAACACTTCAATTTGCCTTAGAACTCAAAGCTTAAACTGCAATATTTCAAATCAATGATATAGAGAATCTAGAGTTGTGATCACTATGATTAGTAATCCGCCATTGAATAATAATAGTAGTATTGGATTCTCGTGACTTATGGGAAACACCAAATTATAAGTATCGACAGTTCATCTAAGTGTTTCTCCATCTACCTAGATGTTGAGTTCCCTAATTCTCTCAAACTTATGAACCTTCTATGCACACTAATTTTATTTTGAGTTGATTAATCTTGCTATAGCATTAATCATTAGATGGGAACTTAACCTTCTCGAATCCTTCTTGATAATTCAATACCTTTAGTTTATTTCTTAGTTCGAGCAAATCTACATAAGGCGAGATCTATTATTTGCAACCAACAAATAATAATTAATACAAAAGAATTACAAAGATGTTCCAACAATCATTTGAACCCTAACCAACTATTAAGATAATACAGGAGTAATCATAGATCCTATAACCCTAGTTGTGGGTTTTAGTTCCAGATGAGATTGAAACCAATAACAATAACTGAATTCATAATTCAAAGTTATTAAACTTACAAAAGATGTAGTCAGAAATTGATCCTCTTCCCAAATTCAAGAAGAATATCCCACAACTAAATAAAAGAATTGAAAATTGAAATCCATGTTTAGAGAACAAAGAGAAGCAAAGTAGTCATTTTTAAATAAGTTCAAGATGTTAAGCCCTAAAACTAGAGAGAAAATGGATTAATGTCATGAAGTTTAAGATGTTCAGCCTCCAATAAAATCTAAAATCTTTACCTTAAATACCAGGAGCTAAATTACAAATCAAATCACAACATACAACTTTTTCTCACACACGTGACGACAACATGTGACAAATTTTTAGGGGATTGATGGTTTATCAGATATGTCATCAACTCCTCTCTATATTTGATATGTTGTTGTCTTCACCTGACGATGAATCTGATAGCTTATTAAAAATCTGATGACCTATCACAGAATGTCATCACTTCTTCATCTCAGCTTCTAAACACTACCTAAGGCTGATGGTAATCTTGAAGACTTATCAAGACTTTGACGACAAATCAGATAATATCGTCACTTCTTTACTTTAAATCTCATGTACTGCCTTAGGCTGACGGGATTCTCGATGGCTTATCAAATTTATGAAAACTTATCAGAGATGTCATCACACTTCTGCTCCGACTTCCTCACACTGTCTATAGCAGAGGATGACTCTGATAACTTATCACAAATTTGATGACTTATTAGACAAGTCGTCAACTACACTTTCAAGGCCACTTGTTCCAAATTCACATCTTTTACTCTTATTTTCTTTGGTTATCTTACATCTTAACTTTCCTGCAATATCAAAGAGAAAACAATTAAAAACGATAAAAGTTGCTTAAGACTTTACAATTATTTCTAGTTAAAAGCCTCAAATGTGTTAGCATTAGCTCACACATCAGGTATATATATACTTAGTTATAGATTTGGTGTGAGATGTTGATTCTTTTCCCAATCCTAGATGACTCACATTCGAGGATGAATGTTTTCATGGGGGGATATTGTAATACCCCATGTCTGAGGGCTACTACACAACATACGACTCACTCCCCTAGAGTCATACATACTCCTTATGAGTCATATATAGTGAGTCATACCTATGGATGTATGGGGTAGTGAAGTCTATTGTGGATACGAGTTGACCCTAGCAATTGACAAGTCATGGTAGGAGTCATATGAAGTGTAACAATAAGGGTAACAACCTAAGTTCTCTAAGATTCTGTCCAAGTTTTGAGTGGGGGGTTACCAGTCATATTTTGATGTTACTAGTTATAGGTTTAGACTCGTATGTTAACCACTAAATACTATCTTTATCTTTCCAAGATTATGAGTCATGAGACTAACACATACTTTCACCATACGAGTTGTTTTGCTGAATTTTATGACTGGCGATCAATTTCTATAATGTTTTGTTAAAAGGCCTTTTGGTCATTTCTCCTCTTATAACTCCCAACCCATAACTTATAATCTAAAAAGGAGTGTTATTTTCTTCCACTTTCAGTCAATTAACAATACTTTCCTCCTCCTATTTTCAAGAACATCAAGATTAAGGTCTCTCTCACCAAGTTATTTTCCATGTCTCAAGAATTCAAGCCTTCTTCACAAGTTAAGCAATTCCAGGTATGTGGGCTTTATGAACAAGGTTATTCACTCATCCTTGTGTCAAATTGCATGATTTCAAGAGTGAATTTACTTGTTTGGAATTAGGGTTCACACCCAAACAACCATATTCTTGAAATATGATATTACTGTATGATAGAAAGCTTTAAGTATATCAAGGTTTACATATACTCATTTTTTGACTTGTAAAACTTATATTGTAATTTGAAATTCATTATTCTGACTGGGATGTTGTTGAAAGATTTCAAGGTGATTATTGAATATAATGTTTTGTTATGAATTTCTATGAAATAAAGCATGAATTATAAGTCCTAAGTACAAGTACTGAGTTTACAAGATGTTTATGCTCTTAAGTTCCATTGATAAGTTCTATAATATGATTTAAGGAGAATCTCAATCTTTTGATCTAAAGAAGATACATGAAATCCATAATTGTTCATCTTCATTGTGATTTAAGGTAATGAGAAGCATAACTGGTTTTCATTTTATAAAATGTTATGCTATAAGGTGGATTTCTTAAGTATGAGCATATATGTATTCTGGGAGTAGTATTTAGCACCGAGAAGGGAATGAGGATGTGCGTATCCTAAATTCCTAGAACCTGCGAGCCACCGTAGGTTAAGATTTTTCCCTTATGAATGAAGTATAATGATCACGTAAGTTAAGGTTTTATTCCGATGGAAAGGATAGAACAACTCTCCCCAATGTGGGTAAGATATTGGACACCATGGTAACTCACATGGTTTAAGTCGATTAGAAGAATCTCCCATATGAGGAATAAGAGTAAAGATTTTAGAACATAAGTGTTATGGCTTACTAAGTTCACTCATATGCATCATTATCCATGTGTTATGATCTTGTAGTCTTTAGTTTTACTCAAGTTTAAGATGAGTTATTTATGCTTAACATGCATTATTTTAAAGCCTGCATATATATTCATTTTTTATTTTACTTTTGCATTAACCCAACATACTCGGTAAATTCCAGAGGTACTCACCCACATATATGTCTATGTGCTACATATTCTAATATTATAGGTTCTGGTACTTATTTCTAGCAGCATAATTGACTATGGGCATTATTACCTATATCCTAACTTTTGGGTGAGTCCTCATAGTATGAGGACCCATCTTATTAGACTTCTGTTCATTGATGCAAGTCTTTTAGTTATTTGACTTTCATTTAAAAGTGGAGTCAGCTGGGGTCTATCCTAGTGGCTCTCTAGTTAGTAGTAGAGGATTGTTAGACTGTTTATGTTCCAAGTTCAAGAAGCTTTTTTAAGGTTTCCAAATTTGTGGATTCATATTAAGATATGGAATATTTTATCTTCATTTTCTATACACGTTATCTTACTTGTCATGTGAGTTTCAAATTGAATAGATATCATAGGTTAGCTTAGGGGTGTTCGTAGTCTTGAGCATCTTGTGACATACAGGAGGTACTACTAGGGAATTACATAGACTGATTGACTATGACTACTTATTCATTTTGGAAATCGCAGGCTTCCTGTTCTACTTGATTACCATATTTATGTGTGAACTTGTCTTTACTAATCGGATTGTGCGGGAACCTACTCTAATCTACCTAGATAGTTGAACCCCTACCACCTAACTGAAGTACATGCAGAAGTCATTATGAAACAATAAAATAACTTTCTTTATTACACCTAACTTAGAAGACCTTATATACAAAACAAAATACCTTCCCTATGGACCAAGTCTACAAGTGCAAGTTCTACATGAGAAAACATGAAACAATACGCATGACCCAGCTTCCACTTTAAGAAACAATTATGCAAGCATCTGAATATCTCTATCTCATTAAGTATGAAACACCTACTCATCCTTCTACCAGATTATACCCTAAAAAAGTGTATTAAAAGAGTAGTGTCAGCACAAATAATATGTACTAGATAGTATCATCGTTCAACCGAAATAGAATTCATATAAACATTACATAAATATCCAAAAAGAGTCATAAAACTGTAGAGTTTGTTTAGTCGAGACCCTCCATCCCTTAATGCTTTACCACCCTTAGCTTTTACTCGCCTTGAAGTATTGTAGGTTAACTTTTATTTATCACTGTTAACCCTAATCACCACCATCTTATAATGACATAAAATCAGACCATATATGAGTATTGAATATGAATTACACCATACTAAGCCCCAAGGATTTTGCTACCCATAAGAACACATCATTTCAAACTCTTACATAACACATGACCTTGTTTTGGTATTGTAGTTATGAATTAACACCCTAGTAGTTAAAGATACATTTAAGGCTATTAGAAATTAAATAGAAATGTACCAATACCCCACCTACCCAATCTCAACAATACCAATAAATAGATATATTAACATAACCATACCACAACCATGAACACCTTTCAAGTAACTTACATCCATTAATAATATTCAGTGTTTTTCAATAGGCCACAAAGTTTACTTATGTACAAGTTAAAATAGGGATTAACTAAAGTCAATTTCTTGACTACCAGCATCAACCAAGTCAACAAACCATGACTACAAAAAATATACTAACTATGTCTTAATTACACAAGTAGACAAATAATTAAGAGATATTCCTTCCATTTGCAATGTAGCTCGAACTAATCAAGGATCAATTCTAACAACAACCTTGCTGATACTCACCATTCTCAGTCCACTCAAGAAACCTATTATAATAATTCAACAAAGAAAACTATAACAAGTCCACAAGAAACTTGATCCACTCAAGGAACCAAATATAATATCAGATAACATATAAACTTAATTCACTCAAGGAACCTATGTATATATATATATCTAGATATATTCAATCAACGAACCTTTCTTATCACCAATATTCATGACCCAAACACCAAGGGTCAAGGTTGCACTTGTCACGACAAGCCTTGGCAAGTAAGCCTATCACCGAAACTGATGTGAAATCTGAAGTTAATCCCAAAACCCAAGGCAAGACTCCTAGATTAGAGTCGAACCATATATATATAGTAAAAATAGAAATAAATAGTCATGATACCATACAATACCTCTAACCTAGTGTCATATTGTAAGAAATAACTAATATAACTCAAAGTTAAAATACATATGTAATACCACGTACTTTTCCTAGCTTGAAAAGTTTTCTCAAGAATGATAGAAGATTTCTTTGAATGATGAATCTACTTTTGTACACATGTTATTTTAATGATTTTCACTTTTTACCATGTCGGGAATTGAATAAGATTTCCATCAATACAAAATTCACCTAAATCCAACACCCGGGTGAAGAGTTAGAGCCTTTTTAGTGAGATAGTGTATCACTTGAGCCTTCAGCACGTCGAGGAGATAGCTCAAATGGCAATTGTCAATTTCTAGTATTGCTTCGTGATAGTGGTACGTCGCGCCAAACTTTCAGGTCATAGACAAGGTGGCAATATGATAGCTTGCATCGCTTCACCGTGCAATTTCCCATTTGTCACTTTCCAGTGACTTGGCACGATAGTGGTGCGTCGCGCTAAGGATGAAAACCGAGAAATTTTCTCAAAAATTAAAGATGTGTCCTAGGGTTAAAACGGTCAATTTTCCACCCTATTTAAGCCTTATAACACGAGATTTGGCTATAATTCAGCCACTTATAATCCATTACTCTCAAAAACTCTCAAGAAAAAGCCCTAGGGTTTTCATAGAACGTTCGATTCAAGGGAATTCACCATCAAATTTCAAGAATCTCTCCATCAATCTTTGTACAATCACAAGCTAAGGTATGCGTAGTGCTCATTCATGGACTCCTTTCGTCCATGAAGTCCAAGAATCTCTTTTCTAAATTCAAGTTATGGATTTTCTTCATGAATTTTATGATTGAATTGCGCTTGTTCATGTTGATAATGACTAATTGCATTCTAATCCATGTTTGGTTATAAATTACATATGTAATCGATTAGTAATGATATAGATTCATGTAAACCTAGGATTAAAACCCTTGGATGATGAAGTTAGAGATGAATAATGATGTTTGATTGTTGTATAATGTTGTTTACACATTCTATGCCTATTATGTGTATGATTAAATGCCTAGATGAATGAATAATGCCCAACTAGTATGATATCATAAAATCCCCATGTATGTACAAACTTATGCATATCACATGTTTGATGAAATGCTTCAATATATGAATTATGAATTGTGTTGTTGATCATGTGTTCAAGTAAGCCATTCTGTGTCAGTTTCTTCTCATCGAGTCCTGAGGGTACCTGTACCCTAACATTTATCTGTGTGCCTAAAGCCATGTCATGTTTTCACGATCTCCTTAATTAAGATATTATCCATAGAACTCAGTCAGTCATGTGACTTAGGAAATCTTAGTAATTTTAGTAGCTCACTATTCCCAGTCAATCTAAGTAACTTCAGTATTCTCAGTCAATCCTCAGAAGTCAGTACATTCCGTCAGTAAATGGAACTCAGTAAATTCAGTTTAGCTCCTCGAGGCAATACCACTAGTATCAGCTGAGTTCAGTTTAGCCAATCAGTTCAGTTCAGTGTCTTTCAAATGGAAGTAGGATTAAGCACCGAGCGAGCCTAGGGATGGGGACTTACCCGTTTGACAGGACTAGGATCCCTAGAAGCAATCCCTAAATTCCAGAATTACGTAGCCAGTGTAGGTGTGACATATCACCTATTAGATAGGACTGACATACTCAGGGATCACCCATTATTGCATTTAAATAAATAGGACTGATCCAGGGGTCACCCGCTAGATTAGGACTGACTCCACATCAGTTGTCTTTACCAGTGGCGTGGTACTGACACCCTTCTATCTGGGTTTATAGGTTGGAACCTAGTTAGCTTAGTATGAGGCATGTCGGTTTGATGAATACATCGCATAATTTTAGTTACAAAAATCAGGACTGTCAGATATAGTCAATTTAGCTCAGTAATACAGATTTAGATTTGTCGGATACAGTCAATCCTTGTGATTATAAATAGACTACGAGATCACCCATAAGATGGGACTGATCTCAACTATGGTCAATCAGTAAAAGCATAATCACATTTAGAGATCACTCGCTAGGTAGGACTGATCTCAGACTAAGTCAAATCTTTTTTATTATCAGTATACTCAGAGATCCCTCACTAGATAGGACTGATCTCAGATTCAGTAACCCAGATATAGTACGGAATTCAGCTAGTTCAATCAGATTCAGGACTGTCATACACAGTCACTCATGTTATCAGTTATCAGAACATATTTAATTAGTCTTCAGCTTCACGACTGTCAGATACAGTGAACAAGACCATTTCTTCATAATCAGAACTGCTAGACACAGTTTTCCATGTATCAATAACATAGAATCAATCCCTCAGTATTAAGTAATATATTATTCGGTCCTAATACGATCTCATTTACAGTTAAGTAGTAGTGCATGTATTCTCACATTCATGTTAGTTAGTTATATTTACTCATGTATATGAAACTATTGCATTCAGCCTACCTCACTTGCATACCAGTACATTCAAAGTACTGATGCATATGCGCTATGGTGGCTTAGACCATAGGTTTAGAACAACGAGCTCTAGAGAACCATCAGCATCCCAGTTAAGCAATCAGAGTTAGAAGTGACTCCTCATCTTTCGAGGATATGATGATTACATTACTATTTCAGTTTCCAGTTTATTTCAATAGATGGACTTACTTGGGTCATGTCCCATTAACTCCTTATTCAGACAGTTTAGAGGCTTTCAGACTACCGCATGTCAAGCAGTTATTTTAGATTTTTTTTGGTATTGTTATACCATTTTCAGACATTGTATTATCAGATGTTTGTTCAGTATTACACCTTATGGCCTTTCAGTTCATGTTTCCGCATTATCATGTTTTATTATGTAGTGTACAGGTACAGATACCAGTCATGGATTAGCTTGTGGTCCTTCAGGATGATGACCACCAAGTAGTATTCGGATTCAGAAAATTGGGGTGTTACAACATAGGATGTCCAAGAAGGAGCAACTCTATCTCAAAATACAAATAAAGACATAGTCTAGATGAAAAAAAGTAGTAGCCAACTCCAGATGCATAGATCAACTGCTGCCTCTATTGGGATCCAAGTATCGCCTGAATTAATTCTCATGAAGCACTCTCATTCCTGGATCTGCAGCAAAAGGGCACAATATGGGTGAGTACAATCAACCTATACTCAGTAGGTACCATCGCCGAATTAGCAAAGTAGAAAGTAAACCATACAAAATACACACTATGGGCACGCCACCTACAATTAGAAAATGTCCCAAAAAGTAGCGCACACCGTCTCTACTAACAGTTCTTCAATATTCTCATATGCTATACACAAATAAAATAGTTCTACTATACCTACAAGTGGTCGCATTAGAGATCACCACTAAAGCGGTCTAGTATCGCATTATAAGTACCCACTTAGTGTACCAGTCCGCTAAACCAAATAAAGGTCGTTTTAGCGTCTTTCACTAAATAGGATAAGGGTCGCTAAAGTGCCCTTGCCCAGCTGGTAGCTGGCCACTAAGGTGAAAAAGTGGCGCTTTAGAGCATGTTGCTAAAGCTGCCAAAGTGGCGCTTTAGCAGCTACACCAATTGAATGGCGCAATAGTTGTGGAGACTTGGAATTCCAAGTCTTCACAGATACCTCAGGATTTATGCGGCGTCTCGAGTATGCAAACAAACTATGCTAACCTACTAAGTTCGACGCTCTGGACTTAAAAGCGATATCAAATTTTTCAAAAAATTAGCCCTGAGACCTATTTTCATAACTTTCTAAATTAGAGGTTGAAATAAGATCTAAAATTCATAAAACCATACCAAACATATTACAAACCTATGATGGATGATCTACTGTTGCAATCTATTTTTCCATCCGACACACAAATCAATAAATATTGATCAAAGTCAACTATAAGGCTTTTCCATCAACAAAAATCTACAGACTCAGACAAATCACATAAAATGGATTAGGATTCATGTTAATCATCCCCATACCCTATAAATACCATAATACAATCACGAGGAGGTGTAAAATTTGTCATATTATGTAGAAATAAATATTTCAGACAAATCTCCTACAGTAAGGTCATTAAATCATCCACCAATAAGAATCTAGTTCATCCTTAAACTAACGGTAATAGAAATACCTGAATCTACAAAGAGTGAGGATAACTACCACGTATATGTAACGCACCAAAATCGGATCCCGAGATGTCATACGGTGCTTAAGATCACAGGTGACCCCAAGCTAACCCTTTATCTGGCATAACCTAAAGCAACTAAATAAAATACATAAAATAGAAGGAATAATGCAGAAATAACCCATAACTTAGTCTGACCAATATGAATGTAAATTTACACTGTCACAATTCTGCTCATATATATACAAATCTGAAAAAGAATACACTGACTACTAGTGTCTGTCTATGAAGCCTCTACTAGCATTGACTAAAGATAGCCAACTCATGACTCCCAACTACCCCTACTCAATAGGACTAAATAACGAAAATACAATGCACCTCAAATCTGAACCACTCAAGTCCCTGAATGAAAAGGACAAATCACCTGTAGATCGAGAGCTGCGACCTAGCTGAACATGATATATGTGCTACAGCTTGTACCTACATTTTGGTAAGAATGTAGACCATGGAAATATATGGGTCAGCACTTTAAAATGTATTATGTATGTGGGGGTGCATGCAATAATATGAATATTATAATCAATTTCATGAAAACATGCATATGGACAATGATGATTCATTTGGCTTGAGTTATATCAAATCATACTTTTCATAATTTCATAATAAACAGTTCATATGATAAAATATCGTAATCCACGTAAATCATTATGAATCATAAATTATGATAAATCATCCTAAATCATCATAAATTATCATAACATCAAAAATCATCACTGGTAATTATAAATAATCATAAATGATCATAAAACATCATAAACATCTCAACTCTTTGACTCAAATCTCGAAGTGACTCGGTAATTCAAGAAACTTAATCTTATGGACACGGGAGTTTTCCACGTGAGCTACGTAGAATACCAACGTTTGAAACCCCAATTGGAGGGAGAGTCATATTCTTTGCCAGGGAGTACGACCTTAAAATTGCAATAATCAAAATTAGGCTCTCTGGCCAGTAATATCATCATCAAACAACCCTACAGTGGCACATAGGTTTGGGAAAATACCAAATATCCCTCTCGGTGCTAAGTACTACTCTTTGACAATGCGTTAGGAAATCCACCACATCATCACAAGGGTCTATCATAAAGACCAAATCAAATCTCTTTCTCATTTATCAAATCATATCAATTTGTGGATTCCTAACTCAACATATTTTAGCTTAAAATATTTTAATCTTCCTCAACATCAACAAGGTATCAATGCATTGAACCATAACCGACTTGACATTTTGATAAGGATATGAAGACTCAATTCGTAATATTTTCAAAAATTTAATTCATCAAAACCATCCAAAAAATACCAAGACTCATTGCAACTTTGATATCAATATACCCAATAACTCAAATCGTCATGACACAAGGCTAGAAAATAGTTGGAAATACCAATAATTCATTCTTGAACTTAAAACGTGGATACATGTTCAAAATATATCAATTCTTGATAGAAACACCAAGAATTCCAATATTAAATCTCAATTCATAGAACGAAAATAGTGAAATACTCATGTGATTTAAAACTTACAATTCAAATCTTTATAAGTTCATAATTGAATTATCTAGACATAATTCAACTTACAGAACCACATGAATCCATTAAATAATCATAATTGGCAAGCTTGAACAATTTATATATATACATAATCAAAATCTCATGGTAGGATATCTCGGAAATAAATTCATTTGCCAAACTCATAATAATCCATAATAAAAATTAAAGATACGGGCATAAGAATGGAAGAATTATTCTTGTTCAAACCCCACATACCTTAAAATTAAAGATTGGAATGAATTCTTACCTCGGAACACTATTCACAAAATTGATTGGTGCATCTTGAAGAGCTCGGAACGGAGACTTCATTTATCGGATTAATTTGGAATTTCCATGATGGAATTGGAAGATTTAGGAAGGGGAATTTAGAGGTTTAGGGTTTCTTTCTTGGAATTTTTTTTTGAAAATAACAGACTTTGATGCCCAAAATCAGTTTTTATGCTTATTTTCATGAAATGGGGCAAGGGTAAAATGACTGGGTTGCCCCTAAGGAAATTGAAAAATGGCAGAAAAATCTTGCGTACCTTGTCCACGAAAAACAGAATAACTCCTCGTTCGGGTATTAGATTTTTGCAAAATTTATATCATTGGAGAGCTAACTCAAAGATATTTAATTTTATATATGGTTGGCCACCCAGTTTGTCATATATAAGGAGTTATGATCGACAGAATTTGACCCAAATCAAATCCGTCCCTCAGTTACTGATTTGACATGCTGAAATAAATTCATCGTAACATATTACTCTGATGTTGGAATGGGGTGAAACCAATTGCATTGGAAAGAAGACTCAAAGAGCTTTCATTTGATATATAGCAGAACTCCCACTTCCTTAAATTCAGGAAGTGATGATCGTTTGAAGTTAGCCCTGAAATGCTGAAAATTTCTGGAGCATGCTAATCGCATGGTGCCACTGTTTTGGGCACCCAAACGTGCCCTTATGCTACTCCAAAAATTCCGAAACTCACTCGGGATGTATTAAAACCTTTCCCCATCGCAACGCAACTTGAAAATCGAAAAATGGATGTCGTAAAGGGCGTCAAATAAATACCCGAAGATCAGAGGTCTAAATGAGAAAGTTTCAACACTTAGAAATTTTTTTTTTTGAGTGCTAAGCTTCTCTTGGCAAGATAAAAACTCTATAACGACTCGACACATTTGGTAGCAAAATATTTAATGGGAAAAACTCGGGGTATCGCAGCATATTAGACTCGACCTTCCAAGTAGACTTATCTACAGGTCAATGCCTCCACTGGACCTTAACCACAGGAATAATACTAGAAGGTAACCTTCTAACGTCCCTAGCTAAAATGCAGATAGACTCCTCAATAAAAGACAACCATTCATCAAACTGGACCGAATCCTAACGAATGAAATCATTCTTATCTGAAATGTAATTCTAAAGCATGCCACTCATATGCATAGGGATAAGCTTGCCTCTCTTCCCAAACCTCATCATGCTCTTCATAGGTAACACACGAAGAAAACTTAGTCACCAATTCTATATGCTAAGGCATGAAGTCCACAATCATCATAGAACTTCTTCCTACTCTAAGACTCTCAAAGTCTATCTGGAGTGATCAAACCTCTATCCAATGACTCATGAAGCAAGTCTGTACATCGAGGTCTAATTTCATAAACCTCAAACCAACTGACAGAGGAGCAACAACGCCTACCATACAATGCGTCGAATGGAGCCATCTCAATACTAGAATAAGAGCTATTATTTTTGCAAACTTTGCCAAAGATAAGTGTGGCTTCTATTGGCAACCATAGTCCATCACACAAGCGCGAAACATATCATTGAAAACCTAAATAGCCCAGTCTGACTAACCATCGGTCTAGGGGTGAAATATTCCACTAAGATCAATGTGGGTACTTAACTCCTTCTAAAAAGTATTTCAAAAGTAGGATGTGAACACTGAACATTAATTTGAGATGATAGACACTGACATATCATGAAGATGGACTATCTCTCAAATATCGATACGGTCCAACCTCTCAGCACTGAAGAAAACCTAAACTAGAATGAAATGATCAGATTTGTTTAGTCAATCCACGATGACCCAGACACTAGGAGAACCATGAGAATTATGAGGCAAATTAATCACGAAGTCTGTAGTGATCAGTTCCTATTCTACTTGAGAATGGTTAACCTTTGAAGCAAACTATTTGGTCTAAAATTCTCAGCCTTCACCTACGGCAATATGGGTAATAGGCTAAAAATCTGATACAACCTTCCTCATACCACCCCAATAGTAATGTTGTCTCAAATCATAGTATATCTTATGCACTCCTTGATGAATGAAGAACCTGCAATATTTAGTCTCCTCCAAAATCAATCTAATCCAATCACCTGCTCCCAACACAAAAACTCAACAACCAATCCTTAATTAAGCGTCTGGATCAAGCGAGGCTTCCTTAGCCTCATAACTTAATACCTCATCCTGAATCTCTCAACTAAAAATCATCAAACTGATAAGTCTGAATCTGTCCCAATAAGAAACACCTAGCCTGCATAAATGCAAAAACACACCTAAGTGTCGAAATATCAAGCCTAACCATCTGGTTAGCCAAATATTGAACTTCCAAAGCCAACGGTCTCTCCTGAATCAAAAGATGTACCAAGCTATCCATGCTAGTTGCCTATCAGCTCAAGGCATCTACAACCATATTAACCTTGCTCAGATGATAGAGAATAGTCAAGTCATAATAATTAAGAAACTTAAGCCAATGGTACATCGTCATATTAAGATCTCACTAGGTGAAGAAGTACTGAAGGCTATGATGATTCGAGAAAATCTCACAATGGACTCCATATAAGTAGTGTCTCCCCAACTTCAATGAATAATAACTACACACAACTCCAAATCATAGGTAGGATAATTCCACTTATGGGGCTTCAATTGATGAATAGCATAAGCCATCACCTTAACCTTCTACATCAACACGACACCTAAACAAACACTTGATGAATAAAAAAATACGGTCAGACCCATGCCCTCCTTAAACAGGGTCAAGATAGGATCTGAATTTAAAAAATCATTGAGCTTTTAAAAGCTCACCTCACAAGCATTGACGTACTAAAAGAAAATCTTCTTCTGAGTCAACTAGGCTAATAGAGTTGCAGTAAGTGAAAAATCCTCAAGAAGATGCTAATAGTAACTTGCTAAACTTGCAAAAATATAAATCTCGATAGAAGAAATAGGTCTAGCCTAATAACAAACCGTTGCAATCTTGTCCAGATAGACCCTAATACCATCTTTGGTCACCACATAATCCAAAAAAGAGACAAACTCTAACCAAAACTCACATATAGAGAACTTAACATATAACTTCTCATCTTTCATTCCCTGAAGAACAATCTGCAAATAATCCTTTTGGGGGGCCACACTCATGGAATAATCCAAGATATCATCTATAAATATAATGGCAAAAGAGTCAAGATTTGATTGAAATACCTAGTTCATCAACTCCATTAATTCATATTGGGGATTAGTCAACTAAATGACATAACCAATAACACATAATGATCATACAAATTCCAAAATGTTGTCTTTGAAATATCCAAAGCTCTAATCCTCATTTGGTGACACTTGGAACTTAAATTAATCTTCCATAATAATAAAGCACCATGGTGCTGGTAAAATAAATCATCAATACGAGGAAGAGCATACTTATTCTTAATCATGACTTTGTTTAACTATTGATAATCAATACACATATACATTGACACATCCTTTATCTTTGCAAACATGACAGGCGCATCCGAAGGTGATACACTAGGTCAAATAAATCTCTTATCTAATAACTCTTGATACTGATCCTTTAATTCTTGTAACTCTATTGGGGCTATCCTATAAAGGGTAAAAAAATTAGCTTAGTGGTCAGCTCAACATCAATACAAATTTGATATGTTGATCTATAGGCATACCAAGCAAATCAATAGGGAAAACATCCATGAAATCACGAACAACTAAAATAGTATCCAAAGAAGGATGTGAAGCAATACTAATATGGGGAATATAAACAAAATAAAAGAAACACCCCTTATTAACCAAATGATGAACATGAAGAAAAGATATAGCTCTCTTGGGACCCCAACAACACACACCCTTCCAAGATATCCTCTGTAATGACCCAACCAGGTCTTGTCCATGATGGGCATCTCAAGTCTAATAAGGATCGGAGACCACCCCCTTAGACCTTTTAACCAAATTGTAATACAACATAAAAATGGAACTCCAACATAAAATGAGATTGAAGAATATGATTCAAACTCAAAAAGTTTATAAGTTCAACAACTAATCCCATGTCCACAGTACTTTACCAATAAAGCCTCTAACAAAATCAAAGACCATTGGTCAGGACATGCTCCCGACCATAGCCAAAAACAAATCTATGATCAAAAGTCAATACATAATAGAACCCAAACCATGAAATAGGGACTTCAAAGGATGGAAGCTCACTACTTTATTCTGACTCACGAGCTATCCCACGATCACCTAGTCACTATGAAAGAGGAGTAGAAGTATGGATAGTTTCTTTATTTCGTGGGTATACAATATCTAAAGATGATTAGAAGTTAGAGTACTAGAATATAACTTAGGGATATAGGATCACATAATTCCATGATCAGCAATTCAAAATCATTCAAATTATATGCATATAATCAAATGCATATACGTATATATATATATATATATGACATGTCAGGGTAGGGAACAAGGCTTAACGTGCACTTTAAAACCTTAGGCTAGATTGTGTAGCTTAACTGCCATATAATAGTACCCACAGGCTTAATGGGCCCCAGCTCTCACCCTCTAGTTAGGCGCCAGTGCGTAAAGCTGCATGAATAAGAGAGTAATATAATATATATGCATAGAGGACTCAAACCTCTCTATCATATACTAAGGAAAGTTAAGCACCCAATCATATAATGTAATGTAGGGGACTCGAACCTCCCAATCACGTTATTATAATAATAATAAGGTCGGCTCCAACCACCTTGTCATAAGCAAGGGGACTCAAGCATGCAAGACATTAAGACCTCCGCATCTGCAATTGAAATTTTTAATATTAGTCCCTCAGGTTTGCCACTTTCACGGCCCAGCTACATAACCCTTTTTTAAGCCCTATTAAATCCTTTATCACACATTCCTATTGATTGAACCATAATACAAATTTAGGCATACACTATCAATATCAACATACCAAATACACTTGCAAGGTAACATCAACATGCCAAACCAATTATCACCAATTGGAGATATTCATATCCCTTTCCTTGGTTTAAGTATATATTAGCATGGGGAATTACACAACCCCATAAGTTTCAATTCAAGATCATTATGTGTCATTAGCTTTTCACATTATGAAATAGTTGAAGATTAATTCAATGTGCATATGTTTAATAGTCAAAACCAATTTCACGATGTGGGCTAGAGGTCACTATCACATCAGTAGTCAATATTCACAAAATAGGTAAATCATAATCCCCTAATTTATTCAACATACTCATCCATTGCACAAGATCAAAACCATGAATAAAGAATGAATATTCACGTGTAAACCATGGGAAGTATTATTCAAAATCAAATATTCAAAGCCTTAGGATGTCGCTTCTCATTCAGATGTCTTATTTAGACCACATCCAGATATCCTTGCTCCCTAAGGCCACTGGAAATCTATAGAAAGAGTGTCAAAGAAAGGGTCCAGTCGAATATAAGTTTTCAACATAAGTTAGTCTGCAAAGCCAGTGATTCAGTTTAGTAGTCAGGCAGAATAGTTAGTATAGTTTGGCTTCCCATCTTCCCATCTTATCGTACTATCATAAATATCATAAATGTAACTATTCTAAGATGGAGCAACTAGGTAGTTTTAATTTCAACTCAGTTCATGTATCATGCTTCATTTTTAGATCTCAGATATTCAGTCATGAATCAGTTCGTAGATTCTTTTTGTATCATCTCAGTCTTTTCTCAATATCTCAGACAAACCAACATTCTTTAGTGCACATAACATCTAAAGAGGGAGTTACACTATAATCCCTCGAGCTCTCAGAATCTAAACTTTCCATCATCTATTCATGTAATGAATCCAGTTTGGAGTAGTGGGTACTCTTAAATTAACCCTCAAATCCTTATCTCAATCGTTAGCCATGTATCTAGGGGATCAGTTCAGTTCATGATATTCAATTCTTGTATCACGTTTCAGTATCAATTATGTCCTCATGTTCCTACTCATGCATGTTTTGTAAAGGATCTTAGGTTCATCATATTCTCAGCTTAAGGTAACAAATTTCCTTAAACTTTCTTAGATTTTCCTTACAGACTTGGTATCAGTTGCCATTGCATATTTAGCCATATGTTTATTAGTCAGCTCAGGCATGTATTCATGCATCATATATGAATGTTTGATCAGTATGAGAAAACTCAGTCTATCAGTAATTCCAGTCATGCATTCATGGATCAAATCAATTATGTACTAATGCATCAGATATGCATGTTTAGTATAAATTTCAGTAATGTCATCCATTTAATCATGTTTTAGTTGTGCATGTTCAGTACATAAGTTTAGTCTATCAGTATCCTCAGCTTAGTCAGTCTCATTCGAGGATAAATATTCCTAAGAGGGAGATATTTTAATACCCTAAAAAATGCAAATAAATAATAACACCATGTTTTAATCTTATGCATAGTACATCATGGTTCAGTGATAATTTTAGAAGTAAGTTTGATGTTTATTAGGTCCTCAAATAACTCCCAGCTATTAGGCGAATCAAAACATCCCTTACTGATTGAATTCTTAAGGAGGATATTATGGTAGTTAGCTTTAAATGAGTATATATTTCGTTATACTACGAATTTTTTTAACTCATGACCCACCAACAGAGAGATAATTGAATTAGCTTTCCAATTATACCATTTTTCCCAAATCCAAAATCGGAGCAAAAAGTTATGCCCATTTTACTCAAGTGTGAGCCTTCCAACAAATTGATGACCTAAGCTGACGGCCCATCACATATGTGACGACTTATCAGCCCAAGTCATCAGCCTTATGGAAAAAGTCATAAATTCCAGCATCAAGTGACAACTTGAGCTAACAAGCTATCACAGATGTAATGACACATCTACCCAAGTCATCAGCCTTAGAATTCAGCATTTTCCAAATGGTTTTGGTAGGGTATTTTGGTATTTTCCCTTCTCCCCATAGCTCCATAAACACTAAATTTAGCCTCACTTCACCCAAAACATACTCATTTTCACCAAAATTCTCTCACAAAAAAGAAAGGGTTTCCACTTTCAAGATTTAAATTCCAAGGATTTCACCATCAATCCTCACTAATTCAAGCACCAAGCTATGTTAAGTGTTCATTATTGGGTATCTTTCCACCCATGGAGTTTAAGAATATCTTTTAAACTACAAGTTAGTTGGTTTTGTAGATCTTATGTTAGGTCTAATTTTAATATTAATTATGATGTTAGATTGGGTTTTAATTCCATGATTTATTTCAAGCTTCATGAATACTAGTTAATTGTGGTATGATTTATATGAACTCTTTAATTACAAGTTAGATATAGTATCCATGGTTGGATTCAAGTGTATTCATGATTATAAAGTTAATTGGGTTTCTAATCCATGATTAAGTGCAAGATTTATGTAGGATTAATTATTATGTGTGTAGTATCATGTGAATTCATGTTAGAGCCTTCAAATTATGAACTTGGTTTTGAAATTGTGATACTCATGTGTTGATTAGTATTATGTGCAAATACTATGCCTTCCAAGTGTTTGATGAATTATTCATATGAATTAAACAAGAGAAATTATATCATGTAAGTATGTATACAAGTCCATGCCATTCAAGTGTTTGATAAAATGTATCTATAGTTGAATTATGAACAAATATGCATTGTTATTCTTGGCAAGAACATGTGATGCTCTACTTTTATTCTATCGAGTCTTGGGGGTATTTAATACTCGACAATTTAGTTGTATACCTAGAGCCAATGTCAGTTACATAATAAACTTTGTCATGTCACGATCAGTAGTACTCTCAGTCAGTTAACAAAATTCAGTAGTATTTCATCAGTCCATAGAAATTAGTAAACTCAGTATCAGTCCATACCATTTTAGTATTCAGTTTAGACCTTAGTAAACTCAATCAGTTAACAAAATTCAGTAGTATTCTATCAATCTAAGAAACTCAGTGAACTTAGTTCAGGTCAGTATAATTGGTTCAACGTCTCTTCAGATAGGAGTAGGATTCAGCACCGAGTGAACCCAAGGATGGAGGCTCACCCTCTAGCTGAGGGTGTGATTCTTAGAAGAAATCCTTGCATTCCAAAACTTTCTAGCCAGCAAAGGTTAAGACATTGACACTAACAGATGAGGGTTGATGAGGTGGCTTAACTTGATAGATGAGGGTCCCACCATTCTCATTAGAGTACCTGATAGATGAGGGTCACTCACAGCTTGGCTTAACCCATGGCACGGTACTGACACCCTTCCAACTGGGGTTACAAATTGGACCCCAGATTTATTTAAAAGAGGTACATGTCGGTTAGATGATACCTCCCATAGTTTCATTCTTAGATTCAATCTCAGTATAGAACTCAATCAAATTTTACAGATTTAGGACTGTCAAATACAGTCACTTAGCTCAGTAAAGAACACAGATAGTTCTACAAATTTAGGACTATCAAATACAGTCACTCTACTCGGTAAAGAATTTAGATACTTTTACAAATTTAGGACTGTCAGATACATTACTCAGTTATCAATAATATAGTACCAGTTATCAGTAATTCAGTATTAGTGTACTCAGTCATCAGTTATCAAAAATATAGTATCCGTAGATCCAGTATTTAGTAATATAATAATAGTAAAATCAGACATCATTAAATTAATATTCAAGTACAGTACACAATGTTATCACAATCTTAGTTATAGTTTAGTAATTACGACCCTTTCCTTTTTAATATGAGTTGAAGACTTATACACAAGGATGATAAGACACAAAGCATCCTAAAATGGTACTAACCTCAGAGATAGGACCAGGTCCTTCTCCTATTTAAGTGAATTCTCAAATTATGATTGCTTCAATTATTTCCTTCTAAATTTATTCCCATGGGTGTAGGACTGCAAGGATATGGTACTGAGTTAGACTAATATGCACATGCCTTGTTGAGAATACTTATCTCCTAAACATAACCAACTTTTAATGGAAACAATGAATCATAAGACAAGTCTAGTTGATTTGATCAATCCTTCTTTAGTCGTTTACCTATTTACACTTTCCTTTTTTATCTTCTACTTAGTGCTGAGATAAATTATTGGCACTTTAAATTATTATCAATCTCATCTGAATTCTTCAGTAGCATCACCCCTCTTTCTTCAACTCATACAATTTTCCTTCTTGCTATAGAGATTTTTAGCAATATTTTGCCATGTAACAAATGCTTTGAAATCAATTATTTCACCTAAGACACTTCCACCTTAAAGTGTATTGGGAGAGAGAATACAATTAGACATTTTAACCCTGAGCTTTGAACTTTTTCAATCAATGAGCTATTCCTAACTGTAACCCTCTTCTCATGCCTGGAGTTATGATCACTTGTCAAATTTAGGGACCTACTTGAGTCTGAGTTCCCAGTAATGGAACAACTATGTGATCAAATCCCTTTTAGCTCATCTAGGTAGAGAGTTACTTTTCACAATTTTGTGAGGCTTGGGACCCTTAGAATGAGCATTTACATGATAAATATATATGGAAAGATTCATCCTAGCTCTAATGTAGTTCTGATAATTTCCGTTTGTGTCCATCTCTTCCACAATGAGTGCATAGATGCATGTGAACCTTGTTCTTAGCATTATTAGCACCTTAATTAGTTAAGTTAGAAGTGATCTGAGAAGATGTAGTCCATTATTGGGATTTATTAAGTTCTTCTCATAGATGGACCAGGTCCCTTTCTACGTCCTTATTCTGCTGAAGTGCAGTCATTAGAAGCCTTTTAGAATCCTCCAGCTTTTATTTACGCTCAACCTGAAACTTTGAGATTCCCTTCTCCCTATTAATATTGGAACCATCTTCTTTTTCTAGTTGACTTGCCAAACTCAAATTTCCAAGGTTTATCTTAGCAAATTATTCCTCAGTCTTTGATATCTGGAGAGTCAAAGCTATCATCTCAAGTTCCTGATCTTTAATCTTTTCTTATAGAGTATTAACCTTTTCTTTATCAATGGCACTATTACCTTTTTCCAGTTGATTGACTAAGCTTGAATTTTCAGATTTTAACTTAGTAACCTATTATTCAATTTCAGGTATTTAAAGAGTTAGAGCAATTTACTCAAGCTCTTGACTCTCCATCTTTTCTTCCAAAGAATTTTTTCATTAGTCATTTCTCACATTGAATCAATCAACATATTGGCAAGTTTTTTACTTTTCTAGTAGAGTAATTTTCTATATTTTGTTTAATGTCTGAGAGTGTTACCTCATCTTCTACTTCATCCTTAGTGTTTACCATAAACACAAATAAGGTGTCAAATGTAATTTTCTCATCCTCCACTGCTAGCATAGAAATACCTCCAGTCTTTTAATCTTCACCTGAATCACTGGAAGAGTCTCCCAATACTTCCTGAGCTTGCTTTATAGCACATTCAACTACTGCATTTCTTTTTGAATTACCAAGGACCTAGTCCCTGATCTTTCTTTTGTCCCCCTAAACTTTATGTTAATCCTGATGAATCATCTTGTGCATTGTATATTCCTTGATAAAATGCTCAGGACTTCCACATTTGTGATAGACCTCAACATTACTTCCCTTGCTAGTACTAGTTCTTCTTCTTTTGAATTGATCACTCTTTTTCATTGTTTTGACAATTCTGCTTGCCAAATAAGCAACATCAGTCTCTTCTTCACTTGAATCATGCTTTGAACCCTTCAATGCCAGAGATTTTTCCATTTTGAATTATTTTTTCTCTAGATCTTGTTTCTTCTTAATCTCATAAGTTTTTAGATTTCTAATCATCTCCTCTATGGTGAGGTTTTTCAGATTTCTTACCTCAGTTATAGCATCTACTTTACTTTCCCATGACTTAGGAAGAACAACAAGGATCTTCCTCACTTTTTTATACAATAGAATCACCTCTCCAAAGTAGTGTACCTCATTTGTGATGGAGGTGATTTATGTATACATTTCTTATATTGTCTCTCCTTTTTTCATAGTGAAGGTTTCTTACTGAGTTATTAGCATGTCAACTTTAGAGTCCTTCATATCCTTTGTTCCCTCACGACTAATGCATAGACAATCCTAGATCTCTTTAGAATTTTCACAAGCTAAGATCCAATTGTATTCATCAGGACCTATCCCACATACTAGCAGTTTCTTGGCCTTCATCATTGAACTCCCTCCTGCTTTTGCCAACCTTTTTGTCACACCTCCATCTTTAACTTCTGTTAGAAGAACATAATAACCATCAAGAATTATGTCCATTCGTTCACTATCTTCAGCCATATTGAAGTCAACCATCCTAGTTTTCCACCACCTATAATACTACCCATTGAATCTTAGTGGTCTAGTTGTAGATTGCCCTTCTTCTAGTAAGGTGGAGTAGCCATGCTAACCAAGATACTCTAGGTGTGAACCTTTTAGAGTGATCCGGCTCTAATACCAATTAATAAAATACTTTGGCGTTGCTCCACACAGTAAGGGACCAGGTCTCTCAGAATAAAATACAACCAATCAAATAATAGAGTGCAAGAAAACTAAAGACAGTACACAAAGAGTAAAAGACACAAGGATTTTAATGTGGAAACCCAGTTTTTCAAAAAACATGGCTTGCCTAAAAGGCACCAATGAAATCAACTATAATCAACCTCCTGATTACAACCTAGATTTTAGTACAACTCTAGGTTCTTGTGCTAGAAGAAACTCTACTACTAGCTTATCTTTGTAACTCTACCAAGGACTCTCTCAACACTGATTAGCTCTAATAAATCTAAAGCTTAGGCAACTCTACCTAAGCTGCACTCTTAACAACAAAACACTACTCTTATAACATGATTATTTCTTTTAAATATCGATAATCAAAAGCACTCACTCACTCTTTAAGAAAAGTACCCAGTTAAGAGCATAAGCAATGCTTAAGCGGTCTTGAATTAGAGTTTTTGCAGCCTCACTTCTCTCTATTTAAAATTGGTAAAGCATGACTGTTAAAGAGGCATCTCCTAACTTTTATAGATGAGTGATGATTAGGGATGGAATATCATTGGACCAGCTATCCATGTCGGTACAAAAAAGCCCAAAATAGCACCTATAATTTTGTTACATATGATGACAAAATTATGTATAAGGCAGTGCCAGTTGTACAGTACCTTCCCGTCCAGGGACCTGGTCCCTCATAGTTTAGGTTTTCATCATCAAAACTACATATAACATTTTCCCTCAATAACATACCCAAAATCAACTAAAACATACAAATATTGAATATATGTATCAAAATAAAATTAACAATACTCATATTACCTATTTTTGAGTTAGGCTAAAAAATGAACCCCAGATCTAGGTTTTCTAAAAAAAAGGGTTAAATATGACTTTTAATCCAATAATATATTTACCAATATAAAATAAACTCATAGGAGAAAATCCAAGTGAAAAAGATGTGAATTTAGGGTTTGATTTGAAGAAATGGTAATTTGGGCCTTCCAGACCAAAATCCCCAAATTTCAATTCGTATTTACTAAAGATTTTAAATGATAAAATCAATGAAAAGTTGGTGAAATATGAGATTTGGAGCTTAACCAAATTAAGAAATTGAAAAAAATGCTCAAAAACTTGATCCCCAAACTCTAAGTCTTGAAAAATGTGAAAAATTTGAGAAAACAATTATTTATATCCAGGTGTTGGTATTGCTAAAGTGGTGAACTGTCTGCTTTAGTAGTACCCACTTAGTGTACCAATCCGCTAAGGAGGATAAGTTCCACCTTAGAACCTTATGCTAAAGCGGATAGTGGTTACTAAAGTTGCCTTGCAGAACAAGTTTACGACTGCTAAAGCAACCAAGTGGCGCTTTAGCACATGCTGCTAAAGCAGATTATGCACCAGGTATGGAGACTTAGAATTACAATTCGTGAAGGACCCGTCGAGATTCCTCCAGTGTCCCTATACGCAAAAGAACTATTCTACCCCACTAAATTCAATACTCCGAGATCAATTGTGATATTAAATTTTTGAACAAATGTCATTCTCATATAATTTACCCTCAAAAGCTATTTGCACAACTTTTTGAACAAAGGATTGAAATAAGTTATAAAAGTTGTAAAACCACCCCAACCATGTTACCAACCTAAAATTAATGTTCCAGATCTATTGGGGCAGTTTGTTTTGCCTTTTAATGAACAAATCAATGAATGTTGGCCAAAGTCAACAATAAGGTTTTTCAAGCCAACAAAAACCACAAACTCACATAAATCACATCGAAATGCATTTGAATCTGTCAATCATCCCGACACCCCAAAAATACCAAAATACAACCATTGAGAAGGGTAAAATGGTCAAATAACACAAAAACAAATATCTTACACCAATCACCAAAACTCAGGTCATTACATCAATACCTGTACATATATGCTATGGGGCTTATGGTCGTCCACTATTCACAACCTAAAGGGGAAGAACACTTGTCCATGTAACAAATATCCTAGACATCTAGTTCCTGTGAACCTTATATCACCTATTCTGTGAAGATGTCCGAATACCGATATATCCTATAATAACAATATAAATCCCGTAAAGATATCCAATTCTGGTATATCCCCTATTAATAATAGATACGACAATAATCACAACTACATTAAACCACAAAACTTATAAAACCAACAAGATTTAAATACAATTTCATTCTATGTGGTTAACACTCAAGATATCTATTTTTGTTTACACCCTTTATACAGGCATTTTAAAAGGTATATGATGAAAACATGCACACATAAAAAGAAGTTGTGTTTAAACTACTATATGATATCACATACCACGTAAGTTTACCTCAAGTGTATAAATTGGTTAGGACTTGCACTGTCTAAGGTATACATTTGTACCTATGGTCCATACCATAATACACCCCAACCTTCCGTCCTAACATTGCTATGTTTCATGACCACCATTTCTTTAGTTTCAATCATATATTCCTCAAAATCCACTAACATTAAAAACAATAGATTCATCAAAATCCACCAACACTCACCACCTCTACTTAGACTATTATTAGTTTCTAAACAAATTTCCTAGTACAACACTATTTTTAAACATTCAAGGATGAACAATATCAATAACAAAACATGTTAATTGGTTGAAAAAAATTAATTTCATAATCACATCAATTTTTCTACCCAACAACCAATTCTTTACAATTTTTATCGATCCCAACATCGTGCTCGCAGACCTAAGTATGAAATTTTCCAAGAATTCATATCATTCTAAACTTTTTAACCCAAATCTAAACTACTCAGTTAAACCTAGCATAACCAGATGCCAAGATGCTACTAAAAAGTCCAGAATGCAAGCTTTTGACTCCACACGAGTAATTTTAGTTTGAATTTTGTGAGAAAACCATAAAATTTACCCCACTAATAAGTATTTTCAAAATCTCTATTCCTTCATTTCTATGAGGAAACCCTGAGGGTTTTTAGGAGTATCTTTCATACCTTATCTAACTAAAAATGATTAGAGAATTAATAAAATAAGGTATATTTATGCTATTAGCATTATGCTAGAGACTAATCGACTGCACCAAGGTGCCTCTATAGTGGAAAAATTCTCTCTATAGCTGGATGATGTCTTCCTAACCTAAAATTTCAAATTTTATACTTTTATCAAAGTCTATTTATATAAAGAATGTATTTTCAAATTCTTATACCTCATGGCCATAGACAACATTCCTTTTAGTAATGAAAGAATAAGTCATTATAACAAATACCAATTTATCCATTATTTTTCCCTGAACGATCACGACAGGAGGAGAAATGTATGAAACTAACTAAGACATTAATATTATCTCAACGATTGTGTGATTACAACAATTAAGTGGCTCACTAAAATTTCATTTTTCCAATGTACTAGATTTTTTGAGGTACCCTTTTTATTACACTACTCCATCCAGATACCTCTTTGCTCATGATTCACTTGAGACCACTTCAAGCAAAACATTTTTTGAGTACCCAAGATGTCCAAGGCCTTTCCAATATGTTGGAAAAAAAAGAGCTCAAAATATAATTAATAAATATTTGTTGTACCTCGAGAGACTAGATCCTGTTATCGGAGGAATATTTCTACCATAATAATACTGCTATAGCGGGGGAGGTCAGCTATAGAGGGAGAAAATAGTTTGAAGGGGTGGAGAATGGGTTTCATACCAATTTCTCCCTTTTTTCACTTAAAGTCTCAACTTCTCTCCATAATCAATTTACTCTCGATAATGAAAATAATGTAATTATTACAATACTTCAATGCCTTACTTCATTATTCATATCTTTTCATGATTAAAACTTGAATTGGTACAAATGAAAAGGATTGGTTTTTGAATATGAAATAAAGGCATGGTTTGGGCATAATGTTGAAGCATGGGTGCTTCTCTTACATTGATAATGCTTTTATAGAATTCTATGCATATGAGTCACAAGAGTCGTGGCTAAGTAGGGCTGCAAATAGTGAGGATTATGAATGGTTGTTCTTGGTTTTTTATTATTTGGGAATGTTTTAGGAGTTATCGTGGATGATTTTCTTAAATTAAATTGCTCTAGGATACTTCTTGTACACTAAAGTAGGGTTGGAATGTTAAAATAGAATCTTTCTTCAAGAGGAACCATTAATACAACTATTGAAGATTGTGGACGATGAAGGCTACTGTAGTGTCCTCATCCTACTATAGCACCCCTATTTGAACAAAAATTTCCTCAATACCAATATCAAGGTAGTGGGATGATCCCTGCTATAGCAGAAGGCTTCAAGGTAGCCTCCCAACGAAAACACAAACTCATTTTTTCTTTAAAGTTTGATTTCCTTGATAGTTCATGAGTCCTAACTTATTTACCTACTATAATTTGAAGATTTACTACCACCATGGCTAAAAATTAATAAGATATTCTTGCTTTTATGAGGTTCCGTAATGAAAGCTACCAAATCTGATTTTGGGACTACCAGAGGATGGGATTCTGTTATAAGCAAGGTTTCATGATAAAAAAGGTAGAAACCAAGGTGCCTAAATGCTACAACGATTATAGGAGTTTGTCCATATGCTAGTTGTGGATGCTCCTATGATTGTTGAGCTGGGTTAGAGAGTTCTATGCCATACTCCCTATTGTTGATTTTGATGACCCAACCATCATTATCTGCATTACAGGTGTAGATGTCTCCATAGACGCTACTAGCACTAATAAGGTGCTTAGGGTGTCGAACAACTCTAATGCCGAGCACATTTCTAAGGATCAAGGGATGGACATGATGTGGCTCCAGGACATACTGATTATGGAAAAGCATAGGGACTAGATCTACTAGCCCTCTACTGAGTGTATTAGGAGCACCTATTTTAGAGTTGATGCTTATAAATAGCTGAAATTGTTGACCTAAAGGATTCATCTATCAGTTAGTGTTTCTAAGTTGTTCTACCTCGGGCCTTGATTATGGTTTTTCCATGTAGGGAATAAAGTTGAATATGGAGACAAAAAGTAATGACATGTAAGTATTTATTTCAAGAAAATAAAAAGATCCCCAACTATCCCACACTAATATATGAGTTATAAAGCCATATTGAGGTGCCCAATGAGGATGAAGGTGATGACTTAGAGAAGGATATACCCTTCTATCCCCTCAAGGTGAATGTTTTCTCATACAAGAGAAAGAATATGAGTAAGGTGGGTAACGTTGAGAGAAGCTAGGCTAAAGATGAGGATAATGTTGGTGGTGATGATTCTGTCATTCTCCCCCAGCCCTAAATTTCAAACGTTCGACTGGAGGTAGACTTATCTGTTGTAAGGAGATACATGGAGATGCCCACCTACCTTTTTATGCCCCAAGCTCTTCCTATTCCATATCAATACCTCCTACTTTTAAGACTATACAATGTTCCACAAAGAGAACTACAAGGAGACGAGAAAGATGAATTGCCAAGACCATATGCCTATGTAGATGTAAAAGATCATAAAGGTCTTATTTTAATACCTAGTCCCTAGATGTTATTAAAGGTATATCCTATGATAGGATACATAAAATTTTAAAATAAGTCGAAGCTCATTCCTCATTATTCTGGCCTATATTAAATTGTGAGAAGAATAGGGAATGTTACTCATGAGTTAGAATTTTCTGTGAGTTTAGCTTCTATTCATCCTATTTTCCATGTGTCAATGCTAAAAAAGTGTGTGGGTGATCCTTCTTTCATAGTTCCTATTAAGAATGTTGGTGTTTTGGATTCTTTATCTAACAAGGAAGTCCTAGTTGAAATATTGGATAGATAAGTTCTTAGATTAAGGACAAAGGATGTAGCTTCAGTGAAAGTGAAAGTTCTTTGGAGAAATCAAAATGTAGAAGAAGCTACATAGGAAGATGAGCAAGATATGAAGGACAAGTGCAAGAGCATCCCGGATAGAGTATGAAGGAAAAGGCCCCAACCTAATAGCCCATGATGATGATGTGTATCCAGTTAATTCCCTTGTATATGTCAGCTCAGTCCCCTCTTTTTATATGTTTATACCTACTTTGGGTTGCCCTCATTTAGGGCATGTAACAAGAATATGCCTTATTTCACGGATCTTATCCATATCCCAATTTCTTTAAAAAAGAAATTCCACAATCATAAACCATTTTTCCGTTACCATTTCACAAATGATAGGATTATATCGGGCATTTAGCATATTGTTTCCACTTAAACCATAGAACAAACAATTTCTTTATCTACTAATAGATAAACAAGTTATGTCTCTTCACCACTCAAAAAATACACAATCATTCAAATAGTTATAATTCACATAAGTATCATTCCCAAGGTTTTTTTCTAAAAATATCCCTTTTATTATTCCTTTACTCTCTTTGTGGATAACCACTAGAAGATTGTCCAAATATTTTTCACCACCTTTATGCCATGATACCAATTAGACCCTTTGTAGTTCCTATTTCCCTTACTTGTATTATTTAAAATGGATTCAACTGACATATATTTTCCTTTTTGAGATACCAATTGGAATCAAATGATACCAGTTAGACTAAACTAAAACAAACTAGCACACAAACCATATGAACAAAGAGAAAGAAGTAGAACAATTTCCTAGAATGCATTTTAGCTTCCTGAAGATTATATGTGGACATAAAAATAGTAATACACTAAAATACACTCAGCATTTCTATTGTAAAAAGAGAATAATAACCTAGGCTCTAATACCAATTGTCATGACCCAACTAGTGAAATCATGTTGGCACCTACTCTAGTCTACCTAGATAGGAGAACTTTTGCCACCTAATTGAAATATTTTTGGAAGACATTAAGAAATAATAAAATAGCTTTATTTATTACCTCTATCTTACAAAAAATTAAATATAAACTTAATACCTTCCCCCAAAGACCTAGTCTAAGTAGGTATAAAGGCTAATATATGAAAACATAAAATAATACACATGACCCAACTTTCACCATAGAAAACAATGATATAAGCTACTGGAGATCTTTACTACATCAAGTATGACACACTACTGATCCTGCAACCATACTATACCCCAAAAAAAGCTATAGAAAAAGTTGTATCAGTATAAACAACATGCGCTAGTAAGCATTATCGAGGTACCCCAATTATATTACATAAATATTAAAAAGTAGACATGCACCTTTAGAGTTTGTTTAGTCAAAATGCTCTATGTGCTTTACCACCCTTAGCTTTTACTATCCTTATATGATTATGGGTTGACTTCCCTTTATCACCTTTAACATTAATATCAAGGTGTTATCAAGTTAGACCTAATCCTGTTTTATATGTTAATTGCAGTGTACTCACCCCCTAGGGTTTCCTACCCTTAACAACCTGTTATTTCAGAATCTTACATAATACTTAACCTTGTTTTGATATTTTGGTCATCTATTAACACCCTAGAAGTTAGAGATTCATTTAAGGCTATGAGGAATTGAATAAAAAGGTAGCAACAATCCTCCTACACAATCTTAACAATGCCAACTAGTAGATCAATGACCATAACAATACCACAACCACAACCATGAACACCTTTCAAGTATCTTATATACATTAACAATTATTAGACTTTATCAATAAGACACATAGTTAAATTAAGTACAAGTTAAATAGGCAACAACTCAAGGCAAGACCATGACTGCCGGCATAAACCAAGTCAACAAACCCTGACTCTGCAAAAATATAGTGACCATGCCTCAATTACACAAGCAAATAGACAATTAATAGATATGCCTTTCATTTTTATCTAGCCCAGACTACTCAAGAACCCATTTCTATAAAATCCATGTTAATAATCACAGTTCTCGACTTGCTTATGGAACCTATATATATATATATATAACCTATTTCAATCATGAAACTATTACTCTTATCGATACCTCTACACACATGCTAAGTGACTTATGGTCACCTAGTATCATGACCTGTAGGGGACAGGCTCTTGTTGGTTGAATAAAAATTGCTAACATCTATTGACTACCTACCTTATATTACTCATCTTGAGAAGATGTCCAAGTAAAGATACATACCATAATAATAATAATATAAATATTGTAAATATGTCCAAATATTGGTACATCCCACGATAATAATAGATATCACAATAATCACAACCACATTTAGCAACAGCCATACTTGTAATACTATCAAGCTTTTAATATGATTTTATTGCATGTGCTTAAAACATAAGATTTCTATTTACCATTTAAATCCTTTAAATAAGAATTATAATAGATATACAAATAAAAAGTTAACATGCACAGATAAAACAAGTTGGGAGTCAACTAATAACCTTCACCTACTATGTAACTTCACCTCAAGTTTATTATTTGGTTAGGACTTGAAATGTCAAAGGTATACATCTGCACATATGGTCCAAACCATAATAGCCCCAACCTTTCATTTTAATATTGATACCTTAAAATACCACAATTCCTTCAGTTACTACCATGGATTTCTCAAAATCTACAGCCACTAACAACCATAGATTCTTCAAAATCCACCTATATTAAACAACTTTAATAAGTCCTTTATTAGGTTCTAAACTAATTTTTGAGTACAATGCCATTTTTAAACATTCAAGAATGAACAACATCACTAATAAATCACATTAATTAATTGACAGACTTCAATTTCTTAAGAAAATTAATGTTTCACCTCAAAAAACTAGATTTTTATACTGCATATCAACAATATGTTTATTATCCCAAGAATGAAATCGTTCATCAATCTATATCATGCTATATTTTCTAACCTAGTTTTAGACTACGTAATTAAACTTCACCTACTTGGACGCCAAGAAGTAGCTACTATAGAGTCTTGAATATAAGCATTTGACTCTATGCTAGTGATTTTTTGTGTGAATTCCTTGAGAAAAACTATGGTTTACTCCACTCAAGTTTATTTTCCTTTTCTTCATTGCTCCATGCCCATGTGACAACTTTAGAGAGTTCTAAAAGACTCTTTCATCCACTTAACAACTGAAGAGGAGAAGAAACTTAGGGTTTGGTTTCTATCTATGGAATCCTACTATAGTGAACGGTCAACCCCTACCACGATGCCATTATAGCAAGAAATTTTTAGCTATAGCAGGATGATGTCATCTTGACAATTTTGAAATATTTGGCCATGTCAATTTATTTATGTTTAGGACAATATTTTTAAAATTCCTCGTACCCTATGTCCATGGATGAGGTAACTTTTAGTAACAATAGAATAAATTGTTACAAATTCCTATTTCTACATCATCATTATAATACTAAGTTCCTATATCTTTAAGGCTACTCCATTCTCAAATATAACATGCATACTTTTTTGTAGGAAAATAGTTTGGCTGGATTAAATTCAATAAACATAAAGAATAAAATTTTATAAAATAAAAGAGTTTCCACTTCATTAAATATGGAAAATTACGAAAACCTTATGAAAATACTTTAAAGGATTAAAAATAGAAAAAAACATTTGAAGTCTATGAAATTTGAGTTAGTGGTTCTCATTATTACCTTGAGAAGGTTTTCAAGGAACATGGGGTATTTGCTAACTTGTAGTTATCCGACCTATTTGAAAATAACTTTTTGAATAAATTTTTATGAAAATGAGTTATTTATTAAACCTATTAAAATAAAAAGTTTCAACAAGAACAAAAGAACTAAACAATTTGATTCCTTTATTCTTTGAGGAAAAACAAGTTGACGAAATCAACAATATTTTTATGCAAGTAAGTTAGTTTTAGAGAAGACCAATTTGATTAGGATCCATTTAGTTAAAAAAACTTATGGAAAATTAAAAGATAATTATAACTAAATCAACAGAGTTTAGATGTTATATAATACATAAATTAGAAAACTAAAGTGATTGGGTTACTAGCCTATTTCAAGTCTGCATTTTCCATTCTAATAGGATTTGACCCATTCCTATTTGTATACTTGATTGTATACTAACCCTGTGAATCACATACATGATAATATATTAATTATTTAACCATATCATTTTCTTCATCATGTATATCAACTTTCCCTTTGTCATGACTCGAGACTACACCCTAGTAGTAATATGGTACTTTGAGTCACAAGTAAACCCAAGCTAACCTATGGCCTGTCATGGCACTAAGAAAGTTTTATAAAGCTGATAATGATTGAGCAAAAACTAAAGTCTGAATTACATGATAGTGAGCAAAATAAATATCAATACTTATGTTAATAAAAAATTATCTAATAAAGTATAAAGTTGAGAAAACTAGCATATCTGTCTGAAAACCTCTACTAAAATAAGTTGCTGGTACAATCCCATAAATAACTCTAACTACTAATTGAACTTAAAATAATAATGAAATAGTGCTACTTAGCTTCAAATAATGAGGACTTACCAAACTCTGCTTCTAAGATAATTGTAACACCCCAAGTTAGAAAGGCACATCGGTAAAATACAGGAGGGATACTATGTATGTAAGTAAGAAAGTCTTACTCCCTAGTGATGAGCTTTAAAACCATGTAGGCCTAGGCCTAAAATAGGTAATATCACTAGTGGGTTGGGCAGAGACAAGGGTCTCTCGGGCCTTCATGGTTTGGGATGCCCATCACGGCTAGGGCCCTGACTTTGGTCATGACAGAATAGTATTAGATCCTCTCCTATGTTCTCCATGTCGATGTGGGCAATATTTCAAACTGAGTGTAGGTAAATCTCGATAAACACAAGGAAAACCACAGTCCTAAATATAGGCAAATTCTATTCAATGGGGCAAACCTTAGTGAGGATGCTGAGTCCATATATGTAACACCCCAACTTTGGAAAGAGTCCCACATAAGCAAAACATGGGAGGGATTCCGGGTATATAAGTAAGAAATTCTTACACACTATCAATGCATTTTAAAGTTGTGGGGCCTGGGTCCAAAGCAGATAATATCACTAGTGGGTCGGGTAGAGATAGGGGTATCTCGAGCCTTTGTGGTTTAGGATGCCCATCCCGGCTAGAGCCCCAACTTGGGTTATAATAGAATGGTATCAGAGTCGCTCCTGTGTCGCCCCTATCAATGTAGGCTAGAGTTTAAAATGTATAGGAAAATCCCAATAAGGCGGGGCAAACCACAGTCCTGAGTCTAAGAAAATTCCATTTGGTGGGGAAAACCTCAGCGAGGACACTGAGTCCATAAGAGGGGGTGTACCTCAGTCCTTAGTCTAGGAAAATCCCATTCGATGGGGAAAACCACAGAAAGGACACTGAGTCCATAAGAGAGGGTGTATGTAATACCCGAACTTAGGAAGGAGTCCCACATCGATAAAACACAAAAGGGATGCTAGTTATATAATTAAGAAAGCCTTATCTCCTAGTGAGATATTTTATAGATGTAAGGGCGTGGGCCCAGAGCAGACAATATCACTAGTGTGTTGGGAAGTTAAAAGGATCACTCAAGCCTTGATGGTTTGGGATGCCCATTGCGATAGGGTCGTGACAATAATGCAACATCATGCTAAGCGCGGGCTAGATGCTGAGTATCAAAAAATATGTTTAAATTAAATTTAGAGTGAAATAAAGTATACAGTCAAAATTTTGAATATACTAAGCATGTGAGATACACACCACATTATATAAATTGAATATTGAATAATAAATGATAAAATAAAGATGGAATTGAGGAATGTAAACTAATCCAATAACTAAATAAATAAGCATACCACTAATCAAAACTATATGGAACAAACTAAACACTAGGTCTTGCAATTTTTGAGTGTGAACTATGGGAAATACTATTGGCAAACATACCCATTTGAGCTAAATAGGGCCTAAACTTTAACCCTAATTAGAAGAGTGCTCTGTACTTTATCAAGGGTAGAAATACTAATGGTGTGGATCAACATAACTGATGCCCAAAAGGACTAAGGTATCATACCGGATCTAATGGATGACCCTTTAGAACCTATGGTACTATCATAGTTCTAGGACTTTAGGACTTCTACTTGAGTTCACAACCTAACTGATAGGTGAGTCTTTATCCCTGCATCTACTCGGTGCTAAGTACTAGCACCAATAGAGTAATGTTGATAAACTCATTATCTCAATGATAATAATATCTAAGACTGAGACAATTAAAATGCATCTAAGAGCATCCAAAACATATGAAACTAAAGGATTGGGTATTCAACTATTAATGTATGAGAAACTAAATCATAGAGTGTTCATAACCTTCCTTCTCTTATGAATGAATCTATTTGTAATGGTTTTTATAATCTGAATTTAATATGAGATTACAAAGTACAAGTCCAAATTTATAAATTAATCAATATATCAAGGTTTCATATTATAAATATGTAAAGATACTTAAATTTAGGGGGATAAAATCATTCATGGTTTGGTAATAATAAGAAATTGAAACAAAAAGGAATTCACATATTTCATGGAATCCTAAGCCATAGAGAAAGAATTAACTCAAGGAATGAGTTCACTTAGGGACTTAATGGGTTAAATAAAACCTATTTATAAATCCCGCATACCTGGAAGTGAAGATATTTTCCTTGTTTCTTGAAGATTGATGAACTCTAGTTTCTTACTTTAGAGAAGAGAAAATTTCTTGTTCCTAATATTTTTGTTAAGTGTCGCTCTAATTATGAGGGAATAAGGGATTTAAGATAGTTCAGCCGTAACTTTTAGCCTTAGAATAGTTAAAAAAGCATAGTTAAGGAGGTTAAATAATGGTAAAATACTAAAGAGCCATTTAAAGAAACATAAGTGAAAAATTGAATATTGTAATGGGTGAACCCTTTAACGATCGTTGGATCTATCAACAATAATTAGTAAGGTCATTGGCTGAGGGATAATTTTGGAAGGTTTAATCACTCCATCAAAGGATCCAAGGTATGGCTCATACAATTCTTTAACAATCACTCCTTGGTTGGTTCTTCGATCTCCAACCCGAGCCAACCTTATGAACACGATTACCACCAATGATCCTTTGGTCTACCAATGGTTATTTGTCCCATTCATCAAAAAAGAGGTATATTCATAAATCAGTGGATTTTAGGGATTTTTTCTAAAGACTATAACCATTAATGTTCATTGGTTCTACCAACAATTTTTGGATTGATCGTGGTATCTTACTATAGGACAAAACTTTACTAAAATGTCCATAACTCATTTCTCCCTAATCAAATTAATGAGAAATTTGATGTGTTGGAAAGAATACTCAAAGAAATTTTATTTGGTAGGCTTTGATATTTAAAACTTCTTAAAATAAAGGAGTTATAATCAATTGATGCTTACTCAAGTAATATTCTATAAAAAAATTTAATTGGTAAGGAAGCTTTCAACTTAACTATGAGCTAGGAACTACTTATGGTCGTAATTCATATTTAAATCATCTTCTTACAACCAAAACATTAAGTTTTGTTCATAATATACTTGAATTATGTTTTTGATCTTATCTTGGATTTTTGGGGTGTTATAGAATCTTACGCTTGGGATTATTCATCCTTAAAGGAGAACTAACTAAGTTGAATGGATAGGGGAAAAGTTGCAATCCCAACATTGAATTTTGGAGATTTAATTTGGAAATGATAATTTAATATTTAACTTAAGAATGTATTAAACTAAGCTAATAAATGTATACCATGACATGGGAGTGACTTAATGACATGAGACTAGGAGAAGTAATAAAGAGAAAGTTATTACCTTAAACTAGAAAAAATTCAAAAGGAAAATATGGTGGTACTCGGTCATCATATCTGCATCTTCTTCCAAGTAGGTCCCTTAACTATCGAATTCCCCCCAAGAACACACACAAAGTTGACTCTTTTATTTTTTAACTTATGAAGTTGGAGAGCTTAGAATTTCAATTAGGACCTCTTCATAAGTGATACTATCTTTCACGCCCACACTATTTAATGATACAAGTGAAGTTGGATCACCCTCAACTATCCAATTTCTCCCAAGAACACACACAAAGTTGTTTTTTTTATTTTTCAACTTATGAACTTGGAGAGCTTACAATTTCAATTAGGACCTCTTTATAAGTGATACTATCTTTCACGCCCAGACTCTTTAATGATACAAGTGAAGTTGGATCACTAATGTATTTCTTCACCAAGGTCACATGAAAAGCTAGATGTGCTAATACTAATTCTACAAGAAAGTCTAACTCATAGTCCACATAGCACATGAACTATAAAATATTATAAAGACAACCATAACAGGACTGTGTTTTCTTTTCTTGAAAAATCACTTGGCTCCTTTCATGTGTTTTTGATTATTTTGGATTTGAGAATAATTCTTCTAGATTTTGTGCTTGATATAGTGCATCCATTAGATGAGAATTTTACCTCATTTATTTTGTCACAAATTTGAGATACACTTAGAAGACTATACTTAAGGCTATTTACATAATATACATCTTCAATTGCATGATGAGGTAATTTTCTAATCCTTCCAACACCTTGAATACACCCCTTTCTACCATTTCGAAAAGGCACACCTCCACCTTAAAGTTTCTTTAGGGAGAGAAATTAATCATTCATTTCAGTCTTATGTCTTAAACAACCTCTATTTATAAACCAACTTTGGTTGCAATCCCCTTTTTCTACCTTATTTTGTTCTTTATCTTCTGTAATTTCCATAAAGGAAAACAAGGAACCAGAGGTGATTTTCTTATCATTTTTTTTCAAAATAAAACCATGTCCATACTTTTTATATTTCTAAGATTTACTAGAAGAGTTTCCCATGCAGGGAACACCTTCTTTACTACACAGCTAGTTGCATCCTTTTTTCTTGACTTTTAGGATTCTGATCCTTATTTTCTATTGGCCAGTTCCAAATGAAATCTTCAGAACTACCACATTTGTAACAAGCTTCAAATTTGCCATCCCATTTTCTAAGCTGACCATATTTCTTCATTTCTCTAAAAACCCTTGTTGCTAGAAAAGTAATGTCAGTGTCTTCCGTACTAAATTAAGACACTAAAGTCTTCAATGTTAGTGTACACTTTTTTTCTTTCTTCATCTTCACTCCTTGACCAGTGCTGGCATTTACTTCGCTTTCCCAGAATTTTTTAATAGCTCTACCAATTGATGTTACTTTCTTGTATAATGGAACGTTTTGTTCTTTTTCCATATTAAGTAGAGCAACCATGATGACCAGAACACTCTAGGTGTAAACATTTTAAAGTGAACTAGCTCTAATGCTAAGTATTGGAACCTTGGGGATTGCACCACATGGTGAGGCACTAGGTCCCTCAAAATCAGTCACATGTAATAAAGCAATAATTTTACAAGAAAAAAACACAATGCAGGAAACTTAAAAAACACAAGATTTAATGTGAAAACCCCCTTTCTCAAGGGAGGAAAAACCACGACTTGCCCGTACAAGCTCTTAAAAGTTCACTATAATAAACATCTTGATTACAGACTCAAATTTGAACCTAAATCTAGGCACCTCCTGCTTGTAGTAACTCTACTTAAACCTCAACATAACAACTCTATCGAGACAGCTCAACACTCGTCAACTTTAACCAGTTTCAAGCTTAGGCAACTCTACCTAAAGCAATCTCATAATAAGAAGAAAAATAATTACTCTTATAGAATGAATAATTCATTTACAGACTCAAACTAGACTCAAGAACATTTGTTATTTTAGCATAAATAATAAATAAAAATTTGAGCAATGTTGAATATTGAGTTTTTTCCCTTTACACTTTAACTTTTTGGATTTGCAAAACCTACTTGATGAAGAAGCATCCTTTTCCTTTTATATATGAGTGGTTATTAAGGTTGAAATATAATTGAACTTGGTGTCCTAAATAGTACAAGCAACATCTGCATAGTTTGTTACACAACAAAATAAAACTATCTAGGGATATGGCAGATGTGTTATACCCATGGACATTCAGGGACCTGGTCCCATGTAGTCATATTCTCATCATCATAATAAGATACAAAAATAGTGTTATTGGTATTCCATCCAGTAGTGAGGATCCTCCCAATAAAGGTTAGCTTTGTTTGTAGCCTATTAGTTCTAGATAGGTAGTATTTTAGACAATGGGAGGCTCACGGTGATCATAGTTGGTAGAGTTCCTACTGGACCTTGCAAAGTTTTTGGTATTTGATTTTATTCTAGGATGGACGTTCAAGAATAAAGTATGTAGCAGCTCAAAGTATCCTAGTAGCTTGTTTTAGTTGTGGCGAGATAGGATATAGGTCTTAAGAGTGTGACATATGTAAATTGGTTTCTTAGAAAGAGTTGGCATATGTTCCTTACCAACCTAGAGTTTTTGATATCTGTTAGGATGGTGAGGAGGATGTTCATCATACTATAGAATGTCCTTGACATTAGTGGTAAACCAGTTAAGGACAACTCGTGTTTTTTTGGCTAGGTTTAGGCTTCAGGGGTTTGATATGATTATAGAAAGATCAGTCACTTGTCGAAGCGTGTCTTTATTATGGCATTATTGGTCATTCAACTCTCATATTAGTCTCATGGTATTGTGGAACCCGTCCATTAGAGGTAGTGTGCTTTGTAGCTGAGTTGATAATTCTATCAGTAAGTTTCAATTTGGACCTATTTAGATTTGTTATCCCTCAAACCTATCAGGAATGTGCCTTCGTATTTTGATATGCACTTTTATTTCTTGCCTTTACCATTTTATAAGTATGTATTATGGTTCTCATGCCCATCGATGATTTGTATTCCTTGGTATGTTTATATAAAATATTATGTTCTTTGATATCAAATTCATGATTATATGACTACCTCCGTAGATTATTTCTTTTAGAAGTATATGGAGTTGGGTCAATTGATATTTCCCATTGGGTTTAGCATTTGGGTTTGAGTCCTATTTACCTTGGCATATTGCCCTTTTTATGTTCCTACATTGGTACTTGTTATTGAGTTTACTTTTTGTACCTCCTATCCTTTATATTGATGTTATATCATTATTGTTATTATTTTTATTTTTGATGTTGACCGATCCTTGCATGGTAGATATTAGTATCTAGTTAACATTCTCTTTCTTATGATTTTTATTTATTTTCATAGGTAGCGAGCTTGGTTGGATGATTTCTCTTTGTATTGTGGAGAGGTTGGTCAATTTTATCTTTTGTTGACTATGTTTGATCATTTGTAGAGTGGATTATGGTAGTGAAGTTAAGTTTATCTTCTGTGGTTTTGTCATAGTCGTAGAGATGGTAATTGGCTATGTTGTCCACTTCTATATTTAAGAATTTTTTACTTTCCTTCTAGTATTCTAAGATCTAAGCTTTGGTAATCCCTCTATATGTAAGCTATTTCTCAGGTTAACTAATTTGTGGTCCCTTCTTCTAATTTGACCAGTTTATTACTCTGTTGTGGTATTAATGATGGGTAGAACTCTTAAATTTTACTTTCAGGTTTGTTGGGTTCACCTCATGATGATGGTTTTCTCTTAGTACTAAGGTGGAGTTAGAAACTATGTTCTTGCCATAATATGGTTCTTGTCTAATTAGAGTTAAAGAGTGAGATAGGTGATCTTTCTTGTGACCGCTTCTTAGATGGCAAATTAGAAATTCGTTATCTTGAGTTGCTTAAGACATTTTTTTGTAGTGGTCTTCATCTTGATATTGGTATCAAGATTTGGTGGTTTCTTCATTTGCAAGGTGATTCATGGGTTGATCAGTTTAAGGTCATCCTACTTTGGTGGATTCAAAAATCCTTATTTCAAAATTTATTCTTCCGAATAAGACTTGGTGGAAGACTTCTCCTTGGTGATATGTACCTATGCGTACTCTTTGTTATGATGGAGTATTTGATTTACTAGTTCTTACCTAAAGTTGCATTTCTCCAATTTTCTAGAGTTTTGGTAACCTTTAGAGCAGTTTGCAAACTTGGTGCATTCTTGAGTATGCTTTGGTAGTTCGTGCCCTTTAGTAGATATAGAGTTTGTTTCTTGTGTTTTTAGTCGATGATTTATCCTTCCTTGTGATTATTATTTTACAGCTATATTTAGTGCCCTCTAGTAGATATAGAGTTGGTTGCTTATGTTTATAGCTAGTGATTTATCCTTTATTGTGATTATGTTCTTCAGCTATATTTTAATTTTGGCTCAACATAATTCATGGAATAAACTACTAGTATGTAATGTTTGGTACTATCAGCAACATTAGGTAATTATGTCTGACTGATCAATGATTTCTAGAAATTCCGACTTTATGCAGGTGAGTTATAGCGTGCAATCAAAATTGAGAGTCGATTTTTAGGGTTAGCTGACCCTTACCTTCTATTATCACAATCTAATTTTCTTAGGAAGGATTATTACAATTTTCTATTTAGTATAATTTCACCAATAAAGTAAAAGGATTAGCAATCTGTCAGTCTGGGGAAGTTTTCTTATTCTTTATATGGCTACATTTGTGTTACCTTTCTAGAATATCAGGGATTTCAATAAGGATATGTCTGATTTAAACAGCAAGGTTGATTTGAGTATTTGGCCTTAGCTCAGGTTTATTGGCTCAATTTTAGGATTTAACACCTCGGAATGGTGATTTAGAGGTTATGTTGATTTGGATGTGGATTCTTACCCATCTTCTAATTTGGTTTAGGTTGTTGAGATTAAGCTGTTCAGCTTTGGTGTTAAGATTTATGTTTTGAGTTGTAGAATTTGGGTGCAACCTTCATTTTTGGATTGGCCTCATTTGGTGTTTCATATATAGGTTGGTTAATCCTACTCCATGATTACCTACTTGATATTCTTTAGTTTAGATGGATTATGGTTTATTGGTGTCCGATGATAGTCTGCTGGAATGGTATTGGTTCCTTTAGGTTTGACCTCGGGTTTTAGCTTTTGTTTAATTTTTGATGATCTACTCAGTAGGAGTAGTATGGTTGAGTTGGATTCATCATGGCTTCATCCTAGGTTGATGAGACCTCTTAGTGGGATTGATCTGTGGTGAGTGGTTGGGCTTCAGAATCCTGGCTTTCAGTTTTGAGGGTCATCTGGACCAGTTATGGAATTGACATAGATTGTAGACCTTGGTTGTCTCCATTTGTGTGCCTAGGTAGTGCTCTATGGCCTTATTCTCATTATAACTTGTATGGATATTTAATGGAGCAACTTTCGTTCTTTGGTTTTATTATGATGGGATTACTCGAAAAGGACTCATTTGATTTTCTTCCATGTTTGGAGTGGATACTAGGTTTGGCAAGGAAAAATATGGTTATATTTGGATTTGGAGTTGGTTTCCCAACTCATTCTTTGTTTGTCTATTTCTTTGATGAGTTTTCATTTAATTATGCTTGTATCAATTGCTATCAGTGTATTGTGGTTTAGATTTAAGTGCATCAGCCTTCCTCGGTTCCGTTTCTAGTCAGTTAGTGGTTGAGGTTGAGTCTTTGTTTTTTTAGTAGGGAAAAAAGGAAGTTGGTTAAAAAAGGGATACCCATTTCAAAATCGCTTGGAAGTGTTGTCTCTTTGTGGAGGTTATTAGGGAAGTGATGCTCGAAGTATGCAAGCCTAGTACCTTGTCCCTTAGGGCTTTCGTGATCTTTCTATCCATTGACTTTCACAGAAGAAAGTCCTTTTAGTTGTGGATATTGCAATAACCCTCCAGGTCATTTCCTCTATTTGCATGCATTTTCAGCATTTCGAGCTTTTCCACGGTGGCTACAAGCCATTCATGACTTGCCTGAACTGTCAATTCGGTTATTGGATAGTTCGTTTGGATTTTAGTCTTATTTTTCTATTTTGCAGCTTTAGTTTTTTAGGATTAGGTCTCAAACCAAAAATCCTAGTAGACGGCTCATCATGAGAATTTTAAAAATGCCATTAGCTCTGGAACATGATTTTCGGCTAGAAGGACCCTTGATTCAAGTCCTGATGCTTCCAAACTCGTTTTGGACTATTTAGCATATTATGTGGAAAAGGGAAGTACAGGTGTGGGACCTACATTTAGTCAAAACAATTTTGGATGAAAGTTTTCATGGTATGATTGAGTACGAAAAATTGAATTTGGTATGGTAGCAAGGTTCATTTGCACGCACAGGGTGCTGGATGAATCCTGAGCACCCGGTCAAGTGTGTTTTAGACTTGGTAAAAACCTAGTGCATGGTACCTGATAAGTCCACTTAAGCGCATATTGGGTCTCTTTATTTCTCAGGGCTTTATCACCCTGTCCCTTTGCTGGTGGTGCGCTTTAGCGACACCCGCTATTGTCGCTTGATCGCTTTAGCATTTATGTTGCCAATTTAGCAATAGGCGCTTTAGTGCCCAGGTATTCTCTTTAGTAGCACCTATAGCCATTTCATTCCCTTTTCTCAACCATATTTTCTACCATTCCAACTTTTTTCACACTAAATTGAGGGGTAGAGAGTGAAAAGTGGGAAACCATCCACCTAGGTTAATGTAACGCCCTAAATCTAGTACTCGAAATGCTACACGGTCGTCATGACCTCAAAGGACCACAAGCTAACACATGACTGATATCTGTACCTGTATACTGCATGATATACTATATAAATGCGGAAACATGAACTAAAAGACCATAAGGTTTAAATCTGTAACATTACTGATAAATCATAACATACGGATGGGGTATCAAATACCCAAAACACTGAAATAAATGGTTGAACACAATAGTCTGAAAAGCCTCTAACTGACTGAACTATCTAAATAAAGAGTTGATGGGACAGGTCCCCAACTAACGCCAACTAATAAATTAATTAATGAGGTAACAAAGAAATAATCATGTCCTCAAAGGATGAGGACTCACTGCTAACTAACTGCTGATATCTAGAATCTACTGATGCTCCGGAGCTCGTGCTTCAGAACCTATGGTATAAAACACCATAGCGCAAATGCGTCAGTTCTTTGAATATATTGGTACTCTTATGAGGTAGGCTAAATATATGGGGTTCATATGTATAAACAATACTGGCTAACTGACTAATATGAATGTGAGAATACATGCAGGAACATATAGTAACTATATCTAAGATCGTGATAACATGAGTTTACTGATAAGTAACATGACTGATAACTGAGTTCCGATGACTGATATAACTGATAACATGAGTGACTGTATCTGACAGTCCTGAATCTGATAGAACTAGCTGAGTTTCGTACTATTCTGAGTTGGCTGTATCTGATAGTCTTAAATTATGTAATTGAAACTGTGGGAAGTAGTTATCTAACTAACATGCCCCTAATATGCCATTATGGCTAAGTTGCGGTCGAATCTATAACCCCAATTAGAAGGTTGTCGATACCGTGCCACTGGTAAGGGCAATCTGTGACTATCCCTCATATAACAGGTAACTCTTGTGAGAATGGTGGGAACCCTTATATAACAGGTTAAGCTACCTCATCTACCCTTATATAGTAGGATATGATGTGTCAACCTCTGCTGGCTACGTAGTTCTAGAACCCAAGGATTGCTTCTAAGAATCATGCCCTCATATAACAGGTGAGTTCCCATCCTTGGGTTCACTCGATGCTAACTCCTACTCCTATCTGAATAGACACTGAACCTGAATTTCTAAATTGAACTACACTGAATTAACTGAATTCCATTGATGGACCAAATAGTACTGAGATTACTGAATTACTGAGATTTCCTGAGTTACATGACGGATTGAGTTCTATAGCTCATGGCTTAACTGAGGATACCATGAAACATGTCACTGACTCTAGGCACATAACTATATTTTTCTGGTACAAGTACCCCAAGGAATCGATGGAAGGAAACTGATAAGTTATGACATTATTGAATACATGACAAACATTAACAATCTATAATACAATAGTTGGAGATATTTCATGGGCATTTGAGTATCATAGCTTGGTACGTGAATAAGATAGCATGTATACATAGAATAATTTCATAAGGCTAACTCATCAGCAATCCCACAAGCAATTTCAATACATAAGAATAACATGGAAGTCATTTTGAACATAAGGTTAAAGAATACATTATCATTTGGGTCACAATTCAGCTATAGTGCATAATTTCTATCCCTTTAGGCATTTTATCAAACATCTTACATGCACAACTTAAGGCATTGGTGAAATCATCAAATTTAACAAATCATGAACCACCTAATTTCATGGATTTCAATTTCTATGCTAACGTAGTTTTCGTAATTTCACATAAGGATCCCAACTTGGGAATCAAACAACAACCATCACATAACTTGAGAAACCCACTCTATAATAATCATGATTCATAATTAAAAATAGAGTTCTTGAGCTTTATGGATGAAAGGAATCCATAAATCAACACAACACATACATTAGCTCCCGGTTTAGCAAAGACTGACGGAGAAACTTTCTTGAAATTGAATCCCCAATTGAAACCCTAACATGTTCTTGAGAGAAAATTGAGAGAAACTAGTGTATTTTGGGTTCCAAATAGCTGAATCTCGTGTTAAAGGGCTTAAATTGGGTTGAGAAATTGACCCTTTTAACCCTAGACACATCTTTTAATTTCAATAAAAATTTCTCGAACTGGATCCCTGGTCCGATGCGGTGGTATCACGTCGTGTCACTGGAATTTGACAACAGGGAAATTAGGGAATGCCGCGATGTGGAGCCATTGCGTTGCCACTTATTTTGCGACCTGAAATTTTTGTGCGACGCATCACTATCGCGGACCCCTACTGGAATTTGAAAAATACAATTTTTTCTTGTGGCGCGGCGCGCCACTGACTAATATCGCATTGTGTTACGACAGGAACTTGAAATAGTAATAACTTCTTACCCGATTATCAGATTTAGGTGAATATTTTATAGATGGAAAGCTTATTTAATTTCCCATATCACTAAAAGTGAAAATCTTAAAGATCCCTCATGGAATAAACATCATTCAATTTAGAAGATAATACTAGATTTTTTTGGGATGAAATTGGATAGAAAACTTTAGGGGATAACAATATCTCCCCTTTGGGAACACTCTTCCTTGAATGAGACTGACTGAGATGAGAGAAATGATAAGATGAAGTACATACTGACCATGAACAGCCGAAGCAAGACTGAACTATCTGAGATTTAAACTAAGCATGCATTTCTGATGGATAATTTCATGACTTAACTAACTCATGAACACATAACTAAGATTTCTAATAACTGAGTTTCTTACCAGGAGAATGCATGTCTAATGCATGAACACAAGACTAATATGATGCATGAACATACGACTAGATATGCAATGGTACTTAGTACCAAGTTTTAAAAATGGAATCCTAAACAAGAGACTGATACCAAATTGTAACTGAAATCTGGACATAAAAACTGAAAAGCTTAAGGAGAACTGTTACCTTAAGCTTGACCTTAGTTAGCGGGGAAAAGGTGAGGATACTTGGTTCTCATATCTGCTTCTTCTTCCCAAGTAGATCCCTCAACGAACTTATTTTGCCAAAGAACTTTAACTAGAGGGACTTCTTTGTTCCTCAGTCTACGAGTCTGATAGTCTAGAATTTCAACTGGAATCTCCTTATAAAAGAGGCTATTCTGAACATCTATGCTCTAAATAGGGACTACAATCACTGGTTCACTGATGTACTTCTTAATAAAAGTACATTGAAGACTGGATGAACTGAGGCTAGATCTGAAGGCAATTCGAGCTCATAAGCTACCTTGCTGAAATATCAGGGACTGAACTTTCCCTTCTTGCTGAACTAATTCACTCCTTTCATAGAAGAGATCTTTATATAGACATAGTCATCAATCTCGAAATTGAGATCCTTTCTACGCACATCTGCATAAGACTTTTATCAGCTCTGAGCAGCCTGAAGTCTTTCTCTGATCAATTGGATTTTTTCTAAAGCATTGAATACTAAGTTAGGCCCTAAGATTGAGGCCTCACTAACTTCAAACCAACCAACTGGAGATCTGCATCTCCTACTATAGAGAGCTTCAAACGGAGCCATCTTAATACTAGAATGATAGTTGTTGTTGTATGAAAACTCAATCAAATCCAAGTGGTCATCCTAACTACCCTTGAAATCAATTGCATACACTCGCAGCATATCTTCTAGAGTTTGAATTGTCCTTTCTACTTGACCATCTATCTAAGGATGGAAGGTCGTACTGAGATAAACTTGGGTACAAGACCCTTTTAGAATGCTTTCCAAAAATAAGAGGTGAACTGGGTACCTCTATCTGAGACAATAGCTAACGGAACACCGTGTAATCTGACCAACTCTCTGATTTAGAGATTGGCATAATCCTCAGCTGAATAAGAGGTATGGACTAAAGGAAATGAGTTAATTTGTTCATTCTATCTACAATGACCTAAATTGAATCATGCTGATGTCAAGTATGAGGCAAACCCATCACAAAGTCCATGTTTACTTCTTCTCACTTCCAAGTAGGAATATGGAACTCTTTCATGGACCCACTAGGCTTCTAATGCTCTATCTTAACTTTCTAACATATAGATCACTTATCCATAAACTTTGCAACATCTCTCTTTATCCCACTCCACCAATAGATCTCCCGCAAGTCGGGATACATCGTTGTGGCCCCTAGATGAATAAAGTACCATTCACCATGCACTTCTGCAAGAATTTGCTGCCTTAAGTCATCTACACCTAGACCACATAGAAGACCCTGACAATGCAAAACACTATCTCCCCCTTGGGAGAAAACCTCTAATTTCTGTTTCTTGACTGAGTCTTTTAACTTGACTTGACTGGGATATCTATCTTGCTTTTCTTTCACCTTGGAAACTAGAGATGATTCTGAACTACTCTAAACCCATACATTACCCTCCTCTGTATTAACTAAGCAAACACCTAGTCTTGCAAGATGATGGACTTCTTGAGATATCTTCTGTTTACTGTCCTCAACATGAGCAACACTTCCCATAGACAGTCTACTAAGAGCATCGGCCACTACATAGGCCTTGCTCGGGTGATAAAGGACACTCATGTCGTAATCTTTCAAGAGCTCTAGCCACCTTCTCTAAAAAATGTTAAGATCTTTTTGAGAAAAGACATACTGAAGACTCTTATGATCTGTGAATACATATACATGAACACCGTATAAATAATGGCTCCAAATCTTTAAGGCAAATACTACGGCTGCTAACTCAAGATCATGAGTAGGATAATTCTTCTCATAGGGTTTAAGTTGTCTGGAGGCATAGGATTTGACCTTACCATGAGGCATGAGAATACAACCAAAACCTATTGTGGATGTATCACAATACACTATGAAACCATCTGAACCATCTGGAATAGACAAAACTGGAGCTGAGGTGAGTCTAGTGTTCAACTCCTAAAAACTCTTCTCGCAAGGATCTGACCACTGAAACTTGACTTTCTTCTGAGTCATTCTTGACATAGGGGAAACAATAGTAGAAAATACCTCAATAAACCATCTGTATTAGCCAACCAAACCCAAGAAACTCTTGATATCTAGTGAAGAGACAAGTCTGGGTCAGTTTCTTAATACTTTGGTATTCTGAGGATCTACTCTAATGCCATCACCAGAACTGATATGGCCAAGGAATGCTACTGAACTTAGCCAAAATTTGCACTGACTGAATTTGGTGAAAAGTTGATGACCTCTGAGAGTCTGAAGTACGATTTTGAGAAGTTCTGCATGATCATGCGTACTGCAGGAATCCAGAATATCATCTATAAATACTATGACAGACATGTCCAAGTACTGCCTGAAAAAATGGTTTATTAAGTCCATGAAAATTGTTGGAGCATTAGTAAGACCACAGGACATGACTAAAAATTCAAAATAATCGTACCGAACATGAAAGGCTGTCTTTGGAATGTCACATTCTCTGACTCTGAGCAGATGGTAGCCTAATCTGAGGTTTATCTTAGAGAAATAGCTGGCACCCTAAAGATGGCCAAACAAATCATCAATATTTGGGAGAGGATACTTGTTCTTGATCATGACTTCATTGAGCTGGCGGTAATCAATACACAACTGAGAGATCGTCTTTCTTTGGCACGAATAAGACTGGTGCACCCCACAGGGACCACTGGGTTTGTTGAACCCCTTATCTAAGAGATCTTTCAATTGTTCTTTCAATTCTCTGAGCTTTATTGGTGCCACTCTGTAAGGCAGAATAGATATAGGCTGAGTATCTGGAAGAAGATCAATGCCAAATTCTATTTCCCTTTTGGGAGGAATTCCTGGAAGATCTTTGGGAAAGACATCTAAATATTCATTCACGATTGGTAGTGAATCAAGGCTGGGAGTTTCAGAAATAGTGTCCTTAACTCGAACAAGCTGATAGACACATCTCTTAGATATCATTTTTCATGATCGAAGGTAGGAAATAAGCTGACCTCTAAAAGCGGATACACTACCCTTCCACTCTAGGATGGGTTCATTTGGAAACTGGAACTAGACTTTTTGTGTTAGCAGTCAACTGTGGCATAGAAGGAATGAAGTCAGTCTATGCCAAGAATGACATCAAAATCAGTCATCTTTAATTCGACTAAGTCTACTAAGGTGACTTTCTGAAATATCATAATCGGGCAGTACCTGTATACCCACCAGGCTATGATGGTTTTACCTACTAGGTGGATAATAAAAAGGACTCTACTAGAATTTTGGGACTGACTACGAAATCAACGGTTATATAAGTAGTAACAAAAGACAAGGAAGCTCCTGGATCTAGCAAAGCATAAATATAAAAGTGAAAGATCTGTTACGTACCGTAACCATATCAGGAGAATTTTCCTGATCTTGCCGAGACTGGAGAGCATAAAGTTATTTAGGTATTTCCCACCTAGTAGCACTAGAAGTGGCACCCTACTAATTTGTGTGACCAAATTGAGTTGAGAAACGGTTCTACTGACCTTGAGGACCTGGATGAGGACAGTCTTCGACTCTATTGCCTAGCTTTCCACATCCGATAAAAATACCAGTGCCAGCTCTGCAAATACCCTAATGGTACTTACCACAAGTCTGGCAAGGAGGATAGTTATGGGCACTACTAATACTTCCCTAAGACTTAGTGCCTGATGCTCTATCTTTATTACCATCCCTAAACTCAGGAGCTAGAGCCCTAGATAAAGAAGGAGCTAGAATTGATGACTTAGGACAACACTGAGAATGGTTTTCGCCTTCTGATTTGGGCTGAGCAAAGTTGAAACTACCTATCCTTGCTCTCTTATTCTGCTTCTTTCTTATCTTAATCTTTTACTCCTCTATCTGCTGAGCATGAGTCATTATCCTATCTATGTTTATGTAACTATTCAAAATCATAGACTTATACTCATTGACCAGACTATCATTCACCCCAGAAATAAACTTATTAATCTTGGCCCTGCTGTCTGCAACCACATGAGGGGCATATCTAGCTAATTGAGTAAACTTAAGTGAATACACTTCAACCATTATGTTGCCTTATATAAGGTTAATATATTCCAACACATTAGCTTCTCTAAGCTCTAGAGGAAAAAAACTATCCAGGAAAGTATAGGAAAACTCCTCCCACTCAATAGGCCCTGCATTAACAGGCCTTTTTAACTTCCACTGCTTGTACAAAGTATGAGCAACCTCCTGCAACTGGTATGTATCAAGCTCATCACTCTCACTAGGAGTAACCCCCATAATGTCAGTAACCTTTTGAACCTAATTCATGAATTCTTGAGGGTCCTCATCCAACTTAGACCCGTGAAAGGATGGAGGATTTATTTGGGTAATGTCTCGAATCTTGGCTGCAGTTGAATGGGCTACTAGGTTGGCCAGAACGATAGTTGGTCATTCATTCTGTGCAGTAACTGACTGAGCAAGAGTACTGAATGCAGCTCTAAACTCTTCATGAGAAATATATTCACCCAAAGTATCTTTGGGCTGAGGGGCTAACTGATACCCGTTTTTTCTTTTAGGAGGCATGTTTTGTAGAAAAAAGGGAGAAATGGATTATACTGAGAGGTTGACTTGAGAGTATGTTCACTGGCATGACATAAATACTAAAAGAAGGGAAAATATTGTTAAAAAATCTCATAGCCTCCTGTACATAAATAGCACGCAACACACCCATGTACAAAACCCTACTAGATGTAGCTTTCAGAATTCCTAGGATTCTATTGAACCTTAGGCTCTGATATCATATTTGTAATGCCCAAATCTAGTACCCGAAATACTACACGGTGCTCATAACACCGAAGGACCACAAGCCAACCCATGACTTATATTTGTACTTGTATACTGCATGATATACTATATAAATGCAAAAACATAAACTGAAAGGCCATAAGGATCAAATCTGTTAACATAACTATTAAATCATAACATACGGATGGGGTGTCAAATACACAAAACACTAAAATAAATATCTGAACACACTAGTCCAAAAAGCTTCTAACTAACTGAACTGTCTGAATAAGGAGTTAATAGGACAGGTCCCCAACTAACACCAACTAATAAATTAATTAATGATATAATAAAGAAATAATCATATCCTCGAAGGATGAGGACTCACTACTAATTGACTGTTGATATCTGGAATCTACTGATGCTCTGGAGCTCGTGTTTTGAAACCTATGGTATAAAATACCATAGCGTAAATGCGTTAGTTCTTTGAAAATACTGGTATGCATGTGAGGTAGGCTAAATACATAGGATTCTTATGTATGAACAATACTGACTAACTAACTAATATGAATATGAGAATACATGTATGAACACATAGTAACTATATCTAAGATCCTGATAACTTGATTTTACTGATAACTAACATAACTGATAACTGAGTTCTGATGATTAATATAATTCATAACATGAGTGACTGTATCTGACAGTCCTAAATCTGATAGAACGAGCTGAGTTTTGTACTGTTCTGAGTGTCTATATCTGATAGTCCTGAATTTTATAACTAAAACTATGGGAAGTAGTTATCTAACTGACATTTCTCTAGTACTCCATTATGGCTGAGTTGGGGTCCAATCTGTAACCCCAATTGGAAGGGTGTCAATACCGTACCACTGGTAAGGACAATCTGTGAGTAACCCTCATATAACAAGTAAGTCTAGTGAGAATGGTGCGAACCCTCATATAATAGGTTAACCCACCTCATCTACCCTCATATAGCAGGATATGATCTCTCAACCTCTGCTGGCTACGTAATTCTAAAACTCGAAGATTTTTTCTAAGAATCACACCCTCATATAACAGGTGAGTTCCCATCCTTGGGTTCACTCGATGCTAAATCCTACTCCTATTTGAATAGACACTAAACTTTAATTTTTGAACTAAACTATACTGAATTAACAGAATTTCATTGACTAACGAAATAGTACTGAGTATACTAAATTACTGAGATTTCCTGAGTCACATAACTAAATGAGTTCTATAGATCATGGCTTAACTGAGAATATCGTGCAACATGTCACTGACTCTAGGCATACAACTATATTTTTTGGATACAAGTACCCTTAGAACTCGATGGAAGGAAAATAACAAGGCATAACGTTATTGAATACATGACCAACATCGACAGTCAATAATACAATAGTTGGGAAATATTTCATGGGCATTTGAGTATCATACGTGAATTAGATAGCATGTATACATAGCATAATTTCATAAGTCTAACTCATGAGAAATCCCACAAGCAATTTCAATACATAAGAAAAACATGGAAGTTATTTTGAACATAACATTACAGCATACATTGTCATTTGGGTCATAATTTAGCTATAGTGCATAATTTCCATCTCTTTAGGCATTTTATGAAACACCTTACATGCACAATTTAAGGCATAGGTGAAATCATCAAATTTGACATATCATAAACCACCCAATTTCATGGATTTCAATTTATATGCTAACATAGTTTTCATAATTTCACATAAGGATCCCAACATGGGAATCAAACAACAACAATCACATAACTTGAGCAACCCACAGCATAATAATCATCATTCATAATTAAAAAAAAGGGTTCTTGAGCTTTATGGATGAAAGAAATCCATAAAGTAACACAACGCATACCTTAGTTCTTTGTTTACCAAAGATTGACAGAGAGACTTTCTTGAAATTGAATCCCCAATTGAAATCCTAGCTTGTTCTTGAGAGAAAATTGAGAGAAACTAGTTTATTTTGGGTTCCAAATAGATGAGTCTCGTGTTAAAGGGCTTAAATAGGGTGGGAAATTAATATTTTTAACCCTTGATGCATCTTTTGATTTTAGTGAAAATTTCCTAAACCGGACCCCTGGCGTGACTCGGCACTGTTGCGCCGTGTCACGGGAATTTGACAACTGACAAATTAGGGAATGGCATGATGCGGAGCCATTGCGTTGCCACTTATTTTGTGACCTGGAAATTTGGTGCGACACGCCACTATCGTGGACCCCTACTAGAATTTGACAAATGCCATTTTCTTTTGTGGTGCGGCGTGCCACTAACTATGGATGGAAAGCTTATTGAACTTACCACTTAACCAAGAGTGAAAATATTAAAAATTCCTCATGGAAAAAACATCATTCAATTTGTAAGATAATACTAGACATTCTTGGGATGAAATTGGTTAGAAAACTTTGGGGTATTACAGTGAAGGTGAGCTAATCTAAATCTTCTTGGTCATTTACTATTAATTTTCCCTTTGATTTCCATTCTCATTGTTGGTGACGTAGGTAGAAATTAGTTCTTGAATTCCTAAATATTTAGGGCTAATTTGATATTCGATTTATGCTCTGTTTGTGCTCAACGATTGAGCACACATTTCTTTTTCTTTGAGGTACCTCGTGATGTGTTCAATTTTGGATTTTGTTTGTGAACACCGCAGGCCAGTTTTTAACAATTATTAGATTACTATTTTGATAGCATGATGGAATTTTGGGATCGTAGACTGAAGACAGATAATTTGTGGACGATCCCAAGATTTGTTGTTTTGCATCAAGGTAGGCTTCTGTCTACTCTTCTTCTTGAGAAGGTGTTTGACATATGTTGCATTTTAACTAGGGATATTAGGATGTGATTATAGGTAGAACACCGTGACTTAGTCTAATTTATTAGTTTGGGACTAAAATGGTATTTGACCCTTAATTTGAAATACTTATTGCGCTTATAATGTTGTAACCTTTTTTATAAATAAAGATAATTGTAGTGTGATTATGATATTATTCTAGATATGGAATGGGATTTAGGTATTGGAAGAATTGTTAGTATGATTAGTCTTATTTGGATCATTTAGGCTATCTTGGAATGATAATTTTGGTTGTATTGACTCAGTATCTCTTGTTCTAAGAGGAATTGCTATCTCAGGGATAATATGGATCATTTAACGTCTATAAGTAAATTTAGATACCTTATCCTAGCCTACAGTAGAGGCTTGTCGAAAGTGGATTTCAGGGATTAGAAGTGATCCCCTCTGGTCCACCTTAGGCCAAGGTTTGTGTTAGGTTTGTAGACTTATCTTTTTATGACAACAATTAGGAATAGTTGAGACTAATGAATATCCAATATAAGGTTTCCACGTGACTTGGTGGATTTCAATAGTTTTTCCCCATGATTATGATGTTATGCTTATGTCGGGTAGAATATTGGGCCCAAGGCCATTATTGTGATATTAGTTGGATTCCAAAAAGTATTGTATTCTAGTAAATGAAGTGATCGTAGTTGATAAATATATTGATTATTACAAATGTATTATTTGAATACTGGTGATGACATGCATAGATTTGATACAATCGTGGTCACTTAGACGGTAAATGGTATGATTCTAACTAAAAATATGATTTCATTACTCTTTTCCTAAAAAGGGATTTATTCCCACATTTTACATTTAAAATGGATTTCTTCATAAAGGGTATGGTACCATCTTAATGAATGACTTATGAGCCTTTATGCCTAAAAATGATATTTTGGAGATTTTCTCGAGATCGATTCCTGTCCACGAATTTGCTACTACAATTTACCTCAATTGAAGAGATTCCCACCCTTACTACACTTTTATAATGATTTAGTCCTATATTTTAACACGGATAATAGATTTATCAACTTATACTCACTTATCCACGATCTTAGCTTATGCATCATATGTGTGTGTGTATATATATGGTACTAGGCAGAGTGGACTGATAATGAGTTTTGGTTTAAGTTTGACAATTGATGATGGTATAGATGGCTATTTGAAATCCTATCTCTAGACCTGGTTAGTACATACAGGCCACCCAAACCCCTAGGGGCCCCTTTTTCCATGAGCCAGTCGTGCCAGAGAATAGAGGTCGCAGTAAGTTCTGCCTTTTTGAGCCGCCAAGCTGGAGAAACTGTAAACACTGGGTTACATTGTGGGACATGGATCAGTTATGGTATTATGGATTCTCCTAGTATTCATTCATGTATATGCATTTCCTATCTAGTATTCGTCTATTTCTATTATCTTTATAGGGGTTTGCATATGTACAAGTTAAGAGTATGGCTTGGGGTGTGGTGTGTAATGATTGAACCTTTTGGACCTATAGTGGCAGGGATTTATGAAAGACCTGATTAGGTATTGTTTGTCCAGACTTGACATGCCCCGAACTTTGGTCCATGAAGTATAGGCACCTCGAGCACAAATGTTAGAGAGATCACCCCGTAACTAACCTAATCATCAACAAATATCTACACGGATTGGAGCAATCCCAACCATAAAATAAGATTTGTAGAAATATAAGTATATAACCAATGCTAGAAAATATCTACCATTTTATTAATAACAACAGTCTAATCAATATTACTAAGTCCACAATCATCCCCAAAACCTCTAAACAACTGAGTCTAAGATATACTGGACATGCCCCCGACACTAGCCAAGCAACAAACCTATACAAGTCTATGACATACAGTAAAATGACTATGAAAGGTAGGCCTTGCTGATAATGGAATCTCACAACTTCAAGGTCAATGCACGAATCCACTTGAACACCTAATCACTGCGTAGAAGAAGAAGAAGATGCTTTGGTGCCTACATCGCGTGGGGATATAGCATCCGGATATGGTTAGCGGTTGGAGCGCTAGTATGTAACTCAAGGATAAGGATAAAATAATATAATCATTCAACAACAAGTCAATATATATCATATTCAACCATACTCATACATTTATTCTTCTACATAGTTATATCACATGCCAATCAAGTTATCAAGACTTAACAACATTCTCAATTACTTAAATCATATGACACAAATTGGAGGACTTAGACATTCCACTAGGGTTCATATCATCTTCATTAGGCATAAGAATTTAACCATATTCACATTTAATTATACTAGGTACTTCATCCATGGTTATGCTTCATCAATCAAAGGGACTACAACCATGTAGTGATCTATTGAATCAAGGGAATGCCCATACATTTACTTACGTATGGAACTCTAATCACATAATAACATATTTAACGAGGCATGGAACTCTTATCATACAATAACATATTTGAATGGGCATGTAACTCAAATCACATGATTATATATTTAACTGAGCGTGGAACTCTAGTCGCATGCACACACATTCAAGTAGGCATGGAACTCTAATCGCATGCTTACGCATTCAATTGGGCATGGAACTCTAATAACATGTTTACACATTCAATGAAGTATTTTAAACTTAAGATATCTCTTTAGGAAAGGGACTCAAACCACAAGCCATTTTATTGGAATAGGGATTTGATAACGCTCAACTTACACATCAATTTAGTGCAAGGCGGACTTTGAATCTTCAATCTGAAAAAGATTATTGATACACCCTTAAGGTAAAGGAAAAACTGACCTATATATGTTGAGTTAATACCCTTCAACTCCAAGATCAGTTAATTTTGAAACTGAAATAGGACTACTTTATTTCTTCTAAACTGATGTATAACAAGAATGAAGACAATCCATGCCCGAGATTACATCAACATTGGAATATCTAACTTTACGAAGATCAATAAAGGTTGCTCAGCGAAAAACTACGACAATAAAATATATGTATTCCCATCGGGCTATGATTGAATCACCAAGAGTAATAGAGACTAATAAGGATTCTAAGAGGATTTTTGGACTAATATCAAATTTTATTTTGATACATATAGACATACAAAAAACTTTAGCTCAGTGATAAAATAAGTCATAAATAGTAATATGAAAGACTTTTAAGTACTAGTGCTACATCAGGGGACCCTCCTAATTCTATCTAGTCTTAACTGTATAAAATCAGTTCTAGTGTTGTCTAATACCTGCATTAAATGAGGCACCCTATTGATTCAGGTGACCTACTACAAAGTTAGATTGATTTTGTAAACAAGAATCCCTACCCCTCTGTGTTGTCATTGAGCACTCCTTTAATCTGTCTTTTGGGTTACCACACCTTAAAAATTTTCCATTATTGTCTATACAATCACCATGGCTCTTCTTACCAGACTTCTTAAAGACCAGATGAGTACGTCCACTAGTTACTACCCTAGAACTTAAATCTTAGTGCCCTATCTTGATACTCTTGTCTGAACCAAGGTACTGGAGCACTAGAAAAGGATTAGGCTCGAGTTGAAGACTTCTAACAAAATTGAGAACAATCACCACCAACTGACCTTTGCTGAGAAAAGTTAAAACTGTATGTTCTGACTAATAATTCTCAAGATACACTTCAAGATTTATGTGTTTGCTAGAAACATTAATTTACCCAACTTGGAATCGGGTTCAATTACATGGGGAATGAAAGAGATAGGTTCACCTTCGTGTATTGCAAGTGACCAATTGTTTGTTCATAATGCTAAAATTAGTGCATTGAAATAAATAGTAGGTTAATTGATGTGAGTCCCAAATATATAATTTTTAGATATTATTCGTCTCATATTTTGTATTTTTATTTGTAATTTTGAGTTTTGATTTTATGTTATGTTAATATTGATGTTTTAATGTGTAGGAATAAAATGGTGTAAAGATGAAAAGATGAAGAAAAATAAATTAAAGGGGAAGAAACTAAAAAGGGAAAAGAAGAAAGAGGCCAAGGAGGCATAATCATTGGCCTTATCTCCCCTAATTAAGACAAAAAGAAAGTAGAGAAATGTATCAAATGGATAGCAGCGAATTGTAGTTCACTGGAAATGTTATTAAGCCAATTGTCATGATGCCAAGGCATTGGATGGTCTTTTTCATGCCCGAATCAATTGTCTTTTAATTATTTAAGTTCATTTTGGACTCACTTATTTTATTTGAGATTTTATCCTACATGTATAAATATTTCATAAAATCTATTTTTACACAATTTTTAATCTAGAGAGAGCAAGGATTCATCGTAGAGGTTGGAAAAAATTATTTTCATCTTTTCTTCTTCTTTTTAATTTTTTGGATGATTTGTTACAATTTCTTCATGTCTTTGTGGAGTTAAACTTCTCGTTCTAGAATTATGGTAGCTAATTTAATGATTTTTTTATAGCTCCTGATTCTATTTATTTGATTGTTGTACTAGTTGTTCTTATATTCTTGCTTTCATTAGTTTAAAGATTTGCAACCATTAAAATAAATTTTTGAGCCCAAAGTGAACTGACCATTGTAATGGAGGGTTAGATCAAAGAATACAGGGAGTATGATCTCTTTTTGAAGAAAATAATGAATTGATTTTCTGCAGGATAGGAATATACTTAGAACACCTTACTTGGTTATAAAACCAGAAGATAAATAAATGTGTCTGAATTAGTTTCTCACATCCCTGCTCAACGGTGTAGTTAGGAGCTTAATTTAAATAGACGATTAGAGAATAAGAACTAAAAAATTATAAAATTAACCCGGCAACTCAAAAACTAGAGAACTAAATAAGTTGATGGAATTTATACTAAATATGATTATTTGTGAAACCATAATCCTAGATCGATTCAATCATTCATCGTATAAGAATCTACTATTTTCTTGATTAATTATTCATTAGTTATATTACATTTATTTTTAGTTAAGTTAAATTTATAAATATATCTTGAAATCCCCCTCTTGAATAAGTAATTAGCATTAGTATAATTTAGTAGAATAATTAATCGACAAATCCCTCTAGATATGATATCCTGACTTAAAAATTCTATATTACTTGAAATTCCGCATACAATTGCGTGAGCATTTGGATGCAACATTAATTCAGAAGGAGTTTGGGTTCAAATAACAAATTCAACATTCATTTGTTAAAATGAATGCTCAAGATTGTAATCTATAAGCAGAAGTACTTGGAGTTATGCCTTCTTAAGAGTGACTATAAGTGTATGTATGTAAAAATACATTTAACATTCAATTGATAGTTATGACTAGTCTTGGTATTAAGTATTAGACGTAAGATTTCAATGTACCGCCAAATTTCATATGGATATCTTTCAATCACTTATATGTATATAATACTAAAAATTGATAACCTCAAATTAGTTAGTCTATTTCTAGTGCTAGCTATATAGTGAGAAGTTCTCAAGTCTTTGTCAACTAAATCGCTCAAATCTTGTCTTATTTTTCAACCAAGACAAGAGATCTAAAGATGAATAGAGTTCAGAACCTAAGTTCTGAGTTGAAACACATAATTTTAGAAAAAATCATAACATTCAATCAAATAAAAAGATAAATAATCACTACCACAAATAATCAACACTAAAAAATGCATAACCTAGCTTTTCAAATTAGATACTCATAACTAAAGAAGTAGGAAATATACATATACTCTCAGTTAAATCTGCCATAGAATCCAAAAGTTTCCAAAGAAATTCAAAATTCCAAAAAACAAAATTAACAATAAGTAACTATGATTCCAACTTAGGTTGCAATTTCAAGCTTTAAATTAAAAGTATGATAAAGTAAGGGGTCTACACTGCGAAAAGTGCTTAAACAAGTTTAGAAAAATTAGGATTTTAACTTTAAAAGTTTCAACCGCATCCAATTCGGTTGAGGGAATGATCATCGCCGAACACATCAGCAATCTACAAAGTGACCTAGTGTTGCCGATTGAACATGGAACTTAAGCTCCATGTGTTGGCTTCTTGGCTTCTGCTACATTTGGCAACAGATGTGAGGATTGTTGACTAATTCATCCAGAGGTCAAAATTCTCTTCTTATCTCCATTTTATAAAACTTGGACCTGAACCAAACTGTTACAATTTGTGATGGAAAGAATCATTTTGTGATACGACAAGCACTTTGGTGATGTGTTAATTATATTTGGAAATAATCATTTCAATTTTATGCTTCAATCTTACATCTTTATGCTTATTATTTGTATTTCAACAACCTCTTAGCCTTAATAATAGAATTAAATAAAATTTTCATTAAAATGTATTAAATCTTGAATTGAGGACTTAATTTATTATTATTTTTGGCGAAATGAGTCACAATTTGCTGACTCAACGTCACCCTAACTTAATTTTTTGCTTGTCCTCAAGTGAATCAATAGACACATAGCAAAATCAACAATGCCTGCAAATGGTAATGCTTTGGAGCTTATACACATGCGTCGTTTGTGAAAATACTTTTACCACATGATTTTGAAATCAATACATAAGTTTCACCTATTAAGCACACAATTTGTCAACAACAAGCATCAAATATTGACTAAATGCTATCACACCAAGCTTATGGTCATAGATATCAACTAACATTAAAGAATATCCAAGTATTGCAATCAAGTGCCCACATAAAGAGTAGTTCTTTGCCTTATGGTGTTTAACATTAAAACAAGGGACTACCATAAATCACTCATTTTCTAAAAGATAATCATGAACATGAGAACCATACGATAAGCTCCATTTCACTACATATAAATATGCTACTTTTGAGATCACTGATATCTTAGTTTAGTTTCTAGCATAGGCATCATGGAATATAGTTAGTTAAGGCTTTAGTGAATTTACCCCCTGGTAGTATTTAAAGAGATATCTCCAAAGCTTTCTACTTAAACAATTTTAAAGGCCAATTCACTAAGGCTTTCATGCTATCTCCTCCTCTAATTCTACTTACACAATTCTAAGGACCAATTCCCTAAGGATTACGTGCTATCTCCCCCTCTTATTCTTTAAACACAAAAAGATCTTAATTTTTTAAAATATAACACCAATGTGAATATTTTTTTCAAATCTTTTTCTCTTTTCTTATATTATTCATAAGGAACAATAGGCTAACTAGGAGATGGGAAATTGACTGGTCATCAATTTCCTGAACTTACTTTACAAATCCTACCTAAGATTACCACCACACCCAACTTAGACATTTGGACTATGTTGGTTTTTGGCATCACCTAAATGTTTCCAGAAGTATTAGGTTCAAAAGAAGGGACTTTGAAAAATAGATTTTCGCTTGTAATGGGGTTATCAAAGAAGAGACGGTTCCAAGGTTCAAATTAGGGAAAAATTGTTCAATCAACTCATAATAGGGTAATTATTTTCGTCATATTAGAGGTTTACTCCCAATTATCATCCTATGATCACTTCTCTAACATCGCACACTTTTTATTTTAGAATTAGAGCAATAGGGAAAGTTGAGGTAAACTCAATAAGCAAGAACAAAATAAATTCCATACCACACATAGCAGTCAATTCCAAACTAGAAGAAACCTTCCTCAATAATATGATAAAGTCATAGGACAAATCGACTAAGGGACTGAAGTAATCAAAATAAGATGCGAGTGTTCACAAACAATAAGAACCCTAGTTAAATTAAATGATAGAAATTTTTCTAAAAGGGGCATATTTTAAAAAATAGATCAATGTTAGATTCATATTATTTAAAAATCAAGAATGTGAAACATTTCCCCAAGAGTATTTTTTGAGTCAAAGTGTTTTATTGCTAGTGCACATTTCACTTATGTATGCCTATAAAAAAACAAATTATCTACAACTAACTACTAACTACAATCTAAAATAAAAAATAAAATGAAATTAAAATGAAGCATCACACACCACACACTCAAATATTACAATCCAAATGAAATATCGAAAATATTATCCAAATCACAATCACAACTACACACCAAATTAAATAGAATATCTAGAATAGAGTAACATAGGAACAAAATCTCAAGAACAAAATATTACAGAGACAAATGGAATAAATACATATCCCCAACTCAAAAATATGTATTATCCATAATGCACTAGAACTAAAAGAAATAGTGAATAATGAGATTAAGGTTTTCCTAAACATGGCTAAACTTGCAGCCATGATTGCCTCAAAGAAGTGGCCAATTTCTGGGTATCAATGCCTAGCTTAGCTTGTAGTGTGTCCTATTCAGGTAGATCTAGAATAGTGTCCTCGATGTCTATCATAGCATTTGAACTGGAGATCCCTGTCTGTGTCATCTCATGAACCAACCTCTCCAAGGTGGCTGCTAGAATTTCATCATCATTCTCCTACCTCATTCTACACATCAATCTGCCTCATAATCTGAGGCTCAATGTTCTTATCATCTGAAGGGCGATCCTCATCCTCTTTCTCTTTTTCTTTAGGGGTACCTTCATGAAGAAGAGTTGGAGTCAATGTAACAAATGAAGCTCTCTATAAATGCTTCATGTAAGGGATCCAGAGATCATGTAGATGTTTTCGTAGAGAAGTTATTTCATCCTACATATTCACCACTATCTCTATCAAGGTAGAAAGCTAAGTGGTACTAAAATTATCTAACATTCTGTAAAAAAATAAATGGTATCACAAAAACCCATACATCCTCTTGCACTGACTCTAAGACTGCACTTACAACATCAACAATCATCTTATTCATTCCAACCTCCCATTTAGATAACCTTTTATTACCTGAATAAGCTAGCTAGCCTATTAGAATAATTTTAGTTAAATAAAAGTGTCTATTTAAGAACACAAAGTAGTATTTGGTTGAATATTGAGGGCATTAGATAAAGGTGGTTGTGATGAATCTAGTGGATTAAAATCTGTGGATGAATAAGGTAGAGGAGGAGTTGTAGTAATAAGAGTGGGCTGGTTGGCACCACTATCAATTATCGCAGAATCATCCACCAAACTTTTTTTTCATTACTTCTTAAACAAGTTCAAGTCTAATAATGGCAACTACATATGTAGGGAAATACTAAACCTTTTTTCATATGAACAAGAACCATATATCAACGACAAAGATCTTTAGTCAAACATAGGAAGGTAAGGGATGTTTTCTTTGGTTGGGTCCGATAAGCAATGTCTAGGGCAATGCAAATGCTATGATTGAGCCTCTCCTTCACTATGATCATTCCTACAAGCACCTCTTATGGATTTAGAAGAATGGATAACTCTTAGAATAGAAAGATATTGCTCATATAGCTTAGCTAATACTGAGCTTCTAAGCTTATGTCACTTTTTGCAATTAAAGTTCTTAGAGTGATCCATGTAGGAGTCACATCACTAACCAAATGGGATAGCCAATGTTGAAGATCATCACTATTTTGTATAGTATGAGTTGAAAAATAGTACTGTGAATTAAGTCTATCTCAATAGACTGCATTAATCGTTGACCTATAATACTTAACACTAGCATCCCCACACCTTCACCATATCATGAGTTTCTTGAGGTTTATCATTCCTTATATTTTAGATAAATAATCATCTGTAGGTTGTATAAAAATTCCATACCCATATTTCAAGAAACAACATATAAGATTGCATGCAATACTCAAAATTGTGATATCTAATGACATCTAACAATTGAAGGTGTTTTCCTTCTAACCCATTAAAGCTCAAAATCTACTCTTTCAGAAATTATTTCAGTTTTTGTTTTCAGAAATAATTTCAGTTTTTGTATTGTCGTACCACATTATTCAGATATGGTTTTATCAGATATTTATAAGTTTTGAAACTTATGGCATGTTTCAGCCTACTATTTCTGCATTTATACAGTATATTATGCAGTGTTCAGGTACAGATATCAGTCATTAGTTAGCTTATGGTCCTTCGGCGTCATGAGCATCATGTAGCATTCCAGGTACCAGATATGGGGTATTGCAATCTTGGTATTAGAGACATGTTCAATAGAGTCCTAGGAAGTCTAAAAGCTGCATCTAGTAGAGTCTTGTACATGGGTGTGTTGGACGCCACATTTATGTGTAGGAGGCCATGAGATGTTTTAGTAATAGTTTCCCTTCTTTCAGTATTCATGTCGTGCCAATGAGTATGAACTTAAATTTAACTCTCAGTGTAATCAGTTTCTCCCTTTCTTCCACAAAAAAATGCCTCCCAAAAGAAGAAACAGAAATCAGTCAGCCCCTCAGCCCATCCAAGTAGATTTCTTAGACAAACACATTTCTTATGTAGAGTTTAGAGTTGCATTCACCACTCTTGTAAATTTAATTACTGCTTAGCATGAATGACCAGCTGTTGTTCCAGTCAACCCAGTGGCCAATTTAGTTGTAGCCAGGATTTGGGACTTTACCCGTATGAATTCTCCATCCTTTTTTGGGTCTAAGTCAGAAGAGGATCCTCAGAAGTTCCTAGACCAGGTTTAGAAAGTTATATACATCATGGGGGTTATTTCTACTGAGAGTACTAAGATAGCTGCATATCAGTTGCAAGATGTTGCTCATACTCCGTTCAAATAGTGGGAGTCAGAGAGGTCAGTTGATGCAAGGCCTATTGAATGGGAGAAGTTTGTCACTGCATTCTTAGATAGATTCTTTCCCTAAGAGCTAAGGGAAGCTTGGTGTTAGAATTTATCATCCTCAAATAGGGAAACATGAGGGTGTAAGAGTATTCTCTTAAGTTTACTTAATTAGCCAGATATGCTCCTCATGTGGTTGCAGATAGCAGGGCCAAAATGAATAAGTTTTTTCTGGGGTGAATGATAGTGTGGTCAATGAGTATAGGTCTGCGATGTTGAATAGTGATATGAACATAGCCAGGCTTATGACCCATGATCAATAGATAGAAGAGCAAAGGATTAAGATAAGAGAGAGGTAGAATAAGAAAGCAAGAATAGGTAGTTTCAACTTTTCTGATCCTAAGTTAGAGGGAGGAAACTATTCTCAGCTTAGCCCAAAGTCATCCGTTCCATCTCCTTCATCATCCAGTTCTCCAGTTCCTAAGTTCGGGAAGGGTAAAAAATATAGCGCGCTAGGCTCTAAATCTCAGGGCAGTATTAGCAGGGCCCGAACTAATCCTCTTTATCGTCCTTGTGGTTAGAACCACAAGGGTACTTACAGAGCTGGCAGTAATGTCTGTTTTAGATGTAGCAAGCTAGGCCACAGATTCATAGATTGTCCCCAGTTAGGTTATCAAGGTCATCAGAACCGTTCCTCAGCCCAGTCCGGTCATCCAAATCAGCAAGGTTCCACTCCAATACTACTAGTGGGCAACTTCCAAACAGACTTTATGCTCTCCAGTCCTCGCAAGATTAGGAAAATTCTCTTGATGTAGTTACTAGTACGATACAAATATTTTTCTTGCATGTTTACTCTTTGCTAGATCCAGGAGCTTCCTTGTCTTTTATTACTCCTTATATAGCAATTGATTTCAGAGTCAGTCCCAAAATTCTAGCAGAGCCCTTCTCAGTATCTACCACAACAACAACAACAAACCCAGTGTATTCCTACATAGTGAGGTATGAGGAGGGTAAGATGTATGCAGTCCATACCTCTACCTCTAAAGAAGTAGAAAGGCTGTTTTCGATAGACCCCCGGCTCGAGACATGAAATACTACACAAATTCATAATAAAGCATGGAACAAGATAGCATAACATAAATACGACACCCACAAGTAATAGAAAATAGAGAAAAGTAAATAGATTCATAATAAAGAATAAAACAAGGTATCATAACAAAAATAATACCCCCACCAAGTAATTCCTTACACTAGCGACCCAAACTGACCCTAGCCTTCTACCCTAATTCGCGTCCTCCAGATCTTCCTATCTAGGGTCATGTCCTCAGTGAGCTATAACTGCTCCATGTCCCGCCTAATGACCTCTCCCTAGTACTTCGTCGGCCTACCCCTACCCCGCCTAAAACCATCCAAAGATATCCTCTCACACCTATGAATCGGGGCATCCATGCCCCTCCTCATCATGGTCTAAACCATCTCAATCGGACTTCCCACATCTTATTCTCCACTGGAGTCACACCAATCTTCTCCCTAATAGTCTTATTCTGAACTATATCCCCCCTAGTTAACCCACACATCCAATGCAACATCCGCATTTCTGCCACCTTCATTTTATGAATGTGGGAGTTCTTAACTGGCCAACACTCTGCTCCATACAATATGGCCGGACGGACTGCCACCCTGTAGAATTTTCCTTTAAGCTTGGGTGGCACCGTCTTATCATACAACACCCCCAAAGTAAGCTTCCACTTTATCCATACTGCCCCAATACGGTGTGAGACATCCTCGTCAATCTCACCATTACCCTAAATTACAGACCTGAGATACTTGAAACTATCCCTCTTACATACCACCTATGATTCCAACTTCACTACCACCTTATTCTCTAGCCTTAAGTCATTAAACTTGCATTCCAAATATTTTGTCTTGCTCCTTCTTAACCTAAACGCTTTAGACTCATGAGTTTGTCTCCACACCTCTAATTTATCATTGATACCCCCTCCCCCCCCCCCCCCCCCCCCACATCTCATCAATCAAAACTACATCATCTACAAAAAGCATACACCAAGGCACCTCTCCTTGAATACGCCACGTCAATACATCTATCACCAATGCAAACAAAAAGGGACTAAGAGTAGATCTCTGATGCAATCCTATCAAGACAGTGAAATGCTCTCAGTCTCCTCCCCCTGTCCTCACCTAAGTTTTAGCTCCATCATACATGTCCTTAATTGCTCTGATATATGCCATCAGGACTCCACTGACCTCTAAGAATCTCCAAAGCACCTCCTTAGGGACTTTGTCCTATGCCTTCTCCAAGTCGATACACACCATGTATAGGTCCTTTTTCTTTTCCCTATACTATTCCACTAGCCTCCGTACCAGGTGAATTTTCTTCATCGTTGAGCGGCCAGGCATAAATCCAAACTGTTTCTCTGAAATAGACACTATCTGTCTCAGCCTCACCTCGACCACTCTCTCCTAAATCTTCATAGAGTGACTCAATAACTTAATACCCCTATAGTTATTGCAACTCTGAATGTCACCCTTGTTATTATAAAGAGGGATCATAGTACTCCACTTTCAAGCCTCGGGCATTTTCGTCGTCTCAAAATTTTTGTTAAGCAATTCAGTCAACAACCTTAAACCAACCTCGCCAGAAAACTTCCAAAAATCCACCGGTATCTCATCAGGCCCCCTCACCCTACCCCTTCGCATCCTGCGAACAGCCTCTCTAACCTCCCCTACCTTAAAACACCTACAATAACTAAAATCCTGACACTCCTCTGAGTGCTCCAACTCTACTAATAAAATAGATCTATCCCCTTCGTCATACAAAAACCTATGAAAATACGACTACCATCTATTCTTAATGTGGCCGTCCTCCACCAACACTGTACCGTCCTCCCCCTTAATGCACTTCACCTAGTCGAGGTCACGACCCTTTGTCTCCCTATCCTTAGCGAGTCTAAACAATATTTTTCCCATTCTTTCTCCTGTAACCCCGCATACAAGTTCTCAAAAACTGCCTTCTTTGTCGTCGTAACTGCTAACTTAGCCTCCTTCCTAGCTAACTTGTACTCATTCCTGTTTACCCACTTCTCTTCTTCATCCTTACTCTGAACCAACTTAGCATATGCCATTTTCTTGGTCTCAACATTCTTCTTAACCTCTTCATTCCACCACTAATCCCCTAGATGATGTGCTTCCTGGCCCCTAGAAACACCCAACACCTCACTAGCCTTCTCCCTGATGCACCTAGCCACCCAATCCCACATACTATCCACGTCCCCCCTACACTTCCATTCCCCCATTCCTGCCAACTTCTCCTCTATCTCCCACGTATTCACTGGCGTCAAGCCACCCCACTTAACTCTAGGTCTACACTCCTCACCCCTTCTCTTCCTATCCTTCTTTATACCCAAATCCATAACCAAGAAGCTATGCTAGGTCGAAAGATTCTCACTCGGGATGACCTTACAATCCTTACACAACACCCTATCCCCTTTCCTAAGTAACAAAAAGTCAATTTAGGTCTTGGCTATTGCACTTCAAAAGGTGATCAGGTGATCGTCCTTCTTCGGGAAGCCCGAGTTCACCACCACCAGCCCAAAGGACCTCGCAAAATCAAATAGAATAACCCCCTCTTTATTTTATTCCCCAAAACCAAAACAACCATGCACATCATCAAAGCCTCCCGGTAACGCCCTGATGTGCCCATTGAAATCTCTTGCTACAACAATCTTCTCCCAGCTAGGCATGCCTCTCACCACCTCATCCAAAGCCTCCCAAAACCGTATCTTCTCCTCCTCATCCAATCCCACTTGCGGCGTATAAGCACTACACACGTTTAGGGTAAACCCCCCAATGACCAACTTAATAGTCATCAACCTATCATTGATCCTCTTTACCTCTACTACCTAACCTCTAAGCTCTTTATCTACTAAGATGTCAACTCCATTCCTACGCCTCTTACTCCCAGAGTACCAAAGCTTGTAACCATCCACATCCTTAGCCTTAGACCCTACCCACTTGGTCTCTTGAACACACGCAATATTAATCCTTCTTTTTCTAAAAATCTTCACAAGCTCTATGGACTTACCCTAAAGAGTCCCTATATTCCAAGACCCAACCCTCATCCTACCATCTCTATCCGCACATCTTTCTCTACCTCCCCTGAGTCCAAACCATGGCCTCCCTTCCACCCCCGCCCTTTCCTCTTCCTGTACCCCCACAACAGCCCCGTCCTAACCCCTTTGGACATGACCCTATCCAACCATCAACGCCCACAGCCACTAATATTAGAAAATATAAACAATGGTAGTAACAAGGCAGCAGCAGGAAATACAAAGCTCACACAAATTAGAAAAAATAATCAAGAAACAAAACTAATTAGTATCTACCCCAGTGGGTAAAACCATCATAGCTCGACGGGTATAAAGGAACTGCCCGACTATGATATTTTAAAAAGTCACCTCTGCAGACTTAGTCAAATTAGAGATGACTAATTTTGATGTCATTCTCGGCATGGATTGGCCTTATTCCTGCTATGCCACAGTCAACAACAAAAATAGAATAGTCCAGTTCTAGTTTTTGAATAAACCTATCCTAGAGTGAAGGGGTAGTACTTCAGCTTTCAGAGATTAGCTTGTTTCCTACATTCAGGCAAGGAAAATAATATCTAAAAGATGTATCTATTATTTTGTTCGAGTTTAGGACACTAGTTCCGAAACTCCTAATCTTAAATCAGTCCTAGTCATGAGTGAATATTCAGTTGTCTTTCCCAAAAATCTTCCATGAATTCCTCCTAAAAGGAAAATAGACTTTGGCTTTGATTTTCTTCCAGATAATAATCCTATATCTATTACGCCATACAAAATGGCACCAGCAAAACTAAAAAAACAGTTGAAGAATCTCTTAGATAAGGGATTCATCAGACCCAATATGTCCCCGTAGGGTGCACCAATCTTATTCATGCACAAAAAAGACAGTTCTCTCAGAATGTGCATTGATTACCGTCAGCTCAATAAAGTCTTAGTCAAGAACAAGTATCAACTTCCTAAAATCAATGACTTGTTTGACCAAATTAAGGGTGCCAGTTATTTCTCTAAGATAGACCTTAGATCAGGCAATCATCAGCTAAGAGTCAGAGAATATGACATTCTAAACACAGCTTTACAAACTCTATATGGTCACTTTGAATTCCTAGTGATGTCCTTTGGTCATACCAATGCCCCTACATCTTTCATGAACTTGTTGAACCGTGCGTTCAAGCAGTACTTGGACATGGTTATAATAGTCTTTATAGATGATATAATTGTTTATTCCTACAGTGAGCGTGATTATGTAGACCATCTTAGAGTTGTACTTCGGACTCTCAGAGATCATCAACTATTCACCAAATTCAGTAAGTGTGAATTTTGGCTAAGGTCAGTAGCATTCCTTGGTCATATTATTTTTGGTGATGGCATTAGAGTAGATCCTTAAAAGACCAAAGCAGTAAGAAACTAGCCTAGACCTATTTATCCATCAGATGTCAGGAGTTTCTTGGGTTTTGATGGCTATTACAGATGGTTTGTTGAGGGATTTTCTTCTATTTCATCCCCTATGTCTAGATTGACCAGAAAAAAGTTAAGTTTCAGTGGTTAGATCCTTGTAAGAAGAGTTTTTAGGAGTTAAAGACTCGACTCACCTCAGATCTAGTTTTAGATCTTCCTAATGGTTTAGATGGTTTCGTAGTGTATTGTGATTCATCCAGATTAGGTTTGGGTTGTGTCCTCATGTAGCATGGTAAGGTCATAGCCTATGTCTCCAGACAGCTTAAACCCTATAAGAAGAATTATCCTACTCATGATCTTAAGTTAGCAGCCGTAGTATTTGCCTTAAAGATTTGGAGGCATTATCTATACGCAGTTCATGTAGATGTGTTCATAGATCATAAGAGCCTTCAGTATGTATTTTCTCAGAAAGATCTAAATCTTCGTCAGAGAAGGTGGTTAGAGCTTTTGAAAGATTATGATATAAGTGTCCTTTATTATCTGGGAAAGGCCAACGTAGTGGCCGACGCTTTCAGTAGACTCTCTATGGGTAGTATTGCTCATGTTAAGGATAGTAAAAAGAAGTTAGCTTAGGAAGTCCATCAGCTTGCCAGACTAGGTGTTCACTTAGCCAATATAGAGGATGGTGATATATGGGTTAGAGTAGTTCAGAATCATCTCTATTTTTGGAGGTAAAATAAAAGCAAGATAGAGATCCCAGTCTAGTAAAGTTGAAAGAGCCAGTCAAGGATCAAAAGGTTGAAAATTTATACCTAGGAGGATATGGTGTATTGCATTGTTAGGGTCATCTGTGTGTTCCAGGTGTAGATGACTTGAGACAGCAAATTCTTGTAGAAGTGCATAGTTTGCTCTACTCTATTTATCCATGGGCCACAAAGATATACCATAACTTGTGGGAGATCTATTGGTGGGGTGATATGAAGAGAGATATGGCAGAGTTTATGGATAAGTGCTCTACATATCAGTAGGTTTAGATACAGCATCAGAAGTCTGGTGGGTCTGTGCAAGAGTTCAATATTCCTACTTGAAAGTAGGGAGAAGTGAACATGGACATTGTAGCAGGTTTGCCTTATACTTGTCCTCAGCATGATTTAGTTTGGATCATTATAGACAAAATGACCAAATCAGCTTATTTTCTTCCAGTCCATACCTCTTATTCAACCGAGTATTATGCCAAACTCTACATCTGAGAGTTAGTCAGATTGCACGGTATTTCATTATCTATTATCTCAGATAGAGGTACCCAGCTCACCTCTTATTTCTAGAAAGCATTCCAAAAGGGTCTTGGTACACAAGTTCATCTCAGTACAGCCTTCCATCCTCATACAGATAGTCAAGCAGAAAGGACTATTCAGACTTTAGAAGATGTGTTGTGAGTGTGTGCAATTGATTTCAAGGGTATTTGGGATGAACACTTGCCTTTGATTGATTTTGCATGCAACAACAGCTATCATTTCAATATTAAGATGGCTTCATTCGAAGCACTCTATGTTAGGGCATTACTTAGTAGTTGATGCCTTAGAAAAAGTCCAGTTGATCAAAGAAAGAGTTCGGGTTGCTCAAAGGCAACAGAAGTCTTACAAAGATGTGTGCAGAAAAGATTTTAAGTCTGAGATTAGAGACTATGTTTATCTATAGATCTCTCCCATGAAGGGGAGTGAAGAGATTCGGCAAGAAGGGAAAGCTCATTCCCCGAGATATTGTCCTTTAAAATTCTCAGTCCCTCCGGTAAAGTAGCTTATGAGCTTGAATTGCCTTCAAATCTAGCCTCAATTCATCCATTCTTCCATGTCTCTTTGCTCAAGAAGTGCATAGGCTACCCAGTAATTGTAGTCCCTACTCAGAGCATAGATATTCAAAACAACCCCTCTTTCAATTAGATTTCGGTCACAATTCTTAACTATCAGACTGAGAAACAAAGGTGTCCCACTAGTCAAATTCCTTTGGTGGAATCATTCTATTAAGAAAGCTACTTTGGAAGCAGAAGAAGACATGCATACCAAGTATCCTCACCTCTTCTCCACTAATTCAGACTCAGCCCAAGGTAATAACTTTCCTTAAGCCTTTCAGTTTCATGTTCAGATTTCAGTTACAACTTGGTGTCCAGTTCATGTTCAGAATTCCATTATAAACTTGGTATCAATTACCATTGTATAGTCAGTCATGCATTCATGTGTCAGTTCAGTTATGTATTCATGCATCAGATATGCATGTTCAGTTTGATGAGAAACTCAACTTATCAGTAATTCAGTCATGTAGTCATAAATACGTTATTCATGCATCAGATATGTATATTAAGCATGATAAATTCAGATTATCAGTTATATCAGTCATGAAATCATGTTTCAATTGTTCATGTTCAACATGTGTTTCAGCCTACCATTTCTCCCATCTCAATCAGTTTTATTTGAGGATGAATGTTCCCAAGGGGGAGATATTGTAATACCCTGTACTTCAACCTAGCTTAAATTTATCCTGTAGATGTCAAGGACATGCTTTAAATATGAATAAACTTTCATATATGAGGAATTGAATAAGCTATCCATCGATACCAAATTCGCCTAAATCCATAAACGGGTAAGAAGCTATGGATATTTAAAGTTTCAGTCATAAAACACTGTTATTTCACGTTCGTTAGTTTCCAGTAAAACTCGGTGATTACACCATATCGTGGAGGGCTCTTAAATCCCAATTGTCCTTTTTGTAGTGAACCTCCATGATGTCTCTGCATCGCTCCAAACATCTAGGTCACAAATAAAGTGGCAACGCGATAGCTTCGTGTTTCGCCATCTCCCAATTTCCCATTTGTCAAATTCCAGAGACATGGTATGATAGCACCTGTAACGCCCTAAATTTTATAACCAAAATGCTACATGGTACTCATGACCCCGAAAGGCGACAACCTAACCAATGACTGATATTTGTACCTGTATACTCCATAAAATACTTTATAATGTGGAAACATATACTGAAAGGCCATAAGGTTCAAAACTGATACATAGTATCTAATAAAAAAGTAACATCTGGGAGGGGTATGAAATACCCAAAACAACTAAAATAAGCTATCTGAACATACTGTAGTCTGGAAAGCCTTTAAAATGTGACTGTCTGAATAAGGAGTTGATAGGACATATCCCCAACTAACTCCAACTAATAAACTAATTACTGAGATAATAAAATCAAAATCATATCCTCGAAAGATGAGGACTCACTGCTAACTCTGACAACTGAGACTAGAATCTGCTAATGCACCGGAGCACGTGTCTCTAAACCAATGGTATAAGACATCAAAGAACAAATGCGTCAGTACTTTGAATGTACTGTTATCCATGTGAGGTAGGCTGAATGCATGGGGTTTATATGCACTAACAATAACAGTAGCAAACTGACTATCATGAGTGTGAGAATGCATGCATCTGACATAATAACTGACACTGATACATTGATAACATGATTATTGAATCTGAATACTGATAACATGACATATTGATAACTAATATAACTGACCACATGAGTGACTGTATCTATCAGTCCTAAATCTAATGGCACTAGCTGAGTCCCGCACTGTATATAAGTTGACTGTATCTGACAGTCCTAAAATCTGAAAAAGTATATGAAATCTATTACTAAGACTGATTGAATGTGTCCGATAGTCAAGATTTTGTAACATAAAACTATGGGAAGTAGTTATCTGACTGATATTCCCCTAATATGCCATTATGGATGAGTTGGGGTCCAATCTGTGACCCCAATTGGAAGGGTGTCAATACCATGCCACTAATAAGGACAAGCTGTGGGTGACCCTTCTCTGAGAGTGTCCCCAAAATCGAACGGTAGGGCCTTTATCTGGCATTGCTTATCCACCTCATCCACTCTCATCGAACAGTGTTGATGTCTCAACCTGTTTTGGCTATATAGTTCTGGAATGCAACGATGACTTTTAAGAATCACACCCTTATCTGATATCCTATCCTTGGGTTCACTCAGTGCTAATTCCTACTCCCATCTGAATAGACTCAGAACATGATTTAGTAAACTGAACATGGGTTGAGTTACTAAATTTTGTTGATTGATAGAATACCACTTGCAACTGGCAACTGACTGAGTTCATGAATTCATGGAGATTTCTCGAGTCTTAAGATTGTCTGAAGTCTAAGGATTCGTTGCTTGACTGAGAGTATCATGAAAATATGACATGGCTCTAGGCACAAAGCTAATGTTTGGGGTACGAGTACCCCCAGGACTCGATGGAAAGAAACTGACCAAGCATAACTTACTTGAACATATAACTAATATCATAATCCATAATACATTTATAAAATTATTTCATCAAAAGATGTGATAGGCATAACTTGTACATACATGGGGATTTCATGGTATCATGCTAGTTAGGCACCTTTCCTTCATCTAGGCATTTAATCAAACATATTATAGGCATGGTATATGTATAGATAATTGTACAATAATTAAATATCATGGTTCAATTCTAATTTCATCATTCAAGGGTTTAGTCATATGTTTACATGAATCTATATCTATAATAATTTAATCCACGTAGAATTTATCACCCAACATGGAGTAGAATACAATTTCTCATTATCCTCATGAAAAAGAGCATCCTCATCATGAAATTTATAAGAAAGTCCATAAACTTGAGTTTAGAAAGGGATTCTTAGGCTTCATAGATGAAAGAAGTCCATGAATGAATACTATACATACCTTAGTTCATAAATACATGAAGATTGATGGAGTAAATTCTTGATTTTGAATCTTCTATGAAAAGCCCTAGGTTGTTCTTGATGGGTTTTTAATAGAAGAGAGCGTATTTTGGGTGAAAAATGGCTGAATCATATGTTAAAGGGCTTAAATAGGGTGGGAAATTGACCCTTTTGACCCTGGACGTGTCTTGTAATTTCAGTAAAAATTTCCCGAATTGGACCCCTAGCGCGACGCGGCACTATCGTGCTATGTCACTGGAATTTGACAATTGGGAAACTGAGGGATGGCACGATGCGAAGCCATCACTTTGCCCCTTCTTTTGTGACCTGGAAATTTGGCGCGATATAGAAGAAATTGCGCTGAGACACTAGAAAAGGACAATTGCCATTTTACCTTTTGGAGCGGCGCGCCACTGACCAATATGGTGCTTTTTTACGACGGGAAATTGAAATAGTCATAAATTTTTTCCTGCTTATCGGATTTAGTCAAATTTTATATCGATGGAAAGCTTATTGAATTTCCCACATGCAAAAAAGTGAATATTAAAAATACCACCTGTAAAAAGTGGATTCATCTTTCAAAGAAAGTTCCTAACATTTTTTTGATGATTTTAATCAAGAAAAAGATACGGGGTATTACAATATCTCTCCCTTAAGAACATCCATCCTCAAATAAAGCTTAGAGTGAGGGAAAGAACATAAACTAACATACATACTGAACATGAATAACTGAAACATGATCGCATGACTGACATAACTGATAACTCAATATATCATACTGGACACGCATACCTGATGCATGTGTAACTGATTCATGAATGTATGATTGAGTGTTCTGAGGAACTAAGTTTCTCACAATGAGAATGGAAGTCTGATTCATAATTATATAATTGAACTAATACATGAATGCATGACTAAATATTTAATGGTACTTGTTACCAAATTGTGATGAACACTGAAAATGAAACTGAGTGAGCTTAAGGAGGACTGTTACCTTAAGCTTGATTTGAGTTGGCGGAGAAGAGGTGAGGATACTTGGTATGCATGTCTGCTTCTACTTTCTAAGTAGCTACCTTAACAGATTGATTTTTCCAAAGAACTTTAACTAGAGAGACTTCTTTTTTCCTCAGTCTATGTGTCTAGTAGTCTAGGATTTCACTAGAGTCTCCTCATAAGAGAGATTGTTCTAAATATTAATGCTTTGAATAGGGACTACAATTGTTGGGTCACCTATGCACTTGTTGAGCAAAGAGACATAGAATACTAGATTAACTGAGGCTAGATCTAAAGGTAATTTGAGCTCATTAGCTACCTTGCCAAATCGACTTAGAATCTTGAAGGGACCGATATATCGAAGACTGAGTTTCCCTTTCTTGCCGAACTGCTTCACTCCATTCATGGGAGTGATCTTTAGATAGACATAGTCACCAATCTTGAACTCAAGATCTTTTCTATGAACATCTACATAAGACTTATGTCGTCTCTAAGTAGCCAAAAGTTTTTCTATAATCAACTGGACTTTTTCTAAGGTATCGAATACTAAGTCAGGCTTTATAATTTAGGCCTTACTAACTTCAAACCAACCGATCGGAGATCTATATCTCCTACCATAGAAAGCTTTGAATGGAGCCATCCGAACACTGGAATGATAGCTGTTGTAGTATGCAAACTCAATCAAAGGCAAGTGGTCATCCCAATTACCCTTGAAATCAATTGCACATGCCCTAGAGTATCTTCTAAAGTATGAATGGTCCTTTCTATTTAACCATTTGTCTGAGGATGAAAGGTTATACTGAGATGAAATTGGGTACCAAGACCCTTTTGGAATGCCTTCTAGAAGTGAGAGGTAAACTGGTACCTCTGTTTGAGATAATAGATAATGAAACACCATGTAATATGACCAACTCTATAATGTAGAGTCTAGCATAATCCTCGGCTAAATAAGAGGTATGAAATGGGAGGATATAGGCTGATTTGGTCTTTCTAGCTATAATGATCCAAAATGAATCATGCTGATGATGAGTTCGAGGAAAACCCTTCATGAAGTCCATGTTCACTTCTTTCCACTTCCAGGTAGGAATAATGAACTCCTTCATAGGACCACTAAGCTTTTGATGCTCTATATTAACCTACTTATATGTAGAGCACTTATCCACAAACTCTATAATATCTCTCTTCATCCCACTCCACCAATAGACTTATCGCAAGTCGCGGTACATCTTTGTGGCCCCTGGATGAATAGAGTAGTGCATACCATGCGCTTCTACAAGAATTTGCTACCTTAAGTAATCTAAACCTGGTACATAGAGATGACCATAACAATGCAAAACAACATCTCCTCCTTGGGAGAAAACCTCTACTTTCTGCTCCTGAACTGACTCTTTTAACTTGACAAGGTTGGTATCTCTATCTTGCTTTTCTTTTACCTCAGAAACTAGAGATAATTCTGAACTACTCTGAACCCATATATGAACCTCATCTGTATCGACTAAGTGTATGCCTAGTCTGGTAAGCTGATGTATTTCCTAAGCTAACTTCTTCTTATTGTTATCCATATGAGCAATACTACCCATAGACAGTCTATTGAGAGCATCGTCCACTACATTGGCCTTACTCGGATAATAGAGAACACTCATGTCATAATATTTCAAGAGCTCTAACCACCTTCTTTGACAAATATTGAGATCTTCAGAGAAAATAAATACTGAAGAATCTTATGATCTGTAAAGACATCTACATAACATCCATTAAAATAATGCCTCCAAATCTTCATGGCAAAGACTACGACTGCTAACTCAAGATAATGAGTAGGATAATTCTTCTCATGGTGTTTAAGTTGTCTGGAGGCGTAGGCTATGACCTTACCATGCAGCATGAGGACACAACCTAAACCCACTCTGGATGTATCACAATACACTACAAACCCATCTGGACCATCTGGAAGAGCTAAAACCAGAGCTGAGGTAAGTCAAATCTTCAAATCTTGAAAAATCTTCTCGCAAGGATCTGAACACTAAAACTTGACTTTCGTCTGAGTCAATCTAGACATAGGGGATGCAATAGAAGAAAATCCCTCAACAAACCATCTGTAATAGCTAGCCAAACCCAAGAAACTCCTGATATGTGTTGGATAGATTAGGATAGGTCAGTTTCTTACTGCTTTAGTGTTTTGAAGATCTATTCTAATGCCATAGCCGAAAATAATATGAACAAGGAATGTTACCAACGTTAGCAAAAATTCACACTTAATGAATTTAGCGATTAGCTGATGATCTCTGAGAGTTTGAAGTACTATTCTAAGATGGTCTGCATGATCTCGCTCACTGTGGGAATAGACCAGAATATCATCTATGAAGACTATGACAAACATGTCCAAGTACTGTTTAAACACGTGTTTTATCAATTCTATGAAAGCTATTGGGGCATTGGTAAGATGAAATGACATGACTAGGAATTCAAAGTAACCCTACCAAGTACGAAAAACTGTTTTCATAATGTCACATTCTCTAACTCTAAGCTGATGATAGCTGAATATGAGGTCTATCTTAGAGAAATAACTGGAACCCTAAAGTTGGTCATACAAGCCATGGATTTTTGGAAGAAGATATTTGTTCTTGACTGTGACCTTATTAAGTTTATGGTAGTCTATGCACATTCTGAGATAACCATTTTTCTTGCACACAAATAATACAGCTGTGCCTCATGGGGAAATGTTGGGCTTGATGAATCCCTTATCTAGGAGATCCTCCAACTGTTATTTCAATTCTCTGAGTTTTGCTAGTGCCATTCTGTATGTCGGAATAGAGATAGGCTGAGTATCTGACAGAAGATCAATGCCAAAGTCTATTTCCTTTTTGGGAGGAATTCTTGGAAAATTTTTGAGAAAGATATCTGAATATTCATTCACAACTAGAATGGATTCAAACTGGGAGTTTCAAAAATGGAATCCTTAAGATGTATAAGATGATAGACATATCCCTTATATATTATTTTTCTTGCCCGAAGGTAGGAAATAAGCTGACCTCTGAAAGCTGAGACACTGCCCTTCCACTCAAGGATGGGTTCATTTAGGAACTGAAACTGGACTATCCTATTTCTACAGTTGACTGTGGTATAGCAAGAATGAAGCCAATCCATACCGAGAATCACATCAAAATCATCCATCTCTAATTCGACTAGATCTACTGAAGTGACTTTCTGAAATATCACAACCGGGCAGTTCCTTTATACCCATTGGGCTATGATCGTTTTACCCACTAGGGTAGAGACTAAAAAGGGATCTTCTAGAATTTTGGGACTGACTCTAAATTCAACTGTTATATAGAGAGTAACAAAAAAAATGAAGCACCTGGATCTAGCAAAGCATAAACAAGCATATTAAAGATCTGTAATGTACCGATAACCACATCAGGAGAATTTTCCTGATCTTACTGGGACTGGAGAGCATAGAGTCTATTTAGGTATGTCCCATAAGTAGCACTGGAGGTGGAACCCTACTGATTTAGGCAATCAGACTGAGCTGAGAAGTAGAGATAACTCTGATAACCTGACTGAGGGCAGTCTCTGACTCTATGGCCTGGCTTCCAAAAACCAAAAAAGACATCGTTGCTAGATCTACACACACCCTTGTGGTTCTTACCATAAGTCTGACAAAGAGGATTAGTTTAGGCACTGCTAACACTGCCCTGAGACTTAGAACCTGGTGCACTATCTTTATTACCCTCTCTAAACTTAGGAACTGGAGCACTGGCTAAAGAAAAAGATAGAAATGATAACTTAGGATGAAACTGAGAATGGTTTCCTCCTTCTGATTTAGGCTGATCAAAGTTAAAACTACCTGTCCTTGCTCTCTTATTCTACTTCTTTCTCATCTTAATATTTTTCTCCTCAATCTACTAAGCATGAGTGATGAGCCTGGCTAAAGTCATGTCACTATTCAACATTGCAGATCTGCACTCATTAACCATCCTATCATTTACCCCTGAAATAAACTTACTCATTTTGGCCCTGCTATCTATAACCACATGAGGGGCATATCTGGATAATTGAGTAAACTTTAGAGAATCCTTTTTCGCCGTCATGTTGCACTGCCAGACGTTGATAAATTCTAACAGCTTAGCTTCTCTAAGCTCTAGGGGAAAGAATCTATCAAAGAAAGCAGAAGCAAACTCCTCCCATTCAACAGGCCCTACATCATCTGGCCTTTCTGACTTCCACTATTTAAACAAAGTGTGACCAACATCATACAACTAATATGCATCTAGCTCAGCACTCTTAGTATAAGTAACCCCCATTATGTCTTTAACCTTCTGCACCTGATTTGGAATTCCTGAGGATCCTCATCAGACTTATACCCAGAAAGGGTGTAGGATTCATTTAGGTAAAATCCCAAATCTTAGCTGCAGCTAAATTGGCCACTGGATTGGCTGGAACAATATTTGGTCATTCATTCTGAGCAGTAACTGAGTTAGAAAGAGTAGTGAATGCAGCTTGGAACTCTGAAAGAGAAATATGTCCACCAAAAGGTTCTTCGGGCTGAGGGGCTGACTGATTCCTGTTTCTTCTTTTAGGAGGCATGTTCTATAGAAACAAGGGGGAAACAGATTAGACTAAGAAATTGACTTGAGATTATGTTCACTGGCATGACAAAAATACCGAAAGAGGGGAAACCATTCCTAAAACATCTTATAGCCTCCTATACATAAATATGGTGCGCAACACACTCATGTACAAAACTCTATTGGATGTGGCTTTCAGACTTTCTAGGACTCTATTGAACTTTAGGCTTTGATACCAAGTTTGTAATGCCTCAAATCTGATTCCCAAAATGCTACATGGTACTCATGATCCCAAAGGACCATAAGCTAACCCATGATAGATATTTGTACTTGTATACTACATAAAATACTTTATAATGCTGAGACATGAACTAAAAGACCAAAAAGTTCAAAATTGAGACATAGTATCTGATAAAAATGTAACATCTGGGAGGGGTATAAAATGCCTAAAACAATAGAAATGAGCTATCTGAACATACTGTAGTCTGGAAAGCCTCTAAAACGTGACTGTCTAAATAAGGAGTTGATTGGACAAATCCCTACCTAACTCCAACTAATAAACTAATTACTGAAATAATAAAATGATGATCATGTCCTTGAAAGATGAAGACTCATTCCTAACTCTGATAGCTAAGACTGGAATCTACTAATGCTCTGAAGCTCCTATCTCTAAACCTATGGTATAAGACACCATAGCGCAAATGCGTTAGTACTTTGAATGTACTGGTATACATGTAAGGTAGGCTGAAAGCATGGGGTTTATATGCATAAACAATAACAATAGTAGACTGACTATCATGAGAGTGAGAATACATGCATGAGACATAATAACTAATACGGATACCTTGATAACATGATTACTGAATCTAAATACTGATAACATGACATATTTATAACTAATATAACTAATAACATGAGTGATTCTATCTGACAGTCCTGAATCTAATGGAACTAGCTGGGCCCCGTACTGTATCAAAGTTAATAATATTTTGCAGTCCTGAAATCTGAAGAACTATCTGAGTTCTATTACTGAGACTGATTAACTGTGTCTGACAGTTCTGATTCTATAATATAAAACTGTGAGAAGTAGTTATCTAATTGACATGCCCCTAATATGATATTATGGCTGAGTTGGGGTCCAATCCTTAACCCCAATTAGAAGGGTGTCAATACCGTGCAACTTAAAAAGATAAGTTGTGGGTAGCCCTCATCTGATAGTGTCCCCAAAAGAGAATGGTTGGGCCCTTATCTAGCAGTGCTTATCCACCTCATCAACCCTCATCAGACAGTGTTGATGTCTCAACCTATGCTGGCTACATTGTTTTGGAATGCAAGGATGATTCTAAGAATCACACCCTTATTTGATAGTGTATGTTCCCATCCTTGGGTTCACTAGGTGCTAATTCCTACTCCCATCTGAATAGACTCTGAACATGATTTACTGAACTGAACATGGGCTAAGTTACTGAATTCCATTGACTGATGGAATACTACTTATATCTTACAACAAACTAAGTTTATGAGTTCATGGAGATTTCCTGAGTCATAAGACTGTCTGAAGTCTAAGGATTCACAGCTTCACTAAGAGTATCGTGAAAACATGACATGGCTCTGGCACACAGCTAATTTTTAGGTACGAGTACCCCCAGGACTCGATGGAAGGAAACTAACCAAGCATAACATACTTGAACATATAACTAACATCATAATCCATAATATATTTATAAAAGCATTTCATCAAATGATGTGATAGGCATAACTTGTACATACATGGGGATTTCATGGTATCATGCCATTTAAGCACCTTTCCTTTATCTAGGAATTTAATCAAACATATTGTAGTCATGGTATATGTAAACATCATTGTACAATAATTAAACATCATGGTTCAATACTAATTTCATCATTCAAGGGTTTAGTCATAGGTTTGCATAAATCTAGTTCTATAATAATTTAACCCACATAGAATTTAACACCCAACATGGAGTAGAATTCAATTTCTCAATATCCACATGAACAAAAGCAGCACAATCATGACATTTATAAGAAAATCGATACACTTGAATTGAGAAAAGTGATTCTTGGGTTTCATGGATGAAAGGAGTCCATGAATGAATACTATCCATACCTTGGTTCATAAATACACTAAAATTGATAGAGGAAATTCTTGATTATAAACTTTCTATGAAAATCCCTAAGTTGTTCTTGAGAGGTTTTTGATAGAAGAGAGTGTATTTTGGGTGAAAAGTGGCTGAATCACATGTTAAAAGGATTAAATATGGGTGGAAAATTGACCATTTTAACCCTGGACATGCCTTGTAATTTTAGTAAAAATTTCTTGAATTGGATCCCTGGCACGATTCGGCGCTATTACGCCGTGTTACTAGAATTTTACAATTTGTAAACTAAGGGATGGCGCGACGCGGAGCTATCACTTTGCCCCTTCTTTTGTGATCTCGTAATACCCCGTACTTTTACCAGCTTAAATATGTCTTAAGAATATCAAAGACTAGTTTCAAAGATGCATACACTTTTATACATGTGGTATTTTCAAGATTTTCTTGTGGAAAATTCAATAAGATTTCCATCGATACCAAATTTGCCCAAATCTGACACCTGGGAAAAGAGTTAGAGCCTTTTTAGTGAGACAGTGTATCACCTGAGCCATCAGTGCATCATAGAGCCAACTTAAATAGCAATTGTCTATTTCCAGTGTTTCTCCGTGATAGTGGTGCATCGCACCAAACTTCCAGCCTCAAACAAGGTGGCAACGTGATAATTCTGCACTCCGCCACCATACAGATTCCCAATCGTCCAGTTCTAGTGACTTGGCATGATAGTGGCGCATCATGCTAAGGATGAAATTGGAAAATTTTCACAAGAATGGAAATACGTATCCTAGGATTAAAAGTGTCAATTTTCCTACCCTATATAAGCTCAAAAACATGGATTTGAGCCTCCATTACACCAAAATATATTCCATTCTCTCAAAATCCTCCCAAGAACACATTAGGGATTTTCGTAGAAGATTAAAGTTCAAGAATTTCCTCTGTCAATCTTTGTGTATTTACGAACCAAGGTATGCATAGTGTTCATTCATGGACTCTTTTCGTCCATGAAGCCCAAGAATCTCTTTTCTAAGTTCAAGTTTGTGGATTTCTTTATGAATTTCATGTTGAGTTTGTTTTGTTTATGCTGAGAATGATCAATTGAATTCAAATCCATGTTGGGTGATCAATGTTATGTGGAATTGATTTGTATAGATGTACATTCATGTGAACCTATAATTAAACCCTGGGATGATAAAATTAGATGTTGAATTATGACATTTAATTGTTGTATAATGTTGTCTACATATAGTATGCCTACCATGTGTTTGATTAAGTGCCTATATAAAGGAAAAGTGCCCAACTAGCATTATATTATGAAATCCCCATTTATGTACAAATGTATGCATATCACATGTTTGATGAAGTGTTTTAATATATGTATTATGAATTATTTTGTTGGTCATGAGTTCAAGTAAGTTGTGTTATGTCAATTTCTTTCCATCAAGTCCTGGGATACTTGTACCTGACAATTTAGCTCTGTGCCTAGAGCCATCTCAAGTTTTCATGATAATCTCAGTCAAGCCATGATCAGTAGAATTTAGTCGGTCTCATGACTCAGGAAATCTCAGTAGATTCGGTATACATCAGATCAGTCCTACTCAGTAATCTCAGTAACTATAGTTTTCCTAGTAATCTCAGTAACTTGAGTACTTTTAATCAGTCATCAGAACTCAGTATATTTCGTCAGTCAATGGAACTTAGTAAACTCAGTTTAGCTCCGCTAAACAATACCATTAGTATAAGCTCAGTTCAGATAATCACTTTAGTTCAGTTAATTAGTTCAGTGTCTTTCAGATAGGAGTAGGATTTAGAACCGAGCGAGCCTAGGGATGGGGACTCACCCGCTAAATAGGACTTAGATCCCTAGAAGAAATCCCTAAGTTCCAGAACTATGTAGCAAGTGTAGGTACAAGATGTCACCCATTATATAGGACTTACATACTTAGGGATCACTCGTTAGCACATTTAAATGTATAGGACTGATCCCAGGGGTCACCCGCTAGATTAGGACTGACTCCATGCAGTTGTCTTTATCAGTGGGGCGATACTAACACCCCTCCAACTAGGGATACAGGTTGGACTTCAGTTAGCTTAGTATGGGGCATGTCGGTTAGATGATTACCTCCCACAGTTTCAGTTTTTAGTCTCAATCTTAGTAATAGAACTCAGATAGTTCTACAAATTTTAGGACTATCAGATACAGTCACTCAGATATAGTATGAAATTTAGCTAGTTCCATCAAATTCAGAACCATCAGATATAGTCACTCATGATATAGGTTATATTAGTTATCAAAATTAAGGTTATCAGTATTCAGCATCAGGACTGCAAGATATAGTCAACCAGACCAGTTCTTCATAATTAGAACTGTTAGACACAGTTAATCATGTATCAGTAACATAGTATAAGTCCCTCAATTATTTAGTAACTCAATATTGATCAACTCAAATGTCAGTAATGCCATGTTATTAGTAAACTCAGTAGTCAGAACTCAATATTCAGTCCCATTACAAAGCCAGATACAGTTATGTATGCATGCATGTATTCTCACGTTCATGTTAGTCAGTTAGTTAGTATTGTTTATGCATATGAACCCCTTGAATTTAGTCAACCTCACTTACATACCAGTACATTCAAAGTACTGACGCATTTGAGCTATGGTGTCTTATACCATAGGTTTAAAAGCATGAGCTCCAAAGAACCAGTAGCATCCCAGTTTAATGATTAGAGTTAGCAGTTAGTCCTCATCTTTCAAGGACATAATGATTTCATTACTAATTCATTTTTCAGTTTATTTTTGTAGTCAGAGTTAGTTGGGGACATGTCCCATCAACTCCTTATTCAGACAATTTAGAGGCTTTCAGACTATAGCATATCAGACAATTATTTTAGATTTCCTTTGGTATTATTATACTGTTTCCAGACAATGGTTATCAGATGTTCATACTATTTTGAACCTTATGGCCATTCAGTTTATGTTTTCGCATTTTATGGTATATTATAAAGTATATAGGTACAGATATGTCTCATGGGTTAGCTTGTCGTCCTTCGGGGTCATGAGCACCGTGTAGCATTCTGGATACCAGATTCGTGGTGTTGTAGACCTGGAACTTTGGCGCAATGTGGACGAAATTGCGCTAAGATACTAGAAAAGGACAATTGCCATTTTAGCTTGTGGTGCGGTGTGCCACTTACCAATATGGCGCTATTTTATGATGGGAACTTAAAATAGTCATAACTTCTTACCTGGTAATCGGATTTAGGCAAAAATTTTCTCGATGGAAAGCTTATTGAATTTCCCACATGACAAAAAGTGAAAATCTTAAAACTACCATGTGTACAAAAGTGGATTCATCTTTTAAAGAAATCTCCTAACATTTTTGATATGATTTCAAGATAGGAAAAGTATGGGCTATTACAGCACCGTATCGCGCCATCCTGCCAAATCAAAAAATTTTGGTGAAAAATAAATATTTTATCTAGGGATAAATTGGTTTTTTCAAAGGTTTTAACATGTCCAGGTGCAGGATTTAATCCCTAAAAATGTTTTAAATCATTATTTACTAACTTTTTCCCCAAATGAAGAACATTCTCTCCCAAGAAACAAAATCCTAGCTTTCAAGAAATCAAAGACAATTTGGAGAATCTCTCCAAGAACTTCAAGAAACTTACAATCAAGGTATGTGAAGTGTTGATTTGTGGTTCCCTTTAACCCATGAAGCTCAAGAATCACTTTTTCAAATTTCAAGTATATGGATTTTTATGAATCTCATGTTGGGTTTACTTTTGTTCATGTTGATAACAACCAATTGAATTGTAATCTATATTTGGTGATAAATTTTATGTGGAATTAATTATTATATGAGTAGATTCATGTGAACCCATTATTAAACCCTTGAATTGTGAAATTAGAATTGAATCATGATGTTTACTTGTTGTGCAATGTTGTCTACATATACTATGTTCATTATGTGCTTGATCAATTGCCTATGTTAACTAATAAGAGAAGAAACCATGCCATGATTATCTTATGTGCAAGTGTTTGATAAATTGTCTATGAGAATGGATTACTGCTACGATATAGTATGCAATTATGTATTCCCTATTCATGTACAAGTGATACACCCCAAGTGTTCATTGAAATGTCTTAATGAATGAATCGTGAGTACATAGCCATTGTTGGACTTTTAGGCTTGTGTCAAGATTTACATATTATGCTATCGAGTCCTGGGGGTATCTAATACCCGATAATTTAGCTGTGTGCCTAGAGCCAGTGTCATGTTTTCATGATATCCTCAGTCAAGCCATGTTTAGTAGAATTCAGTCAGTCATGTAATTCAGGAAAACTCAGTAATCCCAGTAATCTCAAAAATCTCAATTCTTCAGTAATCTTAGTAGTATTCCGTCTGTCAACGAAACTCAGTGAACTTAGTCCAGTTCAGTTTAGTTAATCACGTTTAGTATCTATTCATATGGGAGTAGGATTTAGCACCGAGTGAACCCAAGGATTAGGACAGACACTGACAGTTGAGGGTGTAATCCCTAGAAGCAATCCATGTGTTCTATAACTATGTATCCAGCATAGGTTCATAAATCTCCACTGACAGATGAGGGTTGATGAGGTGTTTACTAAAAATATTAGGTTGTTCAATTTTGAGACTGTAGAACTTACTAAGAAGTATAGTTCTGTGATGATGCAGAAGATGCCCAAAAAGCTCAAAGACCTTGGGAGTTTTTCTCTCCCTATTCAAATTAGCAACAACGAGGTGGTACACCAACTTAGTTACTTAGGGAAAAGCATAAATCTGATGCCCTTTTGCTTGTTTAACTCTTTGTGCTTGGGGAAGCCAACACCAAGCTCTATGATACTCCAATTGGCAGATCGGACCCTAGCGCATCCTAAAGGAATCATAGAGGATATTCTCATCAATATTGGTAAGTTTATTATTCCTACTAATTTTATAGTCTTTGATTTTTAGGTAGATGAAAGAGTGTCAGTCATCTTGGGATGTCTATTCTTGGCGATAGAGGGAGCATAGATAGATGTGAGAGAGAGCACGCTCACAATAAGGTTGGGTGATAAAAAAGTGATTTCAAAGTGTACAAACCACTCAACACACTATCCCACTACAAAGATGTGTGCATAATTACATTGAATAAAGGGGATAAGTATGGGGTGGTGGATTTAGTCCACTAAAGACCTTTTTGGACATTCTCATTGAGTGTTCTAAGATAGAACCATTCCATCCTATAATTATATAGATTGATGAGCCTAAAAATTATATTACAAGAGAGTCGTTGACCTTGAGAGTTCATACTCAAGAGGTAAGAAATGAATAAGAAGATGGCCTCTAATTTAAGGTAGGTTTTATTTGTAGTAATTTTTTTTTACTTTACTAGTATTATTTTTGGTTGAGTCACAGGTTGATGGAAAGTCTGAGTACTGGAAAATCTAAAGTAAGGAGAATGGCAAAGACTAAGTGTGGGGTCTCCAGACCCTCTTAATGTATAAAAATTCTACTAGCTAGGCCTAGAGGCCTCAGGGAGTATTTCTATCTCTACTTTTAAAGTATACTTATGGGACAAAGTAGATTTTTAAGTGTTGGGTGGGGAAATTCCCTTTTTTAAGAGTAATTTTTTTAAAAAATTGTGTTAGGAATAAGTGGGATGTTCTTGTTGGCATTATATTTGACTAAATGATCAACTATTTTGGTTGTAAAAGTGTGTTGATTGTATGAATTACTACTTATGAGACTCCTAGGCTCATGATTATGAGTCTTGTACTTTTTGGCTTAATGATTGAGTTCATGTGATTGTTTGGTTGGGAGTCTATGAGGATCCTACTTGAGTTGAGCATGTGCCATGTGTGTGTGAGCTGTTTATATATTCCTTGGTTGTTTTGATGTCTGCAACTAGCCAAGTGTGTACAAAGAAAAATAAAGTTTGTGGGTTTAGGAGATTATATAGGCATTTCTTTTATAGCCATGTTTCATACCATTTTTTGAACTATCCTTGTGATAATCCTAGTTAACCCCATTGATCATTTAGCTTATTTCTTTGTTAGCCTCATATGAAGCCTGTATTACCTTGTTTGATAGACCTTAATTTGTTCCAAATCTCCTAAGCACTTTAGTGTAAAATTAATTGAGTTAAGGAGTTTGGAATTCAAGTAGGAGAAAAGTGAAAGTAAAGCCCCAAAGTAATAGTCATTAGTGTGTACAATGGATGTGTTGTGGTTGTGTGTTAGAGAAATTTTTGCTAAAAAAATTGCCATTTTTTATCCCATTTGTGTTACAATGAACTTGTTTTAGCCATGTTCCTTCTGGGATATTGTATACCTCAACTACGGCAAAACGCTTAAGTTAAGGGTGGCTATCATAGGGGTGCATAATGTAAAGTAGGTGTGAAGAAGGGTAAAATTGAATCATGAATAAATAGAAAATACACCCACCATAGTGTATGTGAATAAGCTTAACGAGATAGGGCAAAACAAAATATAGAGGTAGACAAAAGTGGTGTAAATGGGTTGTTAGAGGTGAATTGAATGAACAGTGTGATGTATTAATGCACTTAGGGAAGATAGTCATAATTCTTGGCCAAAATAGTTCCTACCCATCCCTTAGCCTACATTAAATCCCTTAAAGACCTATGTGATCCTAAGCTTCATCATTCTGATATTAGTAGAGTACTACACTAAGGGAAAGCATATGGTTCATCTTGTGTAACTTGTGAATTCTTTGTGAGAGTGAGCACAATTTGATTCTTGTACCCATTCTGTTGTAAATTACGTTATTGTGAGTGATTATGGCTAACTCTATTATTATGAGGGCACAATTTTTATGATAGTTGGGTGATATGTTTGATGTCTTTAATTTAACAATGTGTATGAGTTTGCCAACTAGGTAGTTAATTCTTGAGGCTAGGATATTTTTGAGTAGTATTCTTGAACTGTCAATTGTGTTGCTAACATACTTAGTGTAGGAACTTATATTCTATGTAGTAATTGTAGTACTTGGTTGAGTGACATACTTGTAGTAGAAGTGTAGAGTCTCCTCTTATTATGATTCTTATAGTAAAGAGTTGTTCAAGGAAGAATAAGGATTTAAGTGTGGCGTGGTGATCTGAGGTGGATTTATGCACCTTAGTTATGTTATCCGAGCTTATTTAACCTTTTTTTGAGGGCAACTTGTGTTATTAATGTATTAGCAATGATATAATTGATCATATAAGTTTTTAATTTTTTAATTACAGTGTTTAAGGTGTATCTCAAACAAGTTTATGCTTAATTGGGTCTTTTAGAAGTAAAATAAGAAAACTAGTGTTACTAGCTTGAGCTAGGTGTTGTTATAATTGATCGCGATGGATTCTAAAGTGTATAATGAGTTACTAAGGTTATTATTGTGTAATTATGTATGCAATAAATTTTTTATAGTGTGAAGAATTTATTTGAATCAATCAAAGAGTCAAACAATAAGTTGAAGATCAAAATGGGAAAAACTAGATCTTAGCTTAAGTTTCTAGTTCATTTTCTTGAATGTTGGGTTGTTTTGAGCTCTAATACGTGGTTTTTGATTCTATATTATCCTTGGTAAGTTTATTTTTATGATATATGGATGATAAAAAAACTATAAATCAAGTGGAAAAAACACCACAAGGCTTGGGATGGAAGGACAATTGCATAAGACATATATATGCCTTACAAGGTGAATTCCAGTGAGGGTATGGGAAAAACCCCATGGCGCTCGCCCTATTCCCATGAAATAGATGTGGTGGAACACACACTAGTCATATGGTAATAGGTGGGGCAGCGAACACCCTATTTCCAGGTAATAAGCCTCGTGATGCACACCCTTTTCCCACAACAACCAAATTGTCCTCCTATAAATAGGACACTTGAACTTGATGTTATACACCTTGGACGACTTTGAAACTTCGAGAGGGGATGGAAAAAAATTCAAATAGGGTTTTTATTATTTACTTAGTTTTTTTTTATTTTATATTATATTTATCTATGGTGATTATGGTTATGTCTATGAGTGGCTAAAATCCCTTTTCCTGGGTTTAGGCAAAAAACATTATTACTGTTTCTTTGAATTGATATGGTTTTGATTTCTTATCATATTTGGTTGTTTATTTATCCTTGTTAAAACTATTTTAAGGATTAGCGATCCTTAGAATACATCCATTGTCGTCTTTGTGAACTCGGGGGAAGGAATAAGAGGATAGAACATGGGGATAAATAGAGCAAGTTTCTTATTCTTTTATAAAATAAGGGAGTTGAATTAGCATCTAGGATACGGATATACCTAGAAGAATTTCTTGGTTCACTTGTAGGATGAAATCTTAATGCATCTAAATGAATTATTACATCCCCGCTCAACGATGTAGTTGTAATGTCAAGTTAGGTAGAAGATTTGAGGATTAGGAGAACATAATCATACTATAAACCCAGCGAATAAACAACCAAGATAAATAATCTAACCAATGGAGTTCAATAATTTAGTATGAACATTCACAGTTGTTTAACCCCGTCTTTCTCTCTATTGATTATCCAAGATCTTACTTTTCGACATTATTTACTTTATGTTAGTCTACAACTCTAAAAACCTTTCGGTTACTCTGACACCACTTTAATCTCTATAGCTAATCGAAAATTGGATAGTTGCATAAGACTAGACTCTGTGGGATCGATACTTGGCTTCTAAAGCGACACTTCACTATTTTGTGAGACCATGTACTATTGCATGTTCACTTTGGTCCAACAGTAAACTTCAGTGATTACTCCTTCACGCTGATGTTACCTTGATTTATATTTATGAGCTCCTTCACCCTATATTCTCTCATCACAAGTGGAAAGAAACTATCTATGGTGTAGGAGTTCATAAATTTGAGGGCATGCCTGGACACATCTGGAGTTCATAAATTTGAGGGCCTCCCCACTCTATGGGCCATGCCTTGACATAATTGTCCTCCTTCCACTACTTGAACCAAGTATGAGCTACTCCCTGCAATTGATAAGTATCTAGGTCAGCACTCTCACTAATAGTAACACCCAAGATGTCATCACTTTGTGCACACCATCAAGAAATTCCTGCAGATCCTCCTCAAACTTGGATCTAAAAACAATGGAGGATTCATTCAAGTTAAGTCTCAGATCCTAGATGTTGTTGTATTCACCACTAGCTTGGTTGGGAAATAACCTATTGATTATTCTAAGAAGACACAGAATAGGCCAAAGTGGTGAAAGTAGCCTAGAACTTAGTGTGGAAAACATGTTCATTCAGTGGATCTTCCTTAATAGGTAGTGGTGCGGGTTGACCCCCGTTCCTTTTTCTTTAGTTTTTTCTTGGAAGAATTTTCTACAAACAGATGAAGGATGATTTATAAAAAGGGAATTAAATAGATCTTATGCCTTTTCGCACGACATGAATATTGAAAGAAGGGAATTTCCTAAAATAACTCTAGCCTCTTGCCCATAAGTGTGCCACACTTCAAAACCATGCATACGACTCTACTCAATGTAGATTTCAGACACGCTAGGATGCTTTAAAACTTTATGCTCTAATACCAAGTTTTGTCACAACTTGAGGCTACCCCCTAGTCATAAAACAGTGCTTAAGGCCACAGTGACCCCTACATAACCCATGATTTGGTACCTGCTGTGAGCACTAAGTAAAGTTATAATGAAACATCATGTGCAAAAGTTAAACTGATAGAAGTCTATTAAGATATAAAACTGAAGCAAATACCAATATGTCTGAATTATGGAATAAATTGAAACAAGTCTGAATAGCAGAAAATCTAGTCTGAATATCTAAAGATCTAGTCTAAACGCTTGCAAGACCAGTGGAGTTGATAGGACAAACCCCTAACTTACTCCAACTGACTGAAATGAAAGAAATACTGAAAGTAACTGAGCATAACTTTTCCTCAATAAATGAGGACTCACAACTACTACTGTTGAGAGGCACTGAGCTGACTAAGTCATTTGAGGAACTGAGCGTTTGAACATATATTGTGAAATTAATATAGCATAAAATACAGTATGTGATCAATACATTCAATTTACCGGTAATTAAGATATAGACTAATTGAAAATACATATGGATACTGAACATGGATGCATGAATATGTAAAAAGAATGCAAAACCAGGTAAAACACATATTGAGATAATTAGTAAAATTGGCTGAATAAATAGTTGATAAACTAAATACTTGGTCATGAAAACCTCCTAAACTGATATAAACTGAGTACTGAACTAAAATTATGGGAGCTATCATGTAACCAACATGCCCTAATCTGAGCTAATTAGGGTCCAACCTGTAACCCCAGTTGGAAAGATTTCAATACCTTGCCACGGGTATTAACAATAGTTATGTCGATCTACTAAACTTGTGTCTTGTAGGACTAAGGTATTAGTCCTCTACTGGAAGGTGACCCCTAAGAGAGTGTCATTCCTCTACTAGCGGGTGACATTTCATATTCTATGTTAGCTACGTAATTCGGGAACTTAGGGATTGCTAATAAAGATTTCAGTGCTCTACTGGAAGGTGAACCTTCATCCCTAAGTTCGCTTGATGCTAAATCCTACTACCAAATGAACTGACATTGTACTAATTTATATTCAATTGGACATCACAACTGATAATGCTCAACATGATCACAACAAACTCAGTCTAATAATAAAATCATGATCTGACTGATTTGTTACTTGAAATTCTTAAACATCTGTAAATATATAGGTATCCGGTGTTCATAACCCTCCAACAGTGAATAATAGTTTAAATACAAAATCATCATTTAAAACACTATAAGGGAATTCATAATTCATAAACCCTAAAACATAATATATTTTACTAAATTGATGGAATTTATGATTAAGAGTATAGGAATGTGTTAGACTTATGAAGACAGCATGCTCACATGATCTAATTAATAACTTGATAAATTGACATGATATTAACTGAACTTAATATGGGTGATTGAAATTCAAAGCATGCAATAACACAATTCACAAGGGGAAATATCTTGGCATGGCTTGAATTTTATAATACTAAGAAATCATTGAGTAACTTCATACTTAACATTAACATATCATGAAAATAGGATAAAAAATTCATCCTTGAACAAAAAGGATTTTGGAACTCAATGGGTGGAAGGAACCATTGATGAATAATCGATATACCTTAACTGCTTGAATCCTTAAAGAAAAATCTTGGAATTGGAACATTGAATGTTCAATCCTCGGGAAGAGGCTTGATTTTACATTCTTGAGAAAAGGGGATGGTTTTACGTATGATAACTGAATGATGCCCCTTTCGGGTTTTTAGTTCATCACTTGGATGGTTGAGGAGAGGGGAAAAGTACAAGAATCCACCTCGTTAAGTAAATAAAAAGACTACAAAAAACATAGCCTCCATATCACGAAACTTATCGTGGAGACTAACCTCCATGACACAATGCGTACGCAGAGGCTAACCTCCGTAATATGTTGTGTATAACAAATACTTTCCTTCATGAAATGCCTAAATCATGGAGGCTTACTACTTCTAAGTTACAAAATCAGCTCGAACTTCTTCAAAAAAATTCTGAAACTCACCCGAATGACCCTTTTAACATCCCTAAACATTTTTTAACTTAAAAATCAACTTTTAGGACTCGGGAGAACCAAAAATAAAATGTTCGCATTCTTGGAGTTTTAAAATGGCTAAGTCCGTGTACTTAGTGTAAAATAAAGACTTAGACCCCCATTAAACATGTAAGTAAGGGGTGGAAATATGTCTAGAATCTTCCGAGGTATTATAATATCTCCCTCTTGGGATCATTTATCCCCGAATGAAACTGTGTGAGCTGAGATACTAGGAAAAATGAGATCGTACACTGAATACTTATGAGCTAAATCATAATTAAGTAACTGAATATGTAACATGATATATGGACTAAACTGAATTAAAGAATCCATGCAATGACATGGGGATGGATTGATAGCTGAGATAGAAAGTGAAAGTATCACTTAAGGAAAAACCATTACCTCACGTTAAATCTGGATTCGTATAGGAAAGGTGGAGATAGTTGGCTCCCATATTTGGTTTTATTTCCAAAGTAGCTCCCTCAACGAACTGATTCCCTCATAGAACCTTAACCCAGGGAACTTTTTTATTCCTTAACTTACAAATCTAACGGACAAGGATCTCAATTTGGACTTCTTTATAAAAGAGACTATCTTCAACGTACACACTTTCTAAAAGAGTAATAGAAGATGAATCACCAATATATTTCTTTAGCAAAGAGACATGGAACACTGGATGCACTGATGCCAAATCTGTAGGTAATTCTAATTCATAAGCTACCTTCTCAGAATGTCTCAAAATTTAATATGGTCCAACATAGCGGGCACTGAGCTTCCTCTTCTTGCCAAATCTCTTTACCGCTTTTATAAGGCTAAATTTTTAGATAAACCAATTCACTTACTTCAAACTCAAGATCTCTTCTTCTCATACTTTTGTTTGTCTTCAGCATTTTGTGAATTAACTAAACTTTCTCCATAACCTCATACAATGAATCAGGCCCTATTAAAGAAGCCTTACCTACTTCAAACTGACCAAAAGAAGATCTGCACCTTCTTCATCGAGAGCAGCTAATAGATCTATCTGAATACTGGAGTGATAGACATTATTGTAGGCAAACTCAATCGAAGGTAAATGCTTATCCCAGCTACCCTTGAAGTTGATAACAAAAGCCACCAACATGTTCTCTAAAGTCTGAATAGTCCAGTCTTCCTAATAATCTTTCTGCGGATGAAATGTTGTACTGTGATGAACTTGGGTACGAAGACCCTTTTGAAAAGCCTTCAAAAAGAGAAAGGTAAACTAGGTGCCTCTATCTAAAATGATTGTTAATGAAACTCTTTAAAACTTTACTAACTCCCTGATATAGAGTCTAGCATAATCCTCTAATGAATAGAAAGTATAAACTGGTAAGAAATGATTGACTTGGTCATTCTATCTACAATGACCCAAATCAAATCATGTTAATAGCACGTGCAAGGCAACCCTGTGACAAAATACCCACTTCCAAGTGGGGATGTTGAACTCCTGAAGCATACCACTTGGCCTCTGGTGCTCAACCTTAACCTGCTAATAATTTTAATCCTTAGCCATAAACTCTGCAATATCTTTCTTCGTACCATTCCACTAATGGATTTCCTGCAAATCATGGTACATCTTAGTGGCTCGTAGGTGAATAGAATACCGTGAATCATGCATTTCTACAAATATCCATTGTCTTAGACCATCCATACTTAGAACACATAACCTACCTTGACAATGAAGCACACCATCTCCCCCTTGGGAGAAAACCTCAAACATCTGATACCTAACTTCCTCCTTCAACTTGACCATAATAAGATCCCTGTCTTGCTTTCCTTTCACTTCGGCAACCAATAAAGATTTCAAACCATTTTGAGCACATATACTTTCTTCGACTGACTCAACTAACTGAACCCCTAACCTGGAAAGCTGGTGAACCTCAATAACTAATTCCTTCTTATTGTCCTTAATCTAAGAAACACTTCCCATAGACAATATACTAAGGGCATGAACCACAATATTATCCTTATCCGGGTGATACAACATACTCTTATCATAGTCCTTCAATAATTCCAGCTACCTTCTCTTCCAAAGATTTGGATAATTTTGAGTGAAAACATATAGTAAAGTCTTATGATCAGTGAACACATCAACATGAACCCCATAAAGGTAATGTCTCCAAATCTTTAAGGCAAAGACAACTGCTGCTAACTCAAGGTCATGGGCTAGGTAATTCTTCTCATAGGGTTTAAGCAGTCAAGAGGCATAGTCTATTACCTTATATCGTTGTGTCAACACACAACCAAGGACAACTCTAGAAGCATCACAATAAACTATAAACCCATCAGTGCAATCTGATAAAGTAAAAATCAAAGCGGAAGTGAGTCAAGTCTTCAACTGTTTAACTCTTCGAATCTGACCACTTAAATTTTACTTTCTTTTGGGTTATTTAAGAAAAGGGGGAAGAAATAGACAATACATATGGGTACTAAACATGGATGCAGGAACATGTAAAAATAACGCAAGACCAAGCAAAACATATATTGAGATAATATGTATAACTGAATGACTTAATAGCTGATAAATTGAATACGTGGTCATGAAAATCAATAATGATATAACATGATTACTAAACTAAAAATTTAGGAGCTATCATGTAATCGACATGCCCTAATCTAAAATAATCGGTGTCTAACCTGTAACCCCAGTTTGAAGAGTGTCAATACCTTGCCATGAGTATTAACACTGGTTGTGTGGATCCACTAAACAGATGTCTTGAAGGACTGGAGTGTTACCCTCTACTAGCGGGACACCCCTAAGAGAGTGTCGGTCCTCTACTGGAGGGTGACATCTCACATCCTACACAAGCTACGTAGTTCTAGAACTTAGGGATTGCTACTAAAGGTCTCAGTCCTCTACTGGCAAGTGAGTCGTCATCCCTTGGTTCGTTCAATGCTAAATCCTAATCCCATAAATTGGCACTGGTACTTATTTAAATTATATAGTAAATTACAACTGATAATGCTAAACATGATCAAAGCAGATTGAATATGATAATAAAATCATGATCTAACTGACTTGCAACTTGAAATTCTAAAACATATGTAAAGATACAGGTATCGAATGTTCATAACTCTCCAAAACTAAATAATACTTTAAAAACAAAATCATCATTTAAACACTGTAAGGGAATTTATGATTCATAAACCCCAAAATATAGTATATTTCACTAAATTGATGGAATTCATAATTATGAATGTAGGGATATGTTATACTTATGGAGACAACATGCTCACATGATTTAATTCATAAGATGATAAATTGACATGGTATTAATTGAACATGATTTGGGTAATTGAAATTCAAAGAATGAAATAACATAATTCACATAGGGAAACATCTTGGCATGGTTTGAATTCAAAATCACTAAGAAATCATTAAGTAAATTTATACTTAACATTTAAATATCATAAAAAAGGGATAAAGAATTCATACTTGAACAAAAAGAATTTTGGGACTCAATGTGTGGAATGAACCCATTGATGAATACGCCACATACCTTTACTTCTTGAATCCTTGAAGAAAAAGCTTAGAATTAGAACCTTAAATGGTGAATCTTTGGGAAAAGGCTTGATTTTACATTCTTAGGAAATGGAAATGGGGCAATTGATACCCGTTTTAGGGTTTTAGTTTGTCACTTTGATTGTTGGGGAGAGGGGAAAGGACAACAATACCCCTCCTATTAAGTAAATAAAATGTCTGTAGAAAACACAACCTCCAAGCTATAGAGTTTATCATTGAGACTAACCTCCATGACACTCTGCATATCACGGAGGCTAACCTCCATGAAACACTACATATCGTGGACGTTATCCTCTGTAAAAAGCCTAAATCATGGATACTTACGGCCTTCGAGGTCCAAAACCACCCCAACCTCTTCCAAAAATTTTGACTCTCTCTCGAATGACCCTGTTTTAACATCCATAAACATATTTCAACTTAAAAATTAATGTTTCAGACTTGGAAGAGACAAAAATAAAATGTTAGCATTCTTGGGGTCTTTAAATGGTTGTGTCCTTGAACTTAATTTAAAATAATGACTTGGACCCCCTTTAAACATGTTCTAGAAGCTGATAAGGTATTATCATATCTCCCTCTTGGGATCATCATCCCCGAATAAAATTGTTTGAGCTAAGAGACTAGGAAAACTTAGATCGTACACTGAATACCTATAAGATAAATCATTTATCAAGTAACTGAATCTTAAACTTGATGTTTAGACAGAACTGAATTCATGAATGCATGCAATGACATGAGGATAGATGTATAGCTGAGATAGAAAGCAAAAGAATCACTTAAGAAAAACCATTACCTCATGTTAGATCTGGATTTATAGAGAAAAAGTGGGGATACATGGCTCTCATATCTGCTTTTGCTTCCTACGTATCTCCCTCAATGGACCAATTCTATCATAGAACAATAAATAAGGGAACTTATTTGTTCCTCAATCTATGAATTTGACGGTCAAGGATCTCAACTGGGACTTCTTCATAGAATAGACTATCTTTCAAATCCATATTTTATAAAGGAACAATAGAGCTGAGTCACTAATACATTCCATTAATAAAGAAACATAGAACACTGGATGCACTCATGCCAAATAATGTAGGCAATTCTAACTCATAAGCTACTTTCCTAAAATGGCTGAAAATTTTACTAGGCAACATAGTGGGGACTGAGCTTCCCTTCTTGCCAAATGTATTTACCCTTTTCATTAGGTAAAATTTTTAGATAAACCTAGTCATCAACATCAAACTCAAGATCTCTTCTTCTCACATCAGCATAAGATTTCTGATGACTTTGGGTTGTTTTCAGCTCTTTGTATATTAACAGAACTTTCTCCATTGCGCAATGCACTAAATCTGGACCTATTAAATTAGCCTCACCTACTTCAAACAAACCAATACAATATCTATACCTTCGTTCATATAGAACCTCAAATGGAGCCATTTGAATACTAGAGTGATAGTTGTTGTTATAGGCAAACTCAATCAAATATAAGTGGTGATCTCAACTACCCTTAAAGTCGATAACATAAGCCCTTAACATGTTCTTTAATGTCTAAATCATTTGCTCTGCCTAACTATCTATCTGGGAATTAAATGTTGTTATGACATGGACTTGGGTACCAAGACTATTCTAAAAATCCTTTCAAAACTGAGAGGTAACTGGGTATATCAATCTAAAATGGGGGTCAATGGAACTCCATTAAACTTTACCAACTCTCTGATATAGAGTCTGGCATAATCCTCAACTGAAAAGGAAGTATGAACTTGCTAGAAATTGGCTAACTTTGTCATTCTATCTATAATAACCCAAATCGAATCATGTTAATAGCTCGTACGAGGCAACACTATCAAAAAATCCATATTCATCACCTCCCACTTCCAAGTATGGATGTTGAACTCCTGAAGTGTACCGCTAGGCCTCTGGTGCTCAATCTTAACCTGTTGACAATTTGAACGCTTAACCATAAACTCCGCAATATCTTTCTTCATACCATTTAACTAGTAGATTTCCCAAAATCATGGTACATCTTAGTGGCTCCTGGGTGAGTAGAATACTATGGAAATTGCACTTCAGCTAATATCCATTGTCTTAGACCAACCATACTTGGAACAGATAACCTACCTTGACAATAAAGCATACAATCTCCTCCTTAAGAGAAAACCTTAAACTTCTGATCACTAACTGCCTCGATCAACTTGAAAAAAATAGGATCCCTACCTTGGTTTTCTTTCACCTCGATAAATAATGAAGATTTTGAACTTTTCTGAACCCATATACTTCTTTCGGCTAAATCAACCAACCAAACCCCTAACCTGGCTAGCTAATGAACCTTACAAACTAATTCCTTTCTATTATCCTCAACGTGATAACACTTCCCAAAGATATTCTACTAGGGGCAACAGTCACTATATTGGCCTTACTCGGGTGATAGAACACACTCATATCATTGTCCTTGAATAATTATAGCCACCTTTTGTATTGAAGATTTAGATACTTCTGAGTAAACACATACAGTAAACTCTTATGATTCAAGAATACATCAACATGAACCCCATAAAGGTAATGCCTTCAAATCTTTAAGGTAAAGACCACTATTGTAAACTCAAGGTAATGGCTGGATAATTCTTCTCATGGGCTTTAAGATATCTAGGGGCATAGGCTATGACCTTACCTCGCTGCATTAACACACAACTAAGATTAAATCTAGAAGCATCACACTAAACTAAAAACCTATTTATATCATCTGGCAAAGTCAAAATAAGAGCAAAATTAAGTCAAAACTTCAACTCCTAAAAAATTTTCTCACTGGAATCTAACAACTAAAATTTGACTTTCATATGGGTTAGTCAAGACATGGTGGAAGAAATATAAGAAAAGCCTCTAACAAATCATCTGTAGTAACTAGTTAGACCCTACAAACTTCTGATATCTGAGGGAAAGATAGGACTAGTCCTATTTCTCACTACTTCAGTCTTTTTAGGATCAATTCGAATACTATCACCAAAAATGATGTGGCTAATAAAAGCTACTGATCTCAACCATCATTCAACCTTGCTGAACTTAGCAAACAACTGGTCATTTTTAAGGGTCTACAATACAACCCTTAATTGTTCTTCGTGATCACTTTCATTACGGGAATAGACAAGGATGTTATTAATAAAGACTATGATGAACATATCAAAGTACTATTTGAACATTCTATTCACCAAGTCCATAAAAGCTGTTGGAGAATTCATTTGTCCAAAAGACATAACTAGAAATTTAAAGTGATCATACTAAGTCTTGAAAGTTGTATTCGAAATGTCACATTCTCTAACTGTGAGCTGATGATAGCTAGATCTGAGGTCTATATTAAAGAAGTAACTTGCACCTTGAAGTTGGTCAAACAAATCATCAATTCTCGGAGAGGTTATTTATTCTTGATTGTGAGTTTATTCAATTGATGGTAGTCGATGCACAGTTTGAGGGAACCATTTTTATTGAGCATGAATAGGACTGGACCACCACATAGAGAAATACTATACCTTGTGAAACCGTTATCAAAGAGATCTTTTAACTATTTTTTCAATTTCTTAAGCTCACCTAGAGAGATTCTATAAGGTGAAACTAAGATAGGATGGGTATCTAGGATAAGGTCTATTCTAACATCAATTTCACTTTCAAGAGGAACTTCAAAAAGATATTCATGGAATAATTCTGGAAACTCATTCACTACTAGAACTGACTCAAGACTTAGATTTTAATAATTTGAGTCCTTAAATCGGATAAGATGGTATATACATCCCTTGGATATCATCTTTCTTGCCTTAAGATAAGAGACAAACTGACCCTTAGTCGCTGATGTACTACCCCTCCATTCAATAACGGGTTCATTAGGAAATTAGAACTAGACAATTTTATTTTTACAATCAATAGAGGCATAGCATGAGTAGAGCTAATCCATGCAAAGAACGACATCAAAATTAGCCATCTCAAACTCCATAAGATCATCTAAAGTAAATTTATAAGATACCATGACTGGGAAACTGCTATATACTTAACTAACTACAACAGAACTGCCCATTTTGGTAAACACTGAGAAAAGCTCTATTAATATGTCAGGAATGACTCTAAAGTCTATAGCTATATAAGAAGTCACAAAGAAAAGTAAAGCTCTGGGGTCTAATAATACAAGAACATTAAGATAAAAGACTTGTAACATACCCATTAAAACATGAAAAGAACTTTAATGATCCTGTCAAGTGTGGAGAGCATAAAGTTAGTTATGATGATGCCCACTAGTGGCACTGGAGATAGCACCCTACTAAGTTGGGGGACAGGTTGGGGCTGATAAAAAGTTGTACTAACCTTATTGACGAAGATTTTTTCCCTTCTTAGCAATCACAAGGAAATCCCTGATCCTGTGTCCTGGCTTTCTATATCCAAAACGCCCATCATTGCCTTCTATACACTCCTTCTAATGATTCTTACCATATTTCCTACAATTTAGGTTGGTACAACCATTATTCATGCTACCTTAGGTATTAGATCCTTGTTCCCTATACCTATTGTCCTACCTGAACTTAGGCAATGGTGCACTGGCTGAAAATGGTATTGCAGCTAAAATTTTTTGGCAGAACTGAGAATGATTTCCACCATCAGACCTCTGATGTGAGAAATGAAAGATACCTATTTTAGGCCTCTTATTCGCCCTTTTTCTTCTCTTTGAGCTTGTCTCTCAATTTTCTGAGCATGAACCATCAGCCTAGAAAGGTCCATTTCCTTAATCAACAAGGTTGTTATACACTTCTTGACTACACTATCAGAAACCCTAGCTATAGACTTACTCATCTTGGACCTAGAATCAGCCACCCTAGTCAGAGCATACCTTTCCAGCTGAGTAAACTTGAGTGAGTACTCCTTTACACTCATGTTACCTTGCTTTAGATTTATGAACTCCTTTACCTTAGCCTCCCTCAACTCTAGTGGAAAGAACCTTTCTATTAAGGGTAGGACAAACTCCTTCCACTCTATAGAACCTACCTCAACACCTCTATCCTCCTTCAACTACTTAAACCAAGTATGAACTACTCCTTGCAACTAATAAGAAGCTAGGTCAGCACTCTTACTAACAATAACACCCAAAATATTTGTCACTTTATGCATACTATCAAGAAATACCAATGGTTTCTCCTCAGACTTGGATTCATAAAATAATAAAGGATTCTTCTGAGTAAAGTCTCAGACCCTAGCTGCTGTTGTATTCATCACTAGATTGGATGGGGCAATAGCCTGTTTATTATTTAAGCATCCATATAATTTGCCAAAGTAGTAAAAAAGGCCCTAAACTCGGTGCTGGAAACATGTTTGTTCAAGGAATCATCCTGAATAGGTAGTAGTGCGGATGATCCTTAATCCTTCTTTTGTTGTTTCTTCTAGAAGGTATTTTAAAGTTGGATAAAGGTTAAGTTAGTAAAAGGGAATGTAATAGAGCTCATACCCTTTTGCATGACATGAATACTGAATGAAGGTAAACTTTCCTAATACATCTAGTAGCCCCTTGCCCATAAGTGTGGTGCGCTTCACATCCATACAATAAAATCTACTTAATGCAGATTTCAGACAACCTAGGATGCTTTAAAACTTTACGCTCTAATACCAAGTATTTTCACAACCTGTATCTAGCCCCTAGTCGTAACATGATACTTAAGGCCAGAAGTGACCCCAGGCTAACCCATGATCTGGTACCTACTATGAGCACTAAGTAAAGTAATAATGAAACATCATGTGTGGAAGTTAAACTAATAAAGTTCTATTAAGATATAAAACTGAAGAAAATACCAACATGTTTGAATTACAAAATAAATTGAAAATAAGTCCATATAGCTGAAAATCTAGTTTGAATATCAGAATATCTAAACATCAGGTAAGAAAGATCTAAGACAATTAGAGTTGATGGGACAAACCCCCAACTAACTCCGAATGACTGAAAAGAAATAAATACTAAATGTAACTTAGCATAACTTGTCCTCGATGGATGAGGACTCACCACTACTGTTGCTGTGAGGCACTGAGCTAACTAAGGGCAATCGAGGAACTAAACATCCGAACCTATATTGTGAAATCAATATAGCATAAAAAGAGTATGTAGTTAGTCTTTTGAATGTATTGGTACATAAGATAGGGACTAACTAAAAAATACTTATGGATACAGAACATGTAAAAAGAATACAAGACCAAGTAAAACACGTACTGAGGTAATCTATAAACTGAAAGACTTAATAGTTGATAAACTGAATACTTGGTAATGCAACCTTTACTTATTTAACCTGAGTACTGAACTAAAACTATGGTAGATATCATGTAAACAAAATTCCCCAATTTGAGCTAATTGTGGTCCAACCTATAACCCCAGTTAGAAGGGTGTCAATACCTTGACACTGGTGTTAAACTGGTTGTGTCGATTCACTAAACTAGAATCTCGAAGGACTAAGGTATCAGGTTTCTATTGACAGGTGACCCCTAAGAGAGTATTAGTCCTCTATTGGCGGGTGACATCTCATATCCTATGCTTGCTACGTAGTTATGGAACCTAGGGATTTCTAGTAAAGGTATTTATCCTCTACTAGTGAGTGAGGCTTCATCCCTAGGTTTGCTCAATGCTAAACCCTACTCCCAACTGAACGTATATTGGTACTAATTTATATTCAACTAGACATCATAACTGATAATACTCTACATGATCACAAAAAATTGAATATGATAATAATATCATGATCTGACGGACTTGCAACTTGAAATTCTGAAGCATGTGCAAACATATAGGTATATGGTGTTTATAATCCTCTAGCACTGAATAATACTTTAAAGACAAAATCATTCTTTAAAACACTGTAAGGGAATTCATGATTAATTAACCCCAAAACATAGTATAGTTCACTAAACTGATGGAATTCATGATTATGAGTATGGGGATGTGTTAGACTTATGAAGATAGCGTACTCACCTGATTTCATTCATAACTTGATAAATTAACATAGTATTAACGAAACGTGATTTAGGTGATTGAAATTCAAAGAATGTAATAAGAAAATTCACATGGGGAAACATTTTCTCATGGTTTGAATTCAAAAATACTAAGAAATCATTAAGTAAATTCATACTTAACATTTAAACATCATGAAAAGAAGATAAAGAATTCATACTTGAACAAAAAGGATTTTGTGAATCAATGGGTGGAAGAAACCCAATGATCAATACCCAACATACCTTAATTGCTTTAACCCATGAATAAAAAGTTGGGAATTGGAGCCTATAATGGTAAATCCTTAGGAAAAGGTTTTATTTTACGTTCTTGGGAAAGGTGGATGGTTTTACGTATGATAACTGAAGGGGAAATGGGGTAATTGATGATCTTTTGGGTTTTTAATTTATCACTTGGGTGGTTTAGGAGAGGGGGGAAAGGACCAAAATACCCCCATTAAGAAAATAAAATGACTGCAAAAAACATAGCCTTTGTGTCAAGGAGGTTATTATAGAGACTAACCTCTGTGACAAGCTGTGTATCACGCAGGCTAACCTCCGTATCACACTGCATATCATAGAGATTATCCTCCATGACACGCCCAAATAGTGGCGTCTTATAACCTTCGAAGTCCAAAATCACCCTGAACCTCTTCTGAAAATTTTGAAACTCTCCCGAATGACCCTTTTAACATCCCTAAACATGTTTCAACTTAACAATCAATGTTTTGAACTCAGGAGAGCCAAAAATAAAATGTTCACATTCTTAGGATCATAAAATGGACAAGTCATTGTACTTAGTGTAAAATAATGACTTGGACCCCCTTTAAACATGTAACTAAGGGATAGAAATGAGACTAGAATCATATGGGGTATTATATTTAATTAATTAAAAAATCCCCTATGAAAGAAAAATCTAGGTTAATGAAAAACTTAGAAGAAGCATTTTCTCCCTGAAGGCAATGTTGTACTCATATTTTCATTGTTTTCATTAATCGTCTTATTTAATCCACTTCCATCACCACACTCCATGGTGATTTTTAATTATTCTCCAAAATCTGCACCATAGCCAAGGAATTTGATTCCATATTAATAGGACTAATAGAGTGTTACTTGTATTAAACCAAGCATTCTTAAATAGCCCTAGCTTCAACCACCATATTTGTGGTAATTTGGATTTTGATACCTTTTGCGACCACAAACTACCCATAAGAATCCCTTATACACAAAGCTGCCGAACTTGGGCCTGGTTGCTTCTTAAGGCTCCATCTGTATTGCACTTAAAATGTGTTTAGTAGGGGGGATACATCTTACTATCTTGAGATTATATGAATGCCTATAACCATCTAGTACACTAATCATCTCACATAAACTATCATATTCCTATCCCCTTTTAAATTTGTTATTTTCCAAATGACCCAAAGAACTATCATAGGCACTATATGAATTATTGTTATCATCCTTGAATTTCCTTGGTTATTCCACCACTTCCTCATGCTGGGTTTTATAAAGGAACTTGGAGTGAGACCAACTATCATTTAGTAGTGTTGCCTAACTGATTTTGGCACCTCTCTATTTAAAAAAATTGACCAATTATCTATCTTTGTGGATTTAAACAAGACCTACAATCTAAATATTAATTAGGTTTCCAAATGTTAATTAAATTAGATGAACCAACCTTACCTAGCCACACCCTCTAGGAAAGGAAAGAAAGATTGAAACATAATATTTTACACCATATCTTGTTGAGGTCATTATTTTTCTTCTTTTTTAATTTTCAGTATATTCCACAAACTAATCAAATTAAATAAAACAAAACAAGTTATGGTACATTATGGTTGGTCACCTTCTTCAACAAGTTATATTTTTTTCAAGATCTTTCTAATGTGATCCACCATGGACTCCAGAACCCTCTCTTGCATAATAAGAAAGAACTAGCCTTCTTAATTCAACAAGTCCCTAATATCCCTCATCTAATAACAATATTTAACCTCATATGGAATTTTGAATAGAAAATCAAAAAAATAGTGCTCAAAATACACTTCAAGGTATATGCGGTCACTGGCAATATAAATTTTGCCCAACATGGAATTGGTTTTAATTCCATAGGGAATAAATGTTATAGTGTTACCTTCAAGTGTTGTAAGCGACTAAGTGCTTGCTCATAATGATAGAAATAATGCGATAAAATAAATGGGAGACTAGTTCAAAAAGATTTCTTATTTGTTGGTCATGAAAGTCATTTTTGAACTCTGGCAATATGGTTTTTAGATATTTGATGTCTAAAAAGGAGGCCAAATTATGACCCACTTTATACATATTTCATAAATGAAAAAGTCTTGTTCGTGTGTTTAGATATTGTTGATGCATAGCCAATTGGAGATTATTCTTTGATGAGGCAGACAACTTCAAAGGTTTGTATCACTACCCAATTTCTTAGGTCATGATGACACCTATTATAACCCACTAGTAGGTAAGCCAATCTACAATCCGGAACTGATAGTAAAAGACTATCAAGAGAATTGAAAGAAACAATAAAAAATAATCAAACAAAGAGGTTACTATATAGATGAATCCTAAAACATGGTGAAGTCACTACAAGAGCTTCTATTATAACAATAGTACAAGTGAAATATAGAATAAATGTATATATGAACCATCTCTATGATAAAACATAAAAGCTAGTCTAATCAAAATAAAGAAGAGAATAAATACTTGGAATGTCAGGAGCTCACTCCAAATCATCTATCCATAGCTTCTCCAAATGAGGAATACATCAACAATGAGAACTCGTACTATAATCTACAAACTACAAAAGTTTAAAATTAGAACTAGGTACACGGTACTTAGTAGGCATTGGCCTAATAAGCTGCAAAGACAATGCAAGCATAAATAACATATAAATCAAGAATATAAACTCCAAGCAACTATACAAGAAACTAAACTTAACAATGCTAAATGAGGAATAAGGAAAAACTATCCTATTCTACCAACATTTAGGAACTAAAGTGCAATACTATGTATCACTCACTAATATACAAATGAAGGGTGAAATAAGGATATATAGTGGCAAAACAAAGCCGAAAAATGCATTTACAATATGAATAGATAATAAAAGAGTGGGATATACTGTGATACCATATATATATATACATATATAGGAATAAACTGAAAGTTAATATCCTGGTGGAGCCAACCTGACATCTCAAAACTCATATCCTAATAAGGGAAAAAATACAAGCACAGTTAAAGCCTCTAAGCAAAGTATTTAACCATGAGGTTAACTATCATAGCATACCATACCAAATAGAGAAAAAGAATAAAAAATGTACCGACAATCATGAGTACCAGTCCATAAACATTCTTCTACGAAATAACCATAATATCCCATAATAAATTAACTAGCTCGTCTGGAGAAACAATAACCTAACTAGGCACCCATAAACCTAAAAGGTGCAAGAAAGTATTCAACAATAACAATCATACTAAAGTGCAATAATGTGTATCACTCACTAATAATCAAACAAAGAGGTTACTATATAGCTGAAATCCTAAAACATGGTGAAGTCACTACAAGAGCTTCTATTATAACAGTAGTACAAATGAAATATAGAATAAATGTATATATGTATAATCTCTGTGATAAAATGTAGAAACTAGTCTAATCAATATAAAGAAGAGAAGAATTACTATGAATGTCAGGAGCTCACCCCAAATCTTTGATCCATAGCTACTCCAAATGAGGAACACATCAACAACGAGAAATCAATAGCATATAAATCAAGAACAAGTTCCATAATGAACCAAATGTATATACATCCTCCAGCTCAATAGATCACAAAGAAAGTACCTATGGCCACAAAGCTCTGGCACTGTGGCTTAAAGACGAAGGGACACATAAGTGTCAATATATCTATATACACTGCTTAGTCCTAAACTAAGACTTCTAACATAAATCATGGTCAATCTATTCCTTCCATTATTAGAGAGACATTTCTATAATAAGTTCTTGGACTTGAACCAAGACAAAAAAATAGAGAAAATTTATAAATCCATTACCCCAGATAAAGTTTGGGACAAAATTTACATAATAGCATAGAAAGAATCAAAATCTTCCCCAACCAAAGCCACTAGTTATAACAGCCCGCATTTTGGGCTAGAATGAAAATTGTCTTTTCTGCGTGTAGATATTTCAAAATCCATAAATCCTATGCAAATTTGGTATGTTAATTAATTATGTAGTGTAGGAACCTATTTGGGCATGAATTTAGATCATAAAGATCCACTAACTCAAGGTCAATTTGAAAACTTTCCTATCATTCGAGTTTTAGTGAGCGTCGAAACTTGAGTCAACTTCAATCTATCATAACTCCTTGTATATGATGAACTGGGTGGCCTACTATATATCAAATGAAATCTCTGCGAATTATATTTCCAAGGATATTAATTATGCCTAAATCCAATATCGAAGCAAAATCTTATGCCCATTTTACTCCAGCTTGTCAGCATGGAAAACTGAGTGACGACATTCGTGATAACTTATCACAAGTGTGATGACTTATCATAAATATCTTCATCCTGAGGTTGAATCCAACCCCCAGTGATGACATTTTTTATAATCTATCATAAGTGTGATGACTTATTGCGAATGTCATCAGCCTTAGGCAAAAATCCATCAATTCCTCCCCCCCCCCCCCCGTGATGATATTGTGACGACTTATCACAAGTCTGATGGCATATCACAAATGTCATCAGCCTTAGATTTTTAGCAACTGGGAAGCAGTTTAGTAAGGGTATTTTGGTCTTTTTCCTTCACTTTCCATGACTTATAACCCTCAAGAAGCATATTATCTTCAATTTTCTTTAGTTAAACATCTTAAAGTTCTCTGTACACCTTCAACCACAAGGTTAGGGTTTTAACATAAAAACCCAATTATCTAGAGATTCAACCATGAGAATTTGATAATTCTTGCATATTTGAATTCCCCATTAAGAGGGCTACGAGGGACACCCAATAGTTCATGAATAACCTTTCAGAATTTTTGAAGTCATCAAAAAGCTCCAAGTTTAAGGTATGTGAGTTTTGAACAACAACACTATTTCATTCTCATACCTAAAAGTTCTAGTTTTTCTTAAAGAATTTCGTATTTTTAAGAATGAATTCATATTATTTTGCTATATTTCATGTTTATGAGATTATGGAATTGTTCAAGTCTTAATTGCATGATTATCTTATTTAATTATGGTTTAAATTGAGAGTTCATGACATAAATTGCATATTCCTATATTGATATCATATTTTCAAGAATTTCCAAGAATTGTTGTCGTGAATTGAGCCTTATTGTGAAATTGTGAGTCTTTGAGAATTACTTACTGATACATTTTAAAGTGTTTTAAGAAGAGCACATAGATTTCTATGTTATTGAGACTTTAAAGCTTATTCATGATAAGTCTATCAACATTTCAAGAAAGAAGTGAGTTTTGATCCTAAGTTAAGAAAGAAATCTACATCCTTGATTTTGAGATAAAGGGGATGCATTTTAGCTCCCACCACTTATTGTTGAAATGTTTTTAGGGTGGATTTTCTTAAGTTCTGAGCTAAGTAAGGGAGTAGTATTTAGCATCGAGTTAGGCTTGATTCTGAGGTCTGATGCCCTAGAACTATGTGCCGAAATAGGTTTCTGTTTTACCCCAAGTGGGTTAAGATAGTCATCACTAAAGTTAAGGTTCTATCTGATGGCAAGGATAGAACAGCTCTCCCCAACGTGGGTAAGACATTGGACTCCATGTAGCTCACATGGTTTATGTTGGTTAGAAAAAACTCCCAAAGATGTCCCTCCACTCTTGAAATAGTTTTATTGATTTAAAGTGTTGAGATATAGAGTTTACTATACAAAATGAGTTTCAATTTCATCTAGCTTACAAATTATTATAATAAGTGGAGAATAGGGATTTTAGAAGCAAGTTAACTAACTCAAGAGATTTATACATGTTTCATTATTCATAATTTACAAGATTTATATTTCAGATATTATTTAAGCTATGTGAGTCATTTATCTCAGCATGCATAATTTTATAAGCTATGGTGATATTCAGATATTGTTTACTTATTGCATTGCAACCCCATATACTCAGTACATACCCAAAGTGTTGATCCACATATATGTCTATGTGCTACATTGTCTCGTAATGTATGTACAAGACTTAGTATGCACATTCAGATTTAGTCAGCTCATAGCTTCCAGTCAGTAGGTGATGAATCCTTTTCATTCAAGAATTTGAGCCAGATAGACAGTTTGAGCAATTCTTTATTTTTCTATTTCAGTTGTATTGAGTTGGGATAGTTGGGACTCATAACCTGACTATCTAAAGTTAGTACTAGTAGAGGCTTCATAGACAGTCACTAGGGTTAATATATTCAGTTTTAGTTTTATTTTGGTAAAAGTAGAGTTGTAATCTTTTAAAGTTTAGATTTATATTGATCAAGTTCAGAAAACTTTTATGCTCTCATTGATTTTATAAAGATTTAAGCATTTTATTCAGTGCTAATGAGTTATGCCAGTAGAAGGGTTATCTTGGGGTCACTTTTGGCCCTAAGCACCATGTGACATCTTAGGACCCGATTTTGAGGCGTTACAAACTTTGTATAAGAGCCTAGAGTTCAAGAGTCCTAGGGCGTTTGTGAAACCGTGTCCAGTAGAGTCTTGGGAAATGGTACAAAGACATCTGTACTTTTCTTTGAGTGGCTATAAGGCATTTAGGAAGTGTCTCCATTCTTTTAAGTCTAAGATCGTGCTATAGAAATGTTCTTTAAGAATCTTATACAAATTGTCATCTTACTCTATCCGACCCATCTCTGCCTTATTTTCAAGGTATCAAAAATAGTCAAGCTTAAATCTTTATAGATAGTGCTTTCTCAGATAGTCTCCAGAGATAGTTATTAGATTCTAAGAGATCTAGAAAGTATCCTATTAGTGCTTTTTAGTTTTAATGATTGAAGTGCTTTATTCACGATTCATAAAAGTCATGCACTAAGCCCAAGTCAGATGTACTTCTAGGTTCCTCCTCAGAATCTAAAATGAAAAGCTATACTTCCCTATCTATGTATTATTCTTGAGATAGCATGATTAGTAAGTTCCATTTCCTCCCTAGATAACGCTCTCAGATTGGCTAGCAAGAAGTTTTAGAAGTCACACAAAGCGACTTAAGAGTAGCATTCTAGTGTGTTATAAGTCTCTCAAGATAAGAGTTATGTCCTCACTCTTATGAGTCATGTAAGTAAGATAGAATAAGATGTGTATTCGTAGATCATTGAATATTGTGTGTCAAGTTTCTATCTCTTGTAACCTTGTTATTATTATTTTGTTGAAAAATTAAAGTCTAGTGAAGCCGTGTGAGGCCTATTTTGATTCACTAGCAACTTGTAGTGCATCTTGTTATTTTTGTGTTAGTTGAAACTTATAGAGCTATGAAAGAAGTTTAGGTGCATAGATAGGGTTGATAGTAATGATGTTTATAAGGAGGATGTGGTAATGGATTATAAATAAGATAGTCCATATGTTTATGATAGATTATCGTTATTATGAGGTTCAAGTGGGCTAGTTATTCTTGATTTGTTTTATTCTATAGCTTCCAAGTGAGAACAACGCTATGTATTTAGTTTGAACAATTGGTGATCATGAAGGTATGTGATGATTTTTGGCTAATAATACTAGTTATAGGGAAGTGATATAATAGGCTTGAACAGTGTATACAAAAGCATAAGTTTACTTGATTCGTAATCAAGTTCGACGTGGTATGTATGATGCAGAAGTACGCCCAAGGTGCTATGGGGATGCATTATTTTTTTGAAGATTATTTCATGTTGTGGGGTCACTAGTACCGTTGAAATATTAGGTAGAGAAATACTAGTTAGATAATGAGTAATGTTCTTGGTAGCTAAGTTAAGGAGTTTGATTGAAGATGTTGATCCTTTTTAAGTATGAATGTGATTATCATGGTTTAGAAACATAATTTTATAAGCATGATATTGGTAGACTATGACAGAAGTTGTATGGTCCATCAAAGGTTTTGAGATACCAATGTTAAGTGTTAGATTCTAAGTTTGAAATTTCAAAGATTTAGCTAATAGGAATAAGAGTTGAAGCACTAGATGGTGTGCACTCCAACTATGGTGATGCTCATATAAATTCAAAGATAATAAGTGTTCAAGTGTTATATGATGACTATTGGGGCTATAGAAAGATAGGGTGTAGGTCAGAAGTGAGTATTAGAAGTTGGTTTTACGCTTTCAGGTGTAGTCATTCGGGTTAAGTTCTTTTGTTCATATGCGTTGCTATATACCAGACTCTAGAGTAAAGTGATTGTAGTTATACTAGAGTCTATATAGTGGTTCACAGCCTTAGAGTGATGTCTTACATCTAAGGGGGAGATGATAGAACAAGTAACCAAGTTAAGCCTTCAAATTCTAGTAGATGCACCAGTAAGTTGTAGAATAGCTATAATAAAGATTAATGATTGACCCAATCTTATTTCAGTATTTTTAGTTGTCCTAATACCTACTCATGTCGTACGTTTAGTTCCATGATCTTAATTCATGTTTATCCATATGATGGAGAATTATGTACTCTCCTAGTTCCCAAAAATGAGGAGTTCCAGTTCTTTCAGTAGTTGGAATCACATTCCATAAATTATGAACTCCAAAGTCAGGTCATGTATCTCATGACTCATGTACTCAAGATTTACAGTATGTTCAGTCCAAGTACTCAATCAATACTTTTAATGATCAGTAAAATTCGGATTTATATCTTGCAGGTCCGCAGATCGGACTTAATTGATAAGTCCATGATACTATATATTCTATTCCTCAAGCCTCAGTTGAGTGTCAAGTTATTCATAGTATCCTCTCATATTTCAGGCACTCATGTTCTAACCTTCTATTACCTTTCCTTCGGTCAAGATAGTGATGATAATCAGTTGTCTGGATGGGAGAGAGAGTAAATATTTCTTGTTACTGGAAGATCGTTGTATGCTTATTTTAGCTAAAGCAGTAAAGTGTAAATTAAGATTAAAGCCAAGTCTTTAATACCCATCATAGGTAGTCAAAGTTTTATATGAGATGTTTGGGTAGTTGAAATCTTATGTATGTCTTCTTAGGAGTAGTGCATGCAATTTGTTCTTGATAGAGATTTGTAAGTTGTGACAAAGGTATTTTAGGGGAGTGTTTTTAGAAGTGCATATGTGGTTATAGAAGTGAGGCTTGAACATCATGTTTGTATATTTAGATGAATGCACTGCAGATTAGTAAAATATCTAGTACGAGGTTAAATGTGGTTGTTGGAGTAGTAATGAGTATTTTCATAAGATAAGAAATTGTTAAGTGCAGGGTATATTGTATTACAGTTCAGACTAGTAGTACAGTGTTATGTGGTGTACCCTATGATTGTGGGTTAGGCTTGAAGTTGGTGAGGGAATTTAGTTCAATTTAGACATAAGTAGAAGAAATTATCAACGGGCTTGTTAGAATTAGAAAATGAATCAATAAGTATGATTTTAAAGGTAAAGGATTAGTTGACAGAATATTTTAGAAGTGTCTATGTTTTAAGTAAGGTGTTGCATTTCCTAAAGCCTAGTAAATTCTACCCCAGTCAACGATTCAAAGGTCTATGATTCCAAGCTATGGAATTGTAGCAAGATTGTAATCCCTTATGCAGATGTCTTGTTGAGGTCTTGACCAAAATTCTTGGCTCCTTCAAATCGTTATTACTCCCTAGAGGGGTATTGAAGAAACCCTCTACTTGAGCATGAGTATCTAGTATGATTTAGTTTGAATAGACAGCAGTTCAGTTTAATAATTAGGCACATAGATTTCTATTGATTTCCTATTTCTTGAACTAGCCTAGTTTTACTACCTGAAGTTTCATAGGTACGGTAATTCCGAAATAGTTTTGCAATTGAGAATTCAGCTCAGTATATGTACCAGGCATCAGTTTTAGAATTCAAATATCTAGTCATGATTCAGTTCATAAGTATTCATCGAACGATCTTCATTTTCCAAGTATTCCAGCTCAGACACTGTGATACTCATTATTTGATCTTAGCCTTATTTTCTCATGATTTGTTCCTGCATAAACTATCACCTCATAGTCTATAAGTGAGATCGCACCAAGAGCTCATCAAGAAAATTCTAAACTCTTACCATGAGTCATCTCTTCATAAATAAGTAAAAAGGGCAAGTTAGCACAAATTCAGATGAAGGTAACAGCATTCCTTCATTCAACTCCTTTCTAATCAAAGATTCAGATAGATAGATATTCTTATCATGAGTATATGCATTCATCGAAGTAATCCAAAGTTTAGAAAGATATTAATTTAGTTTAATAAGTTATTTCAACTGTGTATCCTCAGTTTTCTCTGTATTCTAAACCTAATGAGCAACATTCAGGGACGAATGATCCCAAAGGGGAGATAATGTAGCACCCCGCATTTTGGGCTAGAAAGAAAATCGTCTTTTCTATGTGTAGATGTTCCAAAAGCAATAAATCCTATGCAAATTTGGTATGTTAATCAATTATGTAGTGTGGGAACCTATTTGGGTATGTATTGAGATCATAGAGATCCCCTAACTCAAGGTCAAGTTGAAAGCTTTCCAATCGTTCGAGTTTTAGTGAGCGTCGAAACTTGATTCAACTTCAATCTACTATAACTCCTTGTATAGGACGAACTGGCTGGGCTACACTATATCAAATCAAATCTCTTCGAATTATCTTTCTAATGATATCAATTTTGCCTAAATCCGATGTTGGAACAAAATGTTATGCCCATTTTACTCCAGCATGTCAACCTAGAAAAATAAGTGATGACATTCGTGATAACTTATCACAAGTGTGTCAACATATCATGAATGTTGTCAGCCTTAGGCAGAATCCAGCCCCCAGTGACAACACTTCTGATAATTTATCACAAGTGTGACGACTTATCACAAATGTCGTTAGCCTTAAGCAAAAATCCATCAATTCCAGCGACCCCATGACAAAATTGGTGACGACTTATCATAAGTCTGACGGCTTATTACAAATGTCATCTACCTTAGATTTAGCAACTGGGAAGCGGTTTAGTAAGGGTATTTTGGTGTTTTTCCTCCACTTCTCATGACTTATAACCCTCAAGGAGTGTATTATATTCAATTCTCTTTAGTTAAACATCTCAAAATTCTCTGCACACATTCAACCACAAGGCTAGGGTTTCAACATAAAAACCCAATTATCTAGAGATTCAACTATGAGAATTCGATAATTCTTGCATATTTGAATTCCCCATTCAGAGGAATATGAGGGACACCTAATAGTTTGTGAAATTTTTGAAGTCATCCAAAAGCTCCAAGTTTAGGTGGGTTTTGAACAAACACACTCATTCGTTCTCGTGCCCAAAACTTTTAGTTTTTCTCAAAGAATTTTGTATTTTCTAGAATGAATTCATATTATTTTGCTATATTTCAAGTTTTTGAGATTATAGAATTTTTCAAGTCTTGAATTGAATGATTATCTTATTTAATTATGGTATAAATTGAGATTTCATTACATAAATTGCATATTCGTATATTGATATCATATTTTCAAGAATTTCAAAGATTTGTAGTCGTGAATTGAGCCTTATTATGAAATTGTGAGTCTTTGAGAATAACTTATTGATAATTTTTAAAGTGTTTCCAGAAGAGTACATATAATTCTATGTTATTGAGACTTTAAAGATTATTCATGATAAGTTTATCAAGATTTCAAGAAACAAGTGAGTTTTGATCCTAAGTTAAGAAAGAAATCCACATCCTTGATTTTGAGATAAAGGGGATGCATTTGGGCTCCCATCACATATTGTTGAAATGTTTTAAGGTGGATTTTCATAAGTTCTGAGCTAAGTAAGGGATTAGTATTTAGCACCGAGTTGGTCTTGATATCGAAGTCTCATGCCCCAGAACTACGTGCCCCCGCAGGTTTCTGATTTACCCCAAATGGGTTAAGATAGTGATTACTAAAGTTAAGGTTCTATCCGATGGAAAGGATAGAACAACTCTCCCCAACGTGGGTAAGACGTAGAACTCAATGTAGCTCACATGGTTTATGTCGGTTAGAAGAAACTCCCAAAGATGTCACCCCACTCTTGAAATAGTTTTATCGATTTAAAGTATTGAAATAAGGAGTTTACTATACAGAATGAGTTTCAGATTTTATCTGGCTTACAAATTTTGAGAATAAGTGGAGAATACATATTTTAGAAATAAGTTAAATGACTCACAAGATTTATACATGTTTCATTATTCATGATTTACGAGATTTGTATTTCCGATATTATTCAAGCTATGTGAGTCATTTTTGTCAGCATGCATAATTTTATTAGCTATGGTGATATTGAGATATTGTTTACTTATTGCATTGCACCCCCATATACTCAGTATATTCCCAAAGTGCTGATCCACATATACATTTATGTGTTATATTGTCTCGTAATGTAGGTACAAGATTTAGTATGCACATTCATATTCATTCATCTTGCAGCTTCCAGTCAATCGGTGATGAATCCTTTTGATTCAAGGGTTTGAGCCAGATAGATAGTTTGAGCAGTTCTTTATTTTCCTATTTCAGTCGTATTGAGTTGGGATAGTTGGGAGTCATGACTCGGCTATCTAAAGTCAGTACTAGTAGAGGCTTCATAGATAGTCAGTAGAGTTAATGTATTCAGTTTCAATTTTATTTTGGTAAAAGTAGAGTTGAATCTTGTAAAGTTCAGATTTGTATTGATCAAGTTCAGAAAAATTTTATGTTCTCGCTGATTTTATAAAGATTTAAGCATTTTATTCTGTGCTAATGATTTATGCTAGTAAAATGGTTAGTTTGCGGTCACTTGTGACTCTATGCACCGTGTGACGTCTTGGGACCCAATTTCGGGGCATTACAAACTTGGTATCAGAGCCTAGAGTTCAAAAGTCCTAGGGTATTTCTATAACCGTGTCTAGTAGAGTCTTGCGGAATGGTACGGAGATGTCTGTACATCTCTTTAACGAACTAACCATAATAACCCACAATAAATTAACTGGCTAGTCTGGAGAAACAATAACCTAACTGGGCACCCATAAGCCTAAAAGGTGTAAGCAAGCATTCAAAATAACAATCATACTAAAGTGCAATACTGTGTATCACTCACTAATAATCAAACAAAGAGGTTACTATATAGTTGAAATACTAAAACAAGGTGAAGTCACTGCAAGAGATTCTATTATAACAGTAGTACAAGTGAAATATAGAATAATTGTATATATGAACCATCTCTGTGATAAAACGTAGAAACAAGTCTAATCAATATAAAGAAGAGAAGAAATACTGTGAAAGTCAGAAGCTCACCCTAAACCTTTGATCCATAGCTACTCCAAATGAGGAACACATCAACAATGAGAACTCAATAGAATATAAATAAAGAAAAAGTTCCATAATAAACCAAATGTATATGTCTCCTCCAGCACAATAGATCACAAAGAAAGTACCTATGGCCACAAAGCTCCGGCACTGTGGCTCAAAGAAGAAGGGACGCATAAGTGTCAATATATCTGTATACAATACTTATTCCTAAACTAGGACTTCCAACAGAAATCATAGTCAATCTACTCCTTCCAGTATTGGAGAGACACATATATAATAAGTGCTTGGACCTGAACCAAGACAAAAAGAGTGAAAATCTATAAATCCATTTCCCTAGATAAAGTTTGGGATAAAATTTGCATAATAGCATATAAAGAATCAAAATCTTCCCCGACCAAAGAAACTAGTTGTAACACCCCGTATTTTGGGCTAGAACAAAAATCGTGTTTTCTACGTGTAGATGTTCCAAAAGACAAAAATCCTATGCAAATTTGGTATGTTAATTAATTATGTAGTGTGGGAACCTATTTGGGCTTGAATTGAGATCATAGAGATCCCCTAACTCAAGGTAAAGTTAAAAGCTTTCCTATCGTTTGCGTTTTAGTGAGCGTCGAAAGTTGAGTCAACTTCAATTTATCATAACTCCTTGTGTATGACGAATCAGGTGGCCTACTATCTATCAAATGAAATATCTTCAAATTATATTTCCAACGATATCAATTTTTCTCGAATCCGATATCGGAGGAAAACATTATGTCCATTTTACTCCAGCATGTCAGCCTGGGAAATTGAGTGACGACATTCGTGATAACTTATCACAAGTGTGAGAAGTTATCACGAATGTCGTCAGCCTTAGGCAGAATCCAACCCCCAGTGATAACATTTCTGATAATTTATCACTAGTGTGATAACTTATCATGAAAGTCGTCAGCCTTAGGATAAAATCCATCAATTCCAGTCCCTCCCGTCATGACATTTGTGATGACTTATCACAAGTCTGATGGCTTATCACAAATGTCATCAGCCTTAGATTTTCAACAACTGGGAAGTAGTTCAGTAAGGGTAATTTGGTCTTTTTCCTTAACTTCCCATGACTTATAGCCCTCAAGGAGTGTATTATCTTCCATTCTGTTTAGTTAAACATCTCAAAATTCTCTGCGCACCATCAACCACAAGGTTAGGGTTTCAACATAAAAACCCAATTATCTAGAGATTCAACTGTGAGAATTTGATAATTCTTGCATATTTGAATTCCCCATTAAGAGGAAAACGAGGGACACCCAATAGTTCATGAATAACCTTCCGAAATTTTTGAAGTCATCCAAACGCTTCAAGTTTAAGGTATGTGGATTTTGAACAAGAACACTCTTTCGTTCTCGTGCCCAAAAGTTTTAGTTTTTCTTAAAGAATTTCATATTTTCAAGAATTAATTCATATTATTTTGCTATATTTCAACATTATGAGATTATCGAATTGTTCAAGTCTTGAATTGCATGATTATCTTATTTAATTATGGTATAAATTGAGAGTTCATGACATAATTTGCATATTCCTATATTGATATCATATTTTCAAAAAATTTCAAGATTTATTGTTGTAAATTGATCCTTATTGTGAAATTGTGAGTCTTTGAGAATGACTTATTGATACTTTTCAAAGTGTTTCAAGAAGAGTACATAGATTTCTATGTTATTGAGACTTTAAATCTTATTCATGCTAAGTCTATCAAGATTTCAAGAAAAAAGTGAGTTTTGATCCTAAGTTAAGAAATAAATCTACATCCTTGATTTTGAGATAAAGGGGATGCATTTTAGCTCCCATCACATATTGTTGAAATGTTTTTAAGGTAGATTTTCTTAAGTTCTGAGCTAAGTACGGGAGTAGTATTTAGGACCGAGTTAGGCTTGATTTCGAGGTCTCATGCCCTAGAACTACGTGCCCCCTTAGGTTTCTAACTTACCCTAAGTGGGTCAAGATAGTGATCACTAAAGTTAAGGCTCTATACGATGGCAAGGATAGAACAGCTCTTTCCAATGTGGGTAAGACATTGAACTCCATGTAGCTCACATAGTTTATGTCGGTTAGAAAAAACTCCTAAAGATGTCCCCCCATTCTTGAAATAGTTTTATTGATTTAAAGTATTGAGATAAAGAGTTTACTATACAAAATGAGTTTCAGATTTCATCTAGTACAAATTTTGAGAATAAGGGGAGAATACATATTTTAGAAGCAAGTTAAATAACTCACGAGATTTATACATATTTCATTAATCATGATTTAAGAGAATTATATTTGAGATATTATTCAAGCTACATGAGTCATTTATGTCAACATGCATAATTATATATGCAATGGTGATATTGAGATATTGTTACTTATTGCATTGCACCCCCATATACTCAGTACATTCCCAAAGAGTTGATCCATATATACATTTATGTACTACATTGTCTCGTAATGTATGTACAAGACTTAGTATGCACATTCAGATTCAGTCAGCTCGTAGCTTCCAGTCAGTAGGTGATGAAGCCTTTTGATTCAAGGATTTGAGCCAGATAGACAGTTTGAGCAATTCTTTATTTTTCTATTTTAGTTATATTGAGTTGGGATAGTTGGAACTCATGACCCGACTATCTAAAGTCAATACTAGTAAAGGCTTCATAGACAATCAGTAGAGTTAATTTATTCAGTTTCAATTTTATTTTGGTAAAAGCAGAGTTGTAATCTTGTAAAATTCAGATTTGTATTGATCAAGTTCACAAAAGCTTTATGTTCTCGTTGATATTATAAAGATTGAAGCGTTTTATTCAGGGCTAATGAGTTATGCCAGTAGAAGGGTTAGCTTGGGGTCACTTGTGATCCTAAGCACCATGTGACGTCTCGGGACCCAATTTTGGGGCGTTACACTAGTAGTGGTAAAAAAGTGGTTTAATAATGGATAGGTGTCAACCTTGGACTAATTTTTCAAATTATCATAGTTAGTTCCAAAGTTCATAATTCATTAAATTATGGTAGTAGGATTCCTATAGTAGAAGAATCCATTTTAAAACTGAAAAGTAGGAATAAATCCCATTTTAGTAAGCTGCAGTAAAAGCATGGATTTGGTTTGAATAATTCCACTAGGTAATCACAAATGTGCCTAAAAGTATACATGCCATCACCAGTATCCATAAAATACAACTATGAGCATCTAAGTGTCTATAAACTAGAAATACATCCTCTTTAAGGATAAAATACTCACATTGAGTCCAACTGGTATCCTAACCCAGCTAGGTATGGGCCCAATATTATATAACTAACATAATAATAATACCATAATCCTAGAAACTACTATCCAACCCACTAAGTCAATAATAGGCTTGTAATAAATAATCTTCAGCCTCAATCTATCGTTAACAAGCTTATAATGAAAGAAATAGGGTTCTATGGGCATAATGGTTATGCTATGGTATGGTTCCAACCATATTTCAATCCCAAATACCCTAAATAGGATAGGTCATAATATATTAGTCATAACCTCATCCTATAATTCCTACCTAGAATACAATCTATACATAACCTTATTTCATAGAGAAAAGTAGATCGAAGCCTACCTCCAAGTCAAACTATAATTCTTGAATCATCTACGAACTGCTCGCTCTTTCTCCACGATGACATAATGACATCGCAATTTAAAAATAATCTATACATTATTAGGAGTAAAACGGTACCCATAATGTAATATGAATCCCCGAGCCCAAAATTTGGTCACAATTGTGCTTAAAAGTTGAGCATAAATGGAGTACAATTGGGGCTCAATTAAGTCGCGATAAATGGAAAATATAATAGAGAAAACATCAATTAAAGGGAGGATCTACACTAAAAATATACAAGGACATAAGCGGGAAATAGTCACTTAATAATCCTCTACACATCCCTAGATCCGATCAATGATTTCCTACATGGTCTCTATATCCTAGGACTAAAATGGTGAAAACACGATTGAAAAATAATGGAAATCGCGGAAGGGAAAAATAAATATTGCCAAGTATCTGGCCATCACAATCGCAAGGGTCGCGATAGTGACACCGGATAAAGTCACACTTCATGAAGGTGGCCAAATGTGATATGAAATCAAATGAAAAAGTGTTATACTATTATAAATGTGATGAAAAATGTCAAAAATGAGAAGAGAGGGAGGAATTAGTTCATCTCTACCCTTCATAGAGAATACGAGAGGAAAGGCACACAGCCACGATAGTCAAGAGTTTGACCCTTCGCGAATGCAGCCAAAACCTTGCAAATGCAAAAAATAAAGTAGGCCTGCATTAGATGCCGGTAAACCATCAATTTTCCTAATTCCAAATAGAATTTGATCGGATGCTTGGGATTTATTTGGAACCCCGTGCAAACGAACTATGTTACCATACCAAATTAGACATTTTCGACTCACAAAAATCATCAAAACTTTGATTTGAGATTGTTTTGACTAAATGAGCACAATAAACCTATAGTTCTATTTTTCATTAAATCCACCCTATAGACCATAACGAGTCAGAAAGCGTTGAGAATTGAACCAAGAATCCCCTAAGCCTTAAATCAACATTCTTGAGCTGATGACACTGTGGAAGTTCTCATTCGAGGTTGTTTACCAAGGGTTTTAGTACATAACCAATTCATTAACAGTGAAAGCTCCAAAATAGGAAAATGAGCCTAAAGTCCAAATGAATTGTCCAATAATCAAATCATAGTTCCAGTAAATGATAATTTACTTGTAGCCACTATATGAAGGCTCAAAATGCAAAGAAATCGGAAAAATGACATAGAGGGTCATTATAATCTCCACAACTCAAAGGACTTTCATTTCCAAAAGTCAGTGGATAGGAAGATCCCAAAAGCTCGAAAGGATGAGGTACTTAGCCTACATGGTCCAAGCAAGACTCCCTAGATAACAACTAAGAAGAAATAATTCTTTAAAGAGATTTCACCAAAGGTATACCTTTTTTCATAACTTTCATCCCTCACTTCTCAAATAGACACAAACTTAACCTCAACAACCAACTAGCCTCTAACTAAATCAAGCATGGCTGAAGTACGCAAACCAAAACCACAATACACTAATATCACGCCAATACAATCACAACCAAGCAAAAACACAACAAATCTAAAGTCACCTATGGAATGAACTATGTAGTAAACTCTAAATTCCAAATCTAACAATCTCTATACCTCTCTATACCAAACCTGATATCCACCATACACAATAAAAAACCATTCAGTATAATTTGAGTTCTACCCATGTAATCATATTACACTTCCTCAAATTAGATAAAGTTGACCCATTGAAAACCTATAAGTAATAGCATAAGAACAAGACTGTAAGGTTATACCTAAATAACACAAATGGTTGTGACTGAAGTCTACAACCAATACCATAGCAAATAATCAATTCGGATAACCCTCAAAACCTGTAGTCATAAGTCCAATGCAAAATACCTTGAAACTAAATGTTCCACACCAGAATGCTCTATAAACTATGAGTGGAACCATGCAGATCCCAAGTAGATACACTTGTCCCACTAAGTAGATACCTAAAATTTTGAGAACCACTAAGAAATGAAAGCTAAAAGATGTAGAAACCAATACCATAAGCCATTAGACTGTCCCTCAAATATCAATCAAAGTCAAACCCTCTAAACTAAATAAAACTAAACTGAAAGGTAAAGAGTAGGCTTGTACAACCTATAATTTAAGGATCAACTAAAACAAATTAGGAAATGGGGCTGCAATAAAGATACATAATCCATAGTTGTACTCTTCAAAGTGAAGCTAAACTACTCAATCACAATAATCCAAATTAATCAGGTTGATGAGTAAACGTCCATAAACAAAAATTAATCACAACATCCAAGCCCCCATTCAAAAGAGCTAAATCTAAAAGTGAATCCAATAAGTTTTCATGAATATCATATACTCAAACTGATCTCACCATCAGAATTCCAATATTTTTCTAATGATTCTTGCAAGAGTTGATACTAAGATATTCTAAAAAATATAATTACAATTGGGGGAAACCACCTATTAAAGAAACAAAAATCAACTCTACATCTGTTGAAGGGCATAATGCATTAAGCCAGAATAAAAACTCATAAAAGCTGCAAAAGCACTGATGATAGTTGAATCTCGAGCAACTCAAAAAACATGAACTTAGCCCTAATATGGTCAACCAATAACTAATTCATGGATATGAATATCGACTCCCAAAAGATATCCATTTGGGTTACCAAACATGATAAACACACACATACCACAAAGTGGAAGCATGCCATGAAGTGATACTTGGCTAAATAAATACTAAAGAGGAGAAACTTTTTAATTCACTTATGAAAACCAACCTTGACTCAAATAATCCATGAACCATATCATAGGATTAACAAAGTACTCAACTCAATACCAACATAAATATCATGACCAATAATAGGTAAAAAAAACCTGCTAAATTGGAAAGGAATTCCTTAAATTAATCAATCTCATAATAGGCCATAAAAAGGAGTAGCCAATGCTAAAATCATTACAGAACCCCAAAAGGCCTAATCTATCTTCACTTTGACAACCCACTCAACCATTAAAATTTCTTCACTAACAGAAAGAAAGACCAAAAAAACAAAGCAGGAGCCCAAACAAATAAAAACTATAAGAAAGGCAACATTAAGTAAATGACACTAGACTAGACGTATATCATGTGATAATAGACAATAACTATAGAAACAATGACATAAGGGGCAGTGGGTACAAAAAATGAAAGCCATGACCAATACCACTCTAAAGTCATAACTAGGCCAATATGCCAAAGGAAATAGGACTTTAAACCAAAAGATATACCCCAAGAAAAATACCACAGTGTTCAACTTAATCCACTACTAAAAGAAATCAGCTATGAGCTTAGTAATATATACATAACTCTAAACAAATGAATACAATAATTAGTACAGTGATATTCAAATGTATAACGACTGATGGGTATAAAATTCCCCAACTCATATCAAATAAAATGTAAATAATAGTCAGGTGAATTCAACCTATATCAATGAAGTCCTCTGTCATGGTCCTGATATGCCCAAAAGAGTACAAATCTAAGTATGTTTGAACCTAAACTGAGCGTCTAATTAACAAACCGAGGCACTAAGTGCACTACCTCTGACCAAATATACCACATCCCTAAGAGACTGATATAGCTATACTAACTACTTAATAATACCATATTTGGGACACTTTTTATATTAATGAGCAGTCTCTCTATAGTCGTAACAAACCTGTGAAGCTCTAACATAGTGAGAAATATATATTGTTCCTAATTGGCTGACCAACTGACCCTTGGGATACTCTCTACTAAAATGATCATCCTCCCCTTAGTCATAACATACTTTAGGAGATCTAGGATGGTATGAAACATATGTTGACCCTTTCTGAACAATCAACTCATGCCTGAGGCACTTTCATGGACCATTGACCAACTTCTCCATAGTCAAAACATGTTGCTCGAACTCTGTAATGCACTGTACTTGTGGATCAAGAATTGCCTTTATGGCCTAAAGATATATACCTAATAATCCAGAATATTTATAAGAACTCGGCCCATCATGATGACCATGAATGATTTAGGAACTACCTAAAGTTTTATATGCTACCTATGAGGATCTTATAGGCTACAAGTGATTTTAACTTTTGTTGGGAGGATCCCTACCTCTCGATAAATACCACTAACATTAAGACACTAACTAAAAAGGCCTATTATTGCCAGCTTAATATATCTCAAAAAAATCCCTTTTGGTAGTCCTCACGTTATCAACAACCTGAAGAAAGGTAGACCCAGCTGCTATCAAATGCTTTGGTCCCAAGTTAAGTATTGAAGTCAATCCTCAGATAAATCCATATGTCATCTCATGCTCTGAAGGATTTAATATAGGAGTATGCTTAGAAACCTCAAGAAAGCCAATCTCATACTTTAAAACTGCCATGACCTGAGGCTACCCCCTAGTCGTGACAACGGTGCTTATGCTCACTAGTGATCACAAGCTAACCCATGAGTTTGTAATTGTTATGAGTACTGAATAATATAATATTAATAGACATGCATGGATAACTGATAAGGCCATAAGGTTTTGAAGACTAAAAGTACAACTAAATTCACAAGTATGAAAACATATAACAAAACTTATAAAGCTGCTAGAACTAACTGACTGTCTAAATGTCTGAAAAGCCTCTAACTGACTAAATTTGGAGTTGATGCGACAGACCCTCAACTAACTCCAACTGACTGTAATAAATAAATACTGAAACAGTTGAATGAAATATAAACTTGTCCTCAAAGGATGAGGACTTCCCACAACTATTATTTCTATAACGCTGAACTATCTAAGCGCGGTCAGGAAACTGTCCGCCCAAACTTATAATTTAACACATCATAATGCAAAGAAAAATATGTGATTAGTACTTTGAATGTACTTATATATAAGATGAGGTTAGGTCAAAATGCATGGGTTAGCGTATGAAGTAATGACTGACTGCATAGCATGAGATAACAGAGTATGCATGGATGAAAACTGTAACATTTGAGAATGCAAGACCAAGCATATAATGTTTTTGAAATAATTTGTAGACTGAATTATTGAAATCTAATAACTGAATAACTGAATTTGTATACTATGGTCAAGCAAATCTGAAGTGAGTATACCCTAAATACTGAATTGAGAGTGTGGGAGGTATTATATAATCAATATGCCCTAAATTGAGCTAATCAAGGTCCAACCTGTAACCCCAGTTGGAAGGGTATCAATACTATTCCACAAGTAGTAATACATGGCTATGAGGATCCACTCAACTAGTATACCGAAGGACTAGGGAGTCAGTCCTAAGCTGGCGGGTGACCCCTAAGAGAATATCAGTCCAAAACTGGCGGGTGACATCTCAGAGAATGTCAGTCCTAAACTGGCAGGTGATATCTCATAATCTACGTTGGCTACATAGTTCAGGAACTTAGGGACAACTTCTAAGGACCCAGTCCTAGCTGGAGGGTGATCCCCCATCCCTAGTTTCGCTCGGTTCTAAATCCTACTCCCAACTGAACTGACATTGACTACTGGACTGGACTAAGCTTAACTAAACAAACAACTAATCATAACAACTAACTGAATGATAATGCTCATGGTATATCTGAAATCATTATGAAGATATTGAAATAATGAAAAAAATTGGGTATCAGGTGTTCATAACCCACCAGCACTGAATGGAAATAAGAATAAAGACATATAAAAGCTTTGAAACCATAATAGGAAATCATTGTTTAAAATCCAATACTTAGGCATTTCATCAAACACATGAGAATCGTGAACTTAAGCATGAGAATGAGCAAAGCATGCAAAAATAACATGATTACAAGATTCAATTCATGACTTTGGGATTTAACGTGAAAATTATAACATTCAAAATATGTAAAGGCTTATTCCACTTGAAAACATTTATAAACATAACTTATAATTGAAAAAAATTAAAGCTTCATGGAGATAATTAAACTTGAACATATAGAAACTCATGATTTGAAATCAAAAATGATTCTTGGACTCAATGGGTGAAAAAGGCCCATGGATAAATATCACGCATACCTTAACGGCTGATTTCTGGAAGGATTCTTGGATTGGAAACTTGAATTCCTTGATTTCTTATAAAAAGAGCTTGAATCTTATTCTTGGGAATGGAGGAGGGTTGTTGACTTGTTTATTTATTGCTTAGGGTTAAGATAGAAAAGTTAATGTGTTTAGTAATTCATCAAATCATTTTGGAGTAATTAGGGACGGTTTAGGGGTGTCAAATGACTTCAATACCCTTGATTTAAGTCAAAACGAAGCATTTTTGGCAATGGAAAATGACATAGGCAACGCACAGCAAATCCCCCAAGCTAAGGTAGGCAATGCATGGCCAATTGCCTAGCCATGGGCTAGGTGACGCATGGCTGATCGGACACCCATTCCAGTGTCCTTAGGCTATTGTTAGGGGATACACAACCCTTTGCATGGCCATAACTTTTCGCTCGGGTATCGGATTAAGGCAAAATTGGTATCATTGGAAAGCTAAGTTGATTATATGAAATTTGGTGGGTCTTAAACTGCCAAATTCCACACATATATAAAGTCATATTCATTCAAAACTGATCCTTGTGGAATCGAACACAAAAAGTTTACCGAATCAAAAACTCTTAGCTCACTTTGCTCTAAGTAACTCTTACAAATATCTGTCCCGCCCTCATAATCTCTCTTTACACTAGGTTAATGATCATGATACATGGATTCAAGTATGAATCATAGGACTAGAGTTTGCACACATAGGAACAATGGTTTGATTTCTAGCTTAGAAACGTACGGGGTGTTAGAACATCTCCCCCTTTGGAACATTTGTCCTCAAATGAGACTGGTTAGACTAAGACTACTAAACTAAGGAAACTAAGATCACATACTGGACATGCATGACTGTGAACATAATTACATGACTGATTCTAAAACATGACAAATGACTGAACTGATTTCACGAATGCATAATGATATGAGAATGGTTATAAGGATGAGTTAGAAATGACAAAGTTAACTTATGAGTAACCATTACCTTAGGCTGGATCTCGTTTCGTGAAGAAAAGTTGAGAGGTTTAAGAGATAAAAACTCAAGTTATTACAATATCTCCAAATTAGGATTATTCGCCCCCCCCCCCTCAAAAGGAACTAAATTGGCTAAAATATAAAGGAAAGACTGATATAATACATGGGACACTTATGAACTAAATTATATCTGAATATCTAAATCTGAAACATGATGCATGAACTAAACTGAATTCAAAATTTACATGTATGCGAACAACTACCTCTTGGAATGGCCATATTTATGAAACTTCGGATAGTAAAACTAGATTGAAAGATGAAAAAACCATAGGAACTTTTTTATTTGACTGCTAAACTAAATTGTTGGCTATACGGTCTGAATTATACTAAAAGTTTATACTCAACTAGAGTATTTCTTCATCACTCTTTCTAAGAAGTTCTAATAACAGTAGGGAGCAAATAACTTGGGCATGATCTGAATAAAATATATGAGTAAGGACTCTTAATATGTCTATAACTCTGTAACATGGAACCTAGGCCTATGAAACATAAACTAGGATAGAATTACTAGGACTTAGATGATGCAACTGTCAAATTCAAGGTTAGCCTTGCTCCTTAAATACTTGCATGGGTACATATGACTACTGCAGCCAAAGTATGAGTTAAACTACCTTCTCTCACCATGTTCAATCCTAAAACGTAATTACAAGGTACTAGACATAACACCATAATGCTAGTCTAAACCATGAATTTAATATCCCATGCATTTTCACAACTTCTCATCTCAAGAATCATTCTTCACACCACCTCAACAACTAAATTCAGCCTCTTACTAGGAATTTACTAGTTCACAATTCACCCATCCACTTCAATACCACAAGATATTCAAGCCTACTATTATAACCGCATACAAACTTCCAGGCAAACACCCATAAAAACATCTTTCTATTATTCTCTAAACTTCTATTAATAACAACTTCCATGAACTATCCCCAAGAAGACACACCTAGAATTCACAACTAATCATGACATATACAAAAAAAATTTAACCTCAATATTTCTTTACCCTTATAGCCTTATATATAAATCAAGCATGCAATAATCTTTCCTCAACAAGAAATATTTACTCTATCCCACTATACAATTGATCATCAATTTTTCATTACTACTATCTTAACATTATGGAGAGGTTATTGAAAGGTTAGAACATAAGGACCCAAAATATGAAAGAATACTATGCATAACTTTGACACTTAACTGAGGCCTGAGGAATAGAGTATCAAAAGTGTGAATTCAAAAGAGATCTAAACTGGGAACATAAATGACATAATCTGAATTTCACTGATTATTATAACATACCATGAGTTCTGGAAACTGAGCATACAGTAATGCATGGGTACCTAAGTCATGAGCTACATGACCTGAGTTTGGAGTTCATAAATTCATGGAACATGATTCGTACTACTGAGAAAATTGGAACTCCTTATACTAGGAACTGGTAGCATATATGATTCAATGTAAAGTGCATGAATATGATTTATGATCATGGAGCTGACATGTAAGGAATAAGTAGATATCGTGATGACTGAAAAACAAAACTCTGCATTAAGATAAGGATGGGTTGGGAATCATCCTCCCTTAATGCTGTTCTACAACAAACTAGCATCACTACTAGAATCTGAGAGCCTGACTTGGTTACTTATTCTATCATCTCTCCCTTACTGCTTTAAGCTATCATTCTAAGTCTGTGGACCCCTTTAATAAACTCTAAATTGAACTGTAATACTCAACCTAAAATACTACACCTGAAAGTGCCTATGATATAAAACGATCTGAACCCTAAGCACTGAGCTATTACCTCTCCATTTATTAACTGGTTCATTGGGAAACTGAAAATGAATGACACTATTTCTATAGTGAACTGAGGCATAACATGAGTTGAGCCAATCCATGCTAAGAATGACATCAAAATCAATCATCTTTAACTCCACAAGATCTACTGAAGTGATTTTTTGAGATACAGTAACCAAAAAATTTCTGTATACTCGTCTGACTGTAATAGATTTACCCATTGGGGTACATAAACATTAAACATAAAGATGAAAGAACTATAACACACTCATAACAACATCAGGAGAACTTTCCCGATTATTTCGAGATAGGAGTGCATACAATCTATTCTGGCATTGACCACTAGTGGCGCTGGAAGTGGTGCCCTGCTGAGTCGAGTGAGCTGTTGGAGCTGATGATAGGTTTGATTGGCCCTGCTAACCAACCCTCGGGCAATCCCTGATCCTGTGGCCTGGCTTTCCACATCAAAAACACACACCACTACCATCCTTACACACCACTACCATCCTTACACATACCCTAATGATTCCTACCACACCTCCCATAGAGTAGATTAGTACGACTACTGTACATTCTACCCTAGGGCCTAGAGCCCAACGCTCTTTCGCAATTATCATTCCTAAACATTGGCACTAGCGCACTAGCTGAAGAAAAAGCTAGTGCTAAGAATTTTTTGGTGAAAGTAGGAACGGTTACCACTCTCTGACCTTGACTTAAAACTATGTGTTTGGCCCTCTTATACTCTCTCTCTTTCTCCCTAGGCTTCTCCTCATCACTCTATTGAACATGAACAAAACCCAAGTTAGAAAAATAACCTATTTATCATTCTGAGCAACTACTAAATGAGCTAAGGTAGTGAAAGTAGCTCTGAATTCGGCATGAGAGACATGCTCATTCAAGGGATCTTCCTGAATAGGTGGATGTGTGGGTTACTTCCCATTTCTTTTTTCATTTTTTCTTTTAAGATGCCGTGTCTATAAACAGAACAAGGGATGAGTCAGAAAGAGAGCTTAAAAATAACTCAAGATCATTCGCAAGACATGAACTCTGAAAGAAGGGAAACGTGTCCTAAAACATCTTGTAGCCTCTTGTCCATAAGTGTGGTGCCCTTCACACCCATGCATAAGACTCTACTCAATGCATCTTTCAGACTCCCTACGACTATATGAAACCTTAGGCTCTGATACTAAATATTTTCATGACCTGAGGCTACACCCTTGTCACGACAATGGTGCTTACGGTCAAAAGTGACCACAAGCTAACCCATGAGTTGTTACCTTCTGTGATCACTGAATAATATAATGATAATTGACATGCATGGAAAATAACTGATTAGGCCATAAGGGTTTGAATACTGTAAATACAACTGAATTCATAAGTCTAAAAAATCTATAAAAACTGATAAAGATGATAAAAGCAATTGACTGTCTGAACGTCTGAAAAGCCTCTAACTGACTAACTGTGGAGTTGATGCTACAAACTCCCAACTAAATCTAGCTGACTGTAATAAAGGAATACTGAAATAACTAAATGAAAGATAAACTTATCCTCAAAGGATTAGGAAATACCGTTGCTGACACTATAATGCTAAACTATCTAAGTGCGACTATGAAATTGTGCGTCCAAACCTATGATATAAGACATCATAGCACGAAGAAAAGAATTTGATCAGTTCTTTGAATGTACAAGTATATGAGATAAGGCTAGGATGAAATACATGGGTTAACTGTGCATAAAGTAATGACTGACTGAATAGCATGAGATAACTGAGTAACCATGCATGAAAACTATAATATCGAAGAATGCAAGAACAAGCATATAATGTTTCTGAAATAATCTGTAAACTGAATTACTGAAATTTGATAACTGAATAACTAGAACTCTGTAGGCTATGGTCAAGCAAACCTAAACTAAGAATACACTGAATACTGAACTGAGACTTTGGTAGGTATCATATAACTGACATACACCAATATGATCAAATTGGGGTACAACCTATAACCAAGTTGGAAGGGTGTCAGTACCATACAAGGGTACTAATACATGGTTGTGTAGATCCACTCAACTGGTGTCGCGATGGTCTAGGGAGTCAGTCCTAAACTAGCGGGTTACCCTTAAGAGAATGTTAATCCTAAACTAGTAGGTCACATCTAAGAGGATGTCAGTCCTAAATTGGCAGGTGACATCTCATAATCCTACGTTGGCTACATAGTTCTGGAACTTAGGGACTACTTCTAAGGACCCAGTCCTCGCTTGCAGGTGAACCCCTATCCCTAGGTTTTCTCGGTGCTAAACCCTACTCCCAACTAAACTAACACTGATTACTGGACTAAACTAAGCTTAACTGAACAAACAACTGATCATAATAACTGACGTAATGATAATGCTCATGGTATATAAGAAATCATTCGGAAGATACTAAAATTATGAAAACAACTAGGTATCGGGTGTTCATAACCCACCAACACTAAATGGAAAAGAATAAGGACATATAAAAGCTTTGAAACCAAAGTAGGGAATCATTGGTCAAAATCCAATACTTAGGCATTTCATCAAACACATGAGAATCATGAACTTAAGCATGATAATGAGCAAAGCATGCAAAAATAACATGATTACAAGATTCAATTCATGACTTGAGGATTTAACGTGTAAATTATAACATTCAAAACATTTAAGGGCTTATTCCACTTGAAAACCTTTATAAACATAACTTATAATTGAAAACAATAAAGCCTTTATGGAGATAATTATACTTGAACATATAGAAACTCATGATTTGAAACCAAAAAGGATTCTTGGACTCTATAGGTTAAAAGGCCTATGGATGAACATCACGCATACCTTAACGGCTGATTTCTGGAAGGTTTCTTGGATTGGAAACTTGAATTTCTTAATTTCTTGTGAAAAGGGATTGAATATTATTCTTAGGAATTGAGGAGGATTTTTGACTTATTTACTTATTACTTAGGGTTAAGAAAGAGGAGTTAATGTGTTTAATAATTCATCAAATTATTTTGGAGTGATTAAGGATGGTTTAGGGGTGTGAAACGGCTTCAACACCCCTGATTTAAGTCAAAATAGATTACTTTTGGCACTAGACAATGACCTAGGTGATGCCCAGTAAATCGTCCAAGCCAAGGTGGGCAATCCATGGTCAATCGCCTAGCCCTGGGTTGGGTGACTCATGGCATATCACACACCCATTCCAGTGGCCTTAGGAATTGTTAGGCGACGCATAAGCTTTTGCATGGCCATAACTTTTTGCTCGAGTATCGGATTAAGGCAAAATTGGTATCATTGGAAAGTTAATTCGATTATCTAAAATTTGGTGGGTATTAAGTTGCTAAATTCCACACATATATAAAGTTATACTGGTTTAAAGCAGACTTGTGTGGAATCAAACACAAAATTTGACTGAATCAATGGCTCTTAGCTCACTCTGCTCTAAGTGACTCTTACGAACATCTTTCCCCCCTCATAATCTCTCTTCACACTAGGTTGATAATCATGAAACATGGATTCAAGTATGAATCATGGGACTAGAGTTTACATGCATAGGAGCGAAGGTCTGATTTCTAGCTTAGAAATATACGGGGAGTTACAAAAATAGATAGAGAACCCTTGTGAACACAAACAAAACCAACAATGGTTTGAGAACCACTTCATATACCGGTTATCAGGTCTTGTTGTGAAGTATCCATAAAAAGCCTTGAAATCACTAACACTAGATCTTGAATAACTTAGGTGTTCACAAACACTATTGATGTCTGGGATGTCCCCAAACGTTCTGGCAAATGTTGAATATCTTTGATATCAAACACCCTAGTCTGATTATGAGCTGCAACTCTAGTAATAAGCATCAAAGTCTTAACTGCATCTATCAATAACCTTGTGTTATCCATCTGGGAAAGCATAGAGTCAATAAAGTACTAAAAGGTTCATAGACGTTTGAACTGATGACAAGAAGACAAGAATGAAATTTCATAAGAATGTCTTATAACTTCCCAAGGATAGTATGCGGATACAAATGTACCAATCGGCAATAATCTACTAGACGCTTAGCTCTTATGCAAACACAAAAATAAAACTTGCTCTGATAACAATTTATCACAGCCCAATTTCTGAGGTCATGATGGCACCTACTATAACCCACCAATAGGTAAGCTAACCAATAATTCAAAACAACTAGCAATAGAATATCAAGAGAATTGAATGAAATAGTGAAAAATAATCAAATAAAGAGGCTACTATATAGATGAAAGCCTAAAACCTAGTGAAGTTAGTACAAGAACCTCTAATAAAATAGGAGTACATATAAAATACGGAATAAATAGAAATACAATCTGACTCTTAAATACAATGTAGAGATCAGTCTAATCAATACTAAGGAGAGAAAAATACTATAAACCTTAGGAGCTCAACCCAAATCTCCGATCTATAGCTACTCAACATGAGGAACACATCAATGGTGAGAACCGTACTATGATTTGTAGGCTGTAGAAGTCTAGTAGGACTACCAAACACGTTTTACTCAGTAGCCATTAGTAAACTGGGATCCAAAGATAATGCAAGCATAAACATGTAAAGCATGAATATAAAATATAGGAAACTATCCATGAAACTAAACATAACAATGTTAATAGATCAGTAAAGATAAACTATCCTATTTTTCCAATATTCAGGAACTAAAGTGCAATACCGTATATCACTAGCCAGTAACAAATAGAGGGTGAAAGAAAAATATATAGTTATAATACAACGCCAAAGAGTACATATACATTATAAGTATAATGAAAGGGAGGGATGTACGATGATAAAATATAAATATAAATATATATATATATATATATTGTACTAAACTTAAAGGTAATAACCTTGGGAAGCCAACCTAACATCACAAAAATCATAGCCATAAATGAAGTATCTAACTGTCACGACCTACCAGGGCCTGGCCGTGATGGGCATCTCAAGTCCATATAGGACTGGAGACCACCCCCTTAGCCTAGTTAACCAGATTGCAAAAAAAATTTATTAGCGGAACTCCAACATAAAATAAGATAGAAGAACATGATTTAAACTCAAAGAATTCTATAAGTTCAATAACCAATCCCAGGTCCATAGTCCTTGGCCAACTAAGCCTCAAAAAAAAACAAAGATAAATTGGTCGGGACATGCCCTCGATCATAGCCAAAAACAAACCCATGATAAAGATTCAATAAATAATAGAGCCCAAAATATAAATTTGGGTCGTCCGAAGAAAGAAAGATCGCCACGGCAGTCTAACTCACGAGTTGTCCTATGAAATCCTAGTCTATATACAGGAGGAGTAGAAGTATGTCCAGTTCCTGCATCGCTTGGGGATTCAGCATATAAGCACGGTTCGTGGTTGGAGCACTAGCATGTAACTCAAGGATATAGGATAACATATTACCAAGATCAACAATTCAAAGCCATTCATATTTCATATGTATATATAAATATATATATATATATATATAAATATATATATATATATTACATGTCGGGGTAGGAAATAAGGCTTAACATGCACTTTAAAACCTAAGCCTGGATTGTGTAGCTTAACCATCATATAATACTACCCATAGGCTATATGGGCCTTAGCTCTCACCCCCTAGGCGGGCCCTAGTGCGTGTAGCCACATGAATCGAAGAATAATCTCATATATATGCACGGGGGACTCAATCCTCCTAATCATATACATCATGTAATGTAATGTGGGGGACTCGAACGTCCTAATCACGTAGTAATAATAATAATAATATTGTGGACTCGAACCACCTGGTCATAAGCAAGGGACTCAAACCCTCAAGCCATTTAGACATCAGCTTCAGTAAATTAGATTTCCATTACTGGTCCCTCGGGACCATCACTTTCACGACCCAGCTACACAACCCTCTTTAAGTGCTATTAAATCATTTATCATACATTCCCATTCATTGACCCATAATACAAATTTAGGCATACACTGTACGAATCGACATACCAACTACACTTGCATAGTAACATCAACATGCCTAACTAATTAATATCACTTAGGGAAACTCACAACGCTTTCCTTGGTTCAACTATACATTAGCTTAGGGATTTACACAAGCCCATAAAGTTCAATTCAAAATCATTATGCAACATTAGCATTTCACATTATGTAATAGTTCAAGAGTAGTTCTATATGCATACTTTTCATATTCAAAACAAATTTCACGGTATAGGATTAAGGTCATTATCACTTCAATGGTCAATATCACAAATTGGAGAAATCACAATCCCCTAGTTTATTCACCATACCCATGCACCTCGCAAGTTCAACACCATGAATAAAGCATGAACAATCATATGTAAACCATAGGAAATATTTTTCAGAAGCAAACATTCAAAATCCCTCAACCCATGCTCCAATACAAAAATCAAAACAACATGAATTGTAATTTAAAACACATAATTTTACAAAATAATAGTTAGGGAAAAGTAACGTGCCTTAGACACACAAAGATTTGTGAGCAATTGAGATTTTGGAACCCGAATAATGAACGTATGTTGTAACCCTTATGTTTTCTTGGGGTTTGGTGTTTCAAGAGTGAAAAAGTTGATGTTGTGTCATGAAAACTGATGAGAATATGCTTATCCAATGTTTAAAAGTCGTCCCTAGGTGAAAGGAACTCATTACCCCTCATCCCAATTAAATAAAACAAAACATCCATATTTTTACATAGGTCTAGGACCTTATAATAGAGACTAACCTCTGTGTCGCGGACCATAACGGAAAGACTAACCTCTGTATTATGGAGGCTATTACAGAAACTAGCCTCTGTGCACATTGATATCACTGAGGCTTACTACCTCTGTTATCTAAAACAACCCCGAATCCCATCAAAAAATTTCAAAACTCCCTCAGGACACCTTTTAACATACCTAAGTACAATTTAAGTCAAAAATCAATGTTCCGAACACAGGGAGGCCAAAAATAAAAATGCTCAAAAATTGAGGGTGTTACATTATCCCCCCCCCCCCCCCGGATAATTCATCCACGAATAATGAGATAGGACACTCTTCATACGAGAAAAGCAATATCACACCATAATCAAACGATAAACCTGAATGATAACAAGGGAAAATAAAATTCATACCTTAAGCTCTTTCACCCGACATGTGGAATAATAATTGGTACCTAGTCCTCATATCTTCCTCCGCTTCCCAAGTGTGTTCTTTCACCTTATGATTCCTTCGAAGGACCTTTACTGAAGCTATATCTGTAGTCCACAAGCTACAAACTTGTTATCTAAGGTTTTTATTAGGACTTCCTCATATGACAGAGAATCTGAGATACCGACACTCTCAATAGGCACCACCAAGGAAGGATCACCCACGCATTTCTTCAGCATGGACACATAAAACACAGGGTGAATGTATCCCAAACTTGAAGGCAATTCTAACTCATAGGAAACATTTCCAACTCTCTTTACAATCAAAAAGGGGCCGACATAAAGAGGACTAATCTTCCCCTTCTTACCAAATTGCATTATATTCTTCATGGGAGACACCTTTAAGAACACTCAATCACCCATATCGAACTTCAACTCTCTTCACCTAATGTCCTCATAAAACTTTTGGCGACATTGGGTGGTCTTTAGCTTATCCTGAATAACCTCCACCTTCTCCATAGCTTGATGAACTAAATTAAGACTGAACAACCTCGTTTTACCAACTTCGAACAACCTAATAGGGGATCTACACCTTCTACCATACATTGCCTCAAATGAAGCCATACCAATGCTAGAGTGATAGCTATTATTGTATCTATAAGAGGTAAATAGTCAACCCAACTACCACCAAAGTCAATTACACAATCCCAAAGCATATCCTTCAAAGTATTAATGGCCTTTTCCACTTGTCCATCCATCTGCGAGTGGAAAATGGTACTAAGGGTTACCTTAGTCCCCAAATCTCTCTAAAATAACCACTAAAAATGAGATAAAAATTGAGCACTATGATAAAAAATAATGAAAACTTGATCACCATGTAACTTCTCCTGAATAAATAAACTTGCATAGTCCTTAATAGAATAATTAGTTCTCACTGGTAAGAAGTGAGAAGACTTAGTCATACCATCCACTATGATCCAAATAAAATCAAATTGGTTTTGTGTTCACGGAAGACCGGTAGAAAAATCCATATTTATTATTTCCTATTTCCACCCAGGAAACTCGATTTCTTGAGATAACCCACCAGGCCTCAAGTGCTCCACCTTTACTTGTTGACATACCATGCACTTAGCCACAAAATTAGTTCCATCCCTCTTCAAGTTATTCCACCAATAGATCTCCTTAAGGCAATGATACATCTTTGTTGACCCAGGATAAATCTAATAATGTGACTCATGACCTTTGGCAAAAATTCTACCTCACAACCCATCCACATCGGGAACACACAACCTCCCTTGGTACCTCAAGATACCATCACCCCCAATATTGAATGTATATTAGGTTCTGCTTACTCACATCATCCTTGATTTGCATCAAGATAAGGCCCAACACTTGCTTCTCCTTTACCTCAGTACAAAGAGATGACTTTGCCACCTCTTGAACAAACACACCACCATTCTCAGAATCTAAGAGATGCACCCCTAGATTAGCCAAATAGTGAATATCCTTCACCAATTCCTACTTCTCCTTGTCCATATAAGATAGACTCCTCATTGATAACCTGCTAAGAGTATCAACAACCACATTAGCTTTACCTGGGTGATAGTGGAGACTTATGTCATGGTCCTTGAGCAACTCAAGCTATCTCCTCTGCTTGAGATTCAACTCCTTCTGGGAGAATACATATTACAGGCTCTTAGGATCTTAATAGATGTTGACATGTACCTCATATAGATACTACCGCCAAATATTTAATGCGAACACAACATCCAACAACTCTAAATCATGACTTGGATAATTTCTTTGATAAAATTTCAATTGCCTAGAGGAATATACCACCACATTGCCACACTGTATCAATGAAAAACTAAGACCCACACGGGATGCATCACAATAAACCACGAAGCCATCACTACCCTCGGGCAGGGTCAAAATTAGAGCAAAAATCATTATTTTTCAGCTTCTCAAAATACCCATCACATGCTTTGGGCCATAAAAACTCTATATTCTTTCGATTCAATCTAGTCAAAGGTACAACGATCGCCAAGAAGCTCTCTATAAACCTCTTATAATAATTGGCTAAACCCAAGAATCTTAAAATATCGATTGGAGTCGTGGGTCTAGGCAAGTTCTTAACCACCATAATTTTTTTTGGATACACCATGATCCCCTTAAGAAAAACAACATAACCTAGAAAAGTAACAACATTCAACCAAAATTCACACTTCAAAAACTTAGCAAACAAATGGTGATCTTTTAGGGTATGCAACACAATATGGAGGTGGTTGGCATGATCCACCTCACTCTTTGAATATACCAAAATATCATTTAAAAACACTATCACGAATAAGTCCATGTACTAATGAAATACCAAATTCATAAGATCCATAAATGTCGTCGGGGCATTGGTCAATCCAAAAGACATGACCAAAAACTTAAAATGCCCATACCACGTATGGAAGGTAGTCTTAGGAATATCCTCCTCCCTAATCTTTAACTGATGATAACCCTAAAAAGGTTCATCTTAGAGAAATACTTAGCACCCTAAAATTGGTCAAACAGGTCATCAATCCTAGGAAGATGGTACTTATTATTCGTCATTGCCTTATTCAACTGACGATAATCAATACACATTTGAAGAGAACCATCCTTTTTATGCACGAAAAATATGGGAGTACCCCACGAAGACACACTAGTATGGATAAAACCCTTGTCAAGAAAGTCCTTCAACTGCTCCTTAAGTTTCTTCAACTCAGCTGGAGCCATTTTATAAGGAAGGATAGAGATAGGATGAGTGTCCAAAATATGATCGATCCCAGACTCAATTTTCCTATCGAGAGGGACACTAGGAAGATCATCAAGGAAGACCACAAGAACGAATTTTAAAGAAGGACCCTCCGTGTTAGAATCTTTAACCTAGACCAGATGATCAAGAAAACCATTAGAAATTAATTTTTGGGCTCTAAGATATGATATGAACCTTCCCTTAGGCACTAAGGAACCCTTTCCCATTCAATAACTGACTCATTAGGGAATTTAAAAATGACCATACGAGTTCGACAGCCTAAATAGGTATAGCATGAATGCAACCAATCCATCCTCAAGATGACATCAAAATTTAACATGTCAAATTTGATCAGATCCATCAAAGTTTCCCTACCACCAATAGATACCACCCAACCCCTATAGACCCTTCTAGTAACCACCGAGTTACCCACCGAGGTAGAAACAGAAAAAGGGTCCGACATACACTCAAGTCAAAACCAAAATACACAACCATAAATGGGGTCACATAAGAATAAGTGAACCCTGGGTTAAATAAGTAATACACATCAAGAGAGAAGAATTTCAATGTACAAGTGACGACATCAAGAGATGCCTCAAACTCCCAATGGGTAGTATGAGAATAGAGATAATTTCAACTATTATCGGTACTAAAGTTTCACCCTTTAGTGCAGGAGCTGATAAAGAGGTAACAAAACCCTGGTCAACCTAGAAGAAACTCTAGAAAGGAAATCATACTGAAAATGACTAATCTGACAACAACCAAAACACCTATTCCTCCTCTTCACACATGGACCACGGTGTAACTGACCACAAAATCTGGGAGGATATGATGGAGTTAACTGGGCCTCATTGGCTTGAGATTGGTCACCCTGTGTCCTAAAACCATCACAACTATGAAAAAAATAATCTCCAAAAGAATTTTGGTAAGGTGCACTAGTCGTCGAATAGGAACCTGAGTTGCCCCACTTCTTGTTAGACCATTTCCCACCATCTCCACCACTCTGTTTCTAACCTCTACCCTGATCTGATAGCAAAACTTCTTACTCTACCTTTCCCTTACCTCTATTTGCTTCTTTTATTCTCTTAAACCTACTGCATATATACCACTAATTGAAAGATATTCATATCCTTGTTTAACAAGGTAGCCTTGCTCACCAAAATCAATTCACGAGACAAACCAAAAATAAATTTCCTCATTCAATCCCTCTTGCTAGACACTAGCTCAGGAGCATATCGTGAAAACTAGTGGAACTTTAAGGAATATTCCTTCACTGTGATCCTGCCTTGCTTCAGATTCACAAACTCTTCAGCTTTCGCCTCTCTCAACTCTTGAGGAAAGAAGCGATCAAAAAATACTAGTGAAATTATACCACAAAGAGGACTCAGCATCATCCCCCTAAGCCGCTCCCACTCTTCATACCATTGATACATTACATCCTTTAATTGATAAGAAGTGAATTCCACACCCTCCACCTCAGTAGCATGCATAACTCGGATGATCTCCTCCATCTAATCTATTAAATCTTGAGGATCCTCCTAAACCTTAGTACTAATTAAATTTGGAGGGCTCAACCTCATAAACTGACTAATTCTAGTAGCCTTAGATGAACTCCCAGCAATACCAACAAAACTCATCTGATATGACTAAGATGTCACCAACTAAGTCAACAAGGGAACGGTTTATAAAACTCAGTATTAGTAATATCTCCCTGAGGTGACTGAGTACAGAAATCACCAACTAAAAGAGGATCGGGAGAGACGGGTAAAACTCTATGGGGACAATTAGAAGCAGCGACACTAGACTAAGTTTGTACCCCATAAGTTGGATAAGATTTGCCCATATTATCCTCAGGTAGGACAGATGAGTGTCATGAGCTTTAGATCATCTAGGAGGCATAATCTGAAAGGTAAATAAATAGGAGTTAGAGAAATTCAAGACTTTAGACTCTATAGCCTGAAAATAAGACAACAAATGGGAAAAATATTCCTAAATGCCCCGTAGCCTCTCTCTTATAAGTGTGGTGCGCTACACACCCATAAAAGAGACTCTACTTGACACAGCTTTGTGGAATCCTAACCAACTATGAACCTAGGCTCTGATACCAACTTTATCACGACCCAAACTAGGGCCTGGCTATGATAGGCATCTAAAGTCCATCGAGGACCTAAGACCACCCCCTTAGCATAGTCAACCAGATTACAATACAACATATTAGCGGAACTTCAACATAAAATGAGATAGAAGAATATGATTCAGACTCAAAGAAATCTATAAGTTCAACAACCAATCCCATGTCTATATTAATTGTCTAACCAAGCTTATAACAAAACCAAAGATAAATTGGTTGGAACATGCCTTGACCATAGCCAAAAAAAACCATGATAAAGAGTCAATACATAACGGAACCCAAAACATAAAATGGGGTCTTCCAAAGGATGGAAGCTCGCCACTGCAGTTACGAGCTATCCCGCAATCACCTAGTTACTGTGCAAGAGGAGTAGAAGTATGGCCAGTTTTTACATCGTGTGTGGATACAGAATTTGAAGATGATTAGCGGTTGGAGTGCTAGCAAATAACTCAGGGATATAGGATAACATAATTCCATGATCAATAGTTCAAAATCATTCAAATTCTATGCAAATAATCAAATGTATTTACATATGTATATCATATTCTGTGCTAGGGAATAAGGCTTAACATGTACTTTAAAACCATAGCCTAGATTATGTAGCTTAACCATCATATAAATTACCCACAGGATAAATGGTCCACGGCTCTTTCCCCCTGATCGGGCCCTAGTATGGGTAATCGCACAAATCGAAGAATAATCTTATATATATATATATATATATAGGGAACTAGAACCTTCCAATTATATACTAAAGATACTTAAGCAGTCGATCCTTTAATGTAATATATGGGACTCGAACCTCCCAATCACCTAATAAAAATAAGGCGGAATCGAACCACTTGGTCATAACCAAGGATACTCAATCCCTCAAGCCATTTAGACCCCCGCATCGGTAAATACAGTTTCTAGTATAGGTTCCTCAGGACCGCCACTTTTACGACCCAGCTACACAACCCTCTTTTAAGCCCCATTAAATTATTTATCACATATTCCCATTAATTAAACCCTGATATAAATTTAGGCATACAGTCTTGGTATTATCATACCTACCACACTTGAAAGGTAACATCAATATGCCAAGCTAATTATCATCACTTGGGGAAATTCACAACTCTGGTTCAACTATACATTAGCATGGGGAATTACACAACTCCATAAAGTTCAACTCAAAATCATTATGCGTCATTAGATTTTCACATTATTCAATAATTCAAGAGTAGCTCAAAGTGCATACTTTTCATATTCAAAACCAGTTCCACGATATAGGATTAAGGTCATTATCACCTTAATGGTCAATATGCACAAATTAGGGAAATCATAATCCCCTAGTTTATTCACTATACCCATCTACCCCACATTTTCAAAACCATGAATAAAGCTTGAACAATCATATGTAAACCATGGAAAACATTTTTCAAAAGTAAACATTCAAATTCCTTCAACCCATATTCGTATACCAATATCAAAACTACATGAATTATTTTAAAACACATGCTTTTACAAAATAATTGTTAGGGAAGATTAACATTCCTTAACACACAAAGATTTGTGAGCAATTGAGAATTTGGAACCTGAATGATGAACGTACATTCTAACCCTTATGGTTTCTTGGGGTTTGTAGTTTTTGAGGGTGAAATAATCGATGTTGAGTCGTGAAAACTGATGGGAATATGCTTATGTAATATTTAAAAGTCATCCCTAGGGGAAATGACTTTATTACCCCTCAACCTAATTAAAGAAAATAAAATAACTGCATTTTTACATAAGTCTGTAGCATAGACCTTATCGTGGAGACTAACCTCCGTGCCACAGACCTTAATGTGGATACTAGCCTCCATGTCGCGAAGACTAGCCTCCATGTCATGGAGGCTATCATGGATGCCAACCTCTATGGAACGTCGATATAGCGGAGGCTTGTTGCCTTCGTGACCCGAAACCACCCAAATCCCGTCTAAAAATTTTGAAACTCCCCCAGGACACCCCTTTAACATACCTATGTACAATTTATGTTAAAAAATGATGTATCAAATATGGGAAGGGCAAAAATAAAAATGCTCAAAATTTAAGGGTGTTACACTAACCATGAGGTAAATTATCAGTAGAATAAATAAGAAAAATAGAGAAAAAAATGTATGGACAATATCTGGCACCCGTCCCTAACCATCTTGCATAATCACACATAATAAGCAACAATAAATTAACCTGCTTGGTCGGATAAACAATAACCTTATCAGGAACTCATAAGACCAAAAGGTGGAAGAAATCACTCAACAAACAATAATGACAGTCTTACCTACACAACCCTCATAAGGTCGATAGATATAAGCACCAAACAAGTATACTGGTGATAGTCAATGCACATAAATGAATGAGTGCAAAATAAATTGATAATGTCACATCCTAATATGAGTGTCATAACGTACCAAGTGTATACACCTCTTCCAGTGTAATAACTCGCAAAAAGAAGGACCTACGATAACTATACATCTCTGGCACTATTGTTCATGCGTGAAAGGACCAATAAGGGACCCAGCAAAAATATACACTGTTTTTTTTCAAATCAGGACTTCCAATAACCATAATATATGTACATATATACATATATATATATATATATATGTTTACATATATACATATATATATGTGTATATATATATTTAATAAGTGCTTAGACTCGAACCTAGGCTAAAATAGTGCAAGTATATAAATCTATTAGTAAAGATCATGTTCGGGACTAAATCGGCATAATATGGTAGAAAGGGTCAAAATCTCTATCTACTAAAAAAAATTAGTAGTGGTAAAAGAGTGACTTAATAATGCACTAGAAATAACTTCGGTCTAATATTCGAATGTATCATATTTAGTTTTGAAAGCTCTGTCATGACTCAAAAATTAAGGGTCATGATGGCACTTGTTGCGACAAGACATGACAAGTACGCCTATCACCAAAATAATATGAAATGAAAAATCAATACCAAAACCCAAGGCATGACTCCTAGAACAAAGTCAAACCACACATATATAGTAAAAGCAGAAATACATAGTCAAAATACCATAAAATACCCCTAAAACTTGGTGTCAGAGTGTAAGAACTACTAAATATATCTCGAATGTTTGAGATACAATAATTGTTCAAAAAGGATAAAAAAAATTTATCTTAGAACACTATATAAGACATGAAAATATATAGGAAGAGGTAGTAGGCAAACACTTGAAGCATAAAATGTTTGCTGCCTCGGATATACTCTAAATGCCGCTTGAGCCAGTTATTTGTGCAGTACACTCGTACTTGAATCTGCACCAAAAGGGTGTAATAAGGATGAGTACGGTCCACTTGTACTTAGTAGGTATCCTAGGCTGACTGAGTAAAGTAGAAAACAAAGCATATAAACACAAACTATGGGCACGTCACCTACAATCACAAAATGTCTCTAATGGTACCCACACCATCTCCACTAAAAGTTCTACTATATACACATATAAAAGATACTGACACAAAACGAAAACACAGATGTAAAAATATGTCAGGCACAAGTAGGGAAAGGAATACAAATAGACAGATATCATATCAAGAACATAAATGCTATACAGAATATGCACAATATCTATGGAATGCCATAAAGATGATGACGATGATGATGCTAAACGAGGTCGTAGAGAAACTTCTATATACACCAACAGAGTTGTGCTCCCGAGGTAGGACCCATGAGGGGTTGTCAACCCATACACAACTAATATCTAATGCAATATCCATAACTCCTCTCCGACACATACATCCATAGAGGATTTTTAAGGATGTCATATTTTATGTAAGAAAAAATCAGTATCTCCTGTATTTCCATAGTGGTATCAATATTTCATGAGTGAATATGATATAAGGATATAATTCTCACAGCCAATCAAAATGTGAATATCCAATATCCAACCAATATATGAACTATGTGAGTCAAAACTCTACTTAAATCAACCAATCATCCACGATCCAATATAATCCATATACCATCAAATAAATCATGCAAGAAAAATATCCTGATAATATACAAAAAAGTGCTAGCACTGATGATGCCTTGATAAAATTCATGAGAGCCTTACTAACATTTTAATATAATGGATGGGATCGGATATGCTTGACAAATTATTTTGTTTTAAATGATTCAGTTGTTGATCTTTATCTCACTATTTCCCCAAAATTATCAAACAAAAAATCTTTGATTGAGGAGTACACAAAATGGACCACCCTAAGCCAAAAAAAAAAGCATTTGTTATGTACTTTATTTCAAAGACACTACAAATTTAGTAGTTTGATTTAGTTTTTCGTTAAAACAATGTTAACAGCAGTAAAAAAAATTAAATTGATTCATAGCAACAACCAAAAACTCAAAACTAATATATTGTATCAAGAGCATTTTTACATCAGGTGTGTCAATGAGTACCAATCTAATTAAGTCATTCAAATGTATTTCGTGATATGACAGACAAACAGAGATTGTAATACTTGATGTATAGTTTTGTCATTCAGTCTTTACATAACTTCGATAATTCCTGCAAAAAGTATCAATATTGCACATTATAATGTTAAACACAAATCCTAAAAATATTATTAGAATAAATGCTTTTCTAAATAGTCCAATTTAAGAAGTTTGGCCAAACAAAGCTATTAGTGATAACCCTTCTAGGGAAATTAAAATCTTAAAAGGTCTAGACTTTCGTTCAATGGAATACTTTACTTGATAGTCTACACAGGGGTGGCTCAAGCATATTCGTCGCCTAAGGCAAAAATCAAACGGAGGTCTTAAGTTTTTTAAAAAAAAATAACTTCTTTGTAATGAACTCTACTTTCAAAATTTTATAATCAATTTTTTCTAATTATTATTATTTAAGTAATAATATAATCAATGCATTTAATCTTTCTTGAGACATAATACTCTTCTAATAATTCTTCTTTTATAATAAAAAAAATTATTTTTCTATAAATAATATTTAATTTTTATATTTCAAAATAAATCTATAATAGATTATCATATAAAATGAGGCCCCTCAAATTTAGGGGTTTAAGGCAGCCGCCTATTTTTGTATAAGGTTGAGCCGTCCCTGAGTCCACATCTGTGGCCAATAAATATTGAAGTGAAAAGTCATAGCATACAAAGGTAATCTATATATATTATAAAGTAGAGGACGAAACATTACAATTAGACAAGTGACAAACTATTGAGCCTACATGACAGTTTTAGGATAAAGCTTTAATAGTATTGTAGTAAAAATTTATATTTGAAAAATTAAAGTAGTTAAATTTGAAATACATTATACTTTTTTAAAAAAGAAATTATTTTTGCAAAAATTGAAACCCATAATTGCAGAGTTCTAATGGACTTTTACTATTTCAAAACTTACCTCTCTTAAAATTTATATGCTACAAAACATATATGAATATAATTTATGTAAATATTAAATGAAAAATGATGATGATGACGACAACAGCAATAATAACAACATCAACAACAACGTAGCCTTACCAGCAGTAGTTGAAATAGTAGTAGCAGTAGCAACAAAAATATTAGTAGTAGTAGTAGTCGTTGAAAATAATGATTACAACAACTACTACTACAATAACAATATAGCTAGCACTATCAGCAGTAGTTGAAATAGTAGTAGCATTAGCAACAAAAATAATAGCAGTAGCAGTAGTAGTTGTAAATAATAGTTACTCTTAAAAGCCACCAATCAAGCAATGCAGTGTTTGTGTAATCTAAAAGACTTGAATTGAAACCTTTCGATTCAAATCTTTCGATATTAGTAATCTATCTTTGAGTCTATCAAAGTCATCCGATGAATTTTTTTGTCTGCTGCTTGAGAAAATTTAGCCAACAAATCCATTTAAACTTCTAATTAGCGATCAAACAATTTCTTCTCTTATTACTCATCTTGTTCTACATTTTTTCCTCTGAAGTCATTCTCTTATTTTTCTACTTACCTATTTACACAGTTTAATAGTACTAGTTTATCCGTGCATTACAGGAAAATAAGGTGGAAGGTGACAAAAAAGTGTTTAAATTAAAAAATAGTGACAACTTTGACCAGCTAAGGTCAAAGTTTGATTTAAATTCTGATTAAGTTAATTAGGGTGTAAAGTATAATCTTTTAAAAAGTCTTTCAACTCTGAATTTCAAATTTTAGAATTTCCCCCCCTTTTTTTATCTTTTAATCTTTCTTCTTCTTTTTTTGTTTCTCTCTCCAAATTTGTTTCTCCCCATCTTCTTCTTCTTATTTTTCTCTCTCTAGCTTTTTCTCTTCTTCCATCTTCTCTTCTTCTTTTTCCTTCTCTTTTCATTTCATTTTTCTTCCTTTTTTAATCTTCATGGACTATTTTTTTTAAAATGAGAAATTTGAAAAGAAAATTTTTGATTTTTTTTAAAAATGAATGAAGAAATAATTCAGCAAATTCAGCAACTATGAGAGTTGCTTCAATAACTACCATAGTTGCTACAACAATTATGATAATTGCTTCTACAATTACTATAGTTGTTGTGTTACAGTAATTATCAAAGTTGTTATAGCAACTATCGAAGTTGTTGCAACAACTATAGAAGTTGCTGCAGCAACTTTGATACTTAATTTTTGAAAAATATGTAGTTTGAGGAGGAGCTCATAAAAAAGTAATATTTATGGTAAAAAAGGAGGTGGTGGTGCTGGTGGTGACATCGAATAAGAAGATGACATTTGTTGCCGTGTTGATAGAGACTGTGGTGGAGGAGAAAGAAGAAAAATAGGCGATAGTTATATAGAGGGAGGAATAATGGTGAATCTGGAAGAGGTGGCAATGGTAGTGATAATAATAGTGGAGGAAGAGGAGGTGGCAGCGGCGACGGCAACAAAAAGGGTGTGGAAGAGGAGTGGTGGTGATAGTGTAGGGATCTTTGTGTAAATAATAAAAGTTGAGGTTTTCAAATTATTGTCATTAATACGAATCTTAAAATTGTCACCTCTACTCAATATTTAAAACTTGTGTCACTCTTTTTTAGTTTTGAAACTTTTTTGTCATCCTTAATTAAGTTTTCCAATAACCTTGGTCACTTTTAAATTTAAGATGACAATAATATGTAGCAAAATAAATGGTTGCAATTATGTGTACAATACATAATAATAAATAATGTAAGTAAAAAGTAAGGAAATACGAATGAATGCAAGAAGATGACCTAAACCAAAACTAAAATAAGAAGAAAAGGTAGGAGTAGTTAATTGTAGGGCTGGGTATAAAATATCAAAAATCGAATTACCGAATCGAATCAAAAAATTTGGTAATTGGTATTCGGTAATTTGGTATTTGGTATGGTATTTGGGAGTAAAATTTTAACATTTTGATATTCGGGATTGGGTTTGATTCAAGATATTAATACTATTTGGTATTCGGTATTTACCGAATATCGAAATATATATATATATATATATATATATGTGTGTGTGTGTGTGTGTGTGTGTGTGTGTGTGTGTATGTCTAACCAACCTAATAGATAATAGTATTAGTCATTTCAAAAAATCTCTTCAAACTTGGTAATATATTCATAAAAAGAAACAAAAAGAATACTAAATAAGGTTTCTATTAAATATACTCTTTGAAGTTTAAACGTAGATTTGCACTTCTCCAACTTTAATATGATAAATCCAAATACCGTTCCGAACCAAAGTTTAATTTACCGATTACTGAATTACCGAACCAATGTTCATAAGTATGGTGTGTGGTATCTATGTTCAAATACCGATTACCGAATTACCAAATCCGAACTTTGAAAATACCGAACCAAATATCGAACGCCGACCCCTAGTTATGTATATAAGATATTATAAAACACAAAGAAAGTTTGTCAAATAACAATTGTTTATAAAAAATACACGATTATTTATTAAACTTGAAGAACAAACTAAAAGTTTAGAAAACTTAACTCAAATCACAAGAAAATTTATCTCTTTAATCATAAAGATTGAACCTATCAAAATTTCAGTTGGTAAAAAAAATTTAAACCTAAACCTATCATTCATCCTGGGACAGTTTTTAAAGAATGATGCAACCCTAAATAAAGAAAGAGAAGCAACATAAGTAATATTACTGAATTGCTAAAAGAATCCTAATTTAAGTGATATTATTAACGCTTCACAAATTAGTAGCCTATTGCACGCAAATTAATTGGTAAAAGAATCCTAATCCAAGTGATTCTTAAGCTACACAAACTACAAGTACTATTCTTACACAGTTTTTTAATTACCTTTTACCATATATTTTTAGCACCTCCAATTTAAGAAAACTCTTATATATTTTAGTCCAATCTCATATATTTTAGGAGACAATATTATGAAAATAATTTAATAATAAATTAAGAAAAAAAGTGAACAGATAATTTTATCTATTGCGGAGACTTTTAATGAAGGGCAAAAAGTTTAAATGTAAGGTCTTTCATACTTTTAATATATTATAGATTAAAGATATAGATAAACCTATTATTATACACGTTATTTACACTTTCATTATTTTCTTTACTGTTTAGTTTTGCTCATCACTTCTAACATTGATGTTCAAACTATATGCAACATATAAGGTGACTATTCATTTTTAAATTTTTATTGCTAAAAATACACGTAGTGTAAGGTGTATAAAATTATTATAAATTGTAGTTTATGTATATAATATTACTATATATTTATAGATCTTTGAATTTTAAAAATTGAGAATAAATTTTAATTAAAAAATGAAATTTTTAATTTGATATAGTTAGCCATATTTTTTTGAGAAAATCACGACTCCTGAACTTTATCCTTCTTAATACAACTATTCAAAAGAGAAATGTATGAAAATTATAAATGATGTGTTACAAAAACAATAAAGAATAAAAAAGAAGAGTTATTTATAGGAGAGAGTAATTGTTATTTCTCTTGAGGGATGATTTACAAGGAAGGAAGCTCTTCTATTTATAGGAGAAATTTACTCCCAGTTTCTGAGTAGAAGACAGATACTTCAAATCCTAATAGACATCAAGTAGATCTTGATAGATCTTGATAGACATTCACTATAATTGATATACATTAATATCATAACACTCCCCCTTGAATGTCTAGAAATACGTATATAGGCTGCCTCATTAAAAACCTTACAAGGAAAACTCAGTGGGACAAAACCTCATAAGGAAAAAAGAGTACAACGTATATTAACTCCCCCTAATAAGAACATCCTTGAATCTTTACATTCCGATCTTGTGCACTCTCTTCTTGAAAGTTGCAGTTGGAAGAGAGTTGGTGAATAAATCAGCCTCATTGTCAATTGAACGAATCTGTTGTACATTAATATCACCATTCTTTTGAAGCTCATATGTATAGAAAAGTTTGGTGAAATGTGCTTCGTTCTATCTCCTTTCATGAATCCTCCTTTAAGTTGTGTTATGCATGCTGCATTATCTTCATATAAAATTATGGGTACTTTGTCACATTTCAAGCCACATTTTTCTTGAATGAGATGTATTGTGTACCTCAACCAAACACACTCTCGGCTTGCTTCATAAATAGCTATAATCTCAACATGGTTTGATGAAGTGGCTATGATAGACTGTTTTGTAGATCTCCAAGATATAGCAGTACCCCCACATATGAAACATAGCCTGTTTGAGAATGATTTTTATGCGGGTCAGATAAGTACCCAGCATCAGCATAACCAACAAGATCAGAACTGCAATCTTTAGAATAAATAAGCCCATAACGGTAGTCCCTTTTAAATATCGTAATATTTGTTTGATTCCATTCCAATGTCTCCTAGTAGGAGTAGAACTATACCTTACTAACAAATAAACTGAAAAGTCTATATCATGTCTTGTAGTATTTGCAAGATACATTAGTGCACTAATTGCACTAAGATGTGGTATTTCAGGACCAAGGAGTTTCTCATTCTTTTCTTGAGGTCGGAATGGATCCTTATTTACATCAACTGATCGAGCAACCATCGGAGTACTTAATGGATGTGATCCATCCATATATAATCATTTCAACAATTTTCTGTGTCGAAAGATTAATGGACAAAGATATTATTTGTCAAATGCTCAATTTGCAAACGAAGTCATAACTTTCTCTTTTTGAGATCTTTCATCTTAAATTCTTTTTTTAGTTAATCAATTGCCTTTTGAAGCTCTATTGGCGTTCCAATAAGGTTTGTATCATCACATAGACAGCAAGTATAACAAACTCCGACGTTGTTTTCTTTATGAAAATACATGGATAAATTTCATCATTCGTATAACCTTCTTTAGAAAAATATTCACTAAGACGGTTATACCGTATGTGTCCAGACTACTTCAAAGCATACAATGATCTTTACAATCTAATGGAATACATTTACCAAGGCTTTGAACTATATGCTTTTGGCATTTTAAATCCTTAGGAAATTTTTATGTATACCTTATTATCAAGTAATCCATATAGATAGGCTGTTACCACATCCATCCAATGCATTTCAAATCTCTCATGGACAGTGAAATGTTATTGCGTCCATAACTGATGAATGTCTCATCATAATCGACACCAGGCCTTTGTGAAAAATCTTGTCCAACTAGGCGTGTCTTATACCTTTGTATTTTATTTTTCTCATTTCTTTATCGCACAAAGATCCATTTATAGCCAACAAGCTTAACACCATTAGGTGTTTGAGCTATAGGTCCAAAAACATCAGATTTGGCAAGTGAATTCAATTCAGATTGAATTGTTTCTTGCTATTTAGGCTAGTCAATTTTTTATCGACAATATGTGATAGATCGAGGTTTAAAAGCCTTACTATCTTGCATGATTTTGGTTGCAACATTTTATGTAAAGACATAATCCACTGTTATTTCTGATGAATTCAAATTAGTTCCAACATCACTTGAATTTATGAATAGTTTCTCATTTTCTTGAGTCTCAGGCTCTTTAATTCCTTCAGGAATATTAACATTGCTCAAATCTTGAACTTCCATATGAGGATCTTTCGTAGTGTCATCTTGACCATTTATTTTTCTTTTTCTAGTATTTCGATCCTTAGAACCTAATGATCTACCACGCTTCAAGCATACTTTAGATTCATTAGCTATGACACTAGCGGATGGTCTTTTAGGAACATCAGTTTGAATTAGGACATTCTCTGTAGGAATATATGATTGAGTGATCCTTTTTAAAGCCATAAATATGTCTGGCATTTGATTTGTAATTTTTTGTAGATGAATAATCTTTTGTACTTCTTGCTCACAAATAGAAGCAAGTGGATCAAGATGAGATAGTGATAGATTTTTTCATAAAATTTCTCTTTTGATATCACTATCTTCTCCCCCTAATTTTGATAAAACTATCTCATAAAATCGATAATCTACAAATCGAGTTGTGAATATATCTCTCATTAATGGTTTAAGATAGCGAATAATAGAGGGTGATTCAAACCCAACATAAATTCCTAACCTTCTTTGGGGGGCCATCTTGGTGCGATTTGGTGGTGCTATAGGCACATATACACCATACTCAAAAATTCTCAAATGAGATATATTAGGCTCTTGACCCAAAACCAATTGCAACGGAGAAAATTAATAATAATTTATTGGTCTAAGATGAATAAGTATTGCAGCATGCAAAATTGCATGACCCCAAACAGTAGTGGGCAACTTAGTTTTCTTAAGCAATGGTCTAACTATCAACTACAGATGTTTAATTAATGACTCAGCAAGGCTATTTTGAGTGTGAATATGGGGTACAAAATGTTCCACTCTTATCTCAATCGATAAGCAATAGTCATGAAATGTTTGGGATGAAAATTATGCAGCATTATCAAGGCATATAGATTTAATCTGATTATCAGGAAACTGTGCCCGTAATCGTATTATTTGTTCCAACAATTTTGCAAAAGGCAAGTTGGAAGATGATAATAGGCACACATGAGACCATCTAGAAGAAGCATCTATTAGGACCATAAAGTATCTAAACGACCCACTAGGTAGGTGAATGGGTCCACAAATATCCTCATGTATGCGTTCCAAAATGCGGGGGAATCAATCCCAACTTTTTTTGGTGATGGCCTCACAATCAGCTTACCTTGATAACAAGCATAGCATGAAAATTCACCATTCGAAAGAACCTTTAAGTTCTTTAATGAATGCCCATTTGAATTTTCTATGATTTGTCTCATCATTATAGATCTAAGATGTCCTAGACGATCATGACAAAGTATGAATGTATTGGAATTAGTAAACTTATTGTTTACTATAGAATGTGCCTCAATTGCACAAATCTGTGTCTAATACAGGCCAGAAGATAAAGAAAAGAACTTTTTTGTAACACATGCCTGCCCAGAGACATTCTTAGTGATACCAAGATATTCAAGATTCATCTCATCAATTGCCTTGATATGATAACCATTTTCACGGATAACTATAAAACCCATCAAGTTTCTCCTAGACATAGGAGAAAGCATAGCATTATTTATGATGAGTTTAGTTCCCTTGGGCAAGATTATAATGACTTTTTCGAAGCCTTCAATAAAATTAGCTCTACCAGAAATTATAGTAACATTAATCTTGCCCATGTTTAGATGAGAGAAATATTTCTCATCTTTGAATATCGTATGTGTAGTGCCAGAATCAATCAAACAAATATCTTCATAATTAGACAACTTACTTTGAAAATTATCCATATCTTCAAATAAAATGACATACACCAAATAAAATATATATCAAATCTTTGTACAAAGTGAAAGCTTATACTATAAGGAATTGTTAATCACACTTTACTAAGCGATTAAAAAAATATATCCAATTAATACGCGATTACCTCAGTTTAGCATTTTATTTTTCAATAATTAAAAAAAAAGAAAAAACATGTGTATTTGTAGTATATCTTCTTCCAGTGACATGCATGCTAAGTTAAGTCATCAAAAACATAATAATTGGAACATATAAAAAAACAGAAACTACGAAAAAAATAATTAAGAAGGGTATAGATCATATATATATATATATATTCAAAGTGCAATGGTCAGAACGTTAACGTGCAAATTTTATATTATATTTTATAAAGAATATAATTATTATATATAGAAAATGGACACATTATGTTGTGTTTGCTTTGCATGCAAAAGACACATATAAGATTTTCTCTATCCTGCACGTATCGTTGTTTCTTTCTTCTTCTTTTTTTTAATAAATAATGGAAAAATTTAAATTCAATTCAATTCAATAATAAACAACAATAATATAATTAAACTAATCAATTCTAATTGAAAACAAAGACTCATGCAATCAACTACTTTTTACATGATTCTTTATTCACTAACTCTAATCAATAAAAATAAAAAAATTAAAAATAATTCATTCCTCCATGTTTACGGAACCATCAACAATCAAGTGATCTATATTTCCTTCAGGGTGCTCGTAAAAGTCTGCTACATCCTAGCATGTGATGTCAACATTATTTTCAGAGAGAGTTAGCCTCAGGATTTCTCTCTTTCTTCTTTAGTGATGCTTGATAAAGATCAACCAAGTGCTTGAGAGCACGACAGTCACGTGAATAATGTCCTTTTTCTCCACATCAAAAACAAGTAGTTGCTTCACGTTTCTCATCTTTTCTCTTTTTATTCGAAGAATAATTAACACCCGAAACAGGGTTTCTTTCTTGGTCATCACGACCATGTCTAAGACTAGGGCCGCGATCTTTTTCACGCCTAGCATGGTGAGCATGCACATCATTTAACTTAGGAAATGGTACAAATCCAGTAGGTCGATTCTCGTGATTTTTCATCAACAAATCATTATTTTGTTCAGCCACGAGAAGATGAGAACTTAATTCATATACTTCTTGAAACATTTTTCTCGATATTGCTGCTATTATAACACATTCGAGGCATGAAAAGTGGAGTGTATTTTCCATCATATCGTCATCATTGACCGTCTCTCCATATAGTTTCAATTGAGAAAAAATTCTGAACATGGTAGAATTGTACTCATGAATGAACTTATAGTCTTGAAACCTTGATGCATCCATTCAGATCATGCTTTAGGGAGGATGGCCATCTTTAAGTGGTAAAATCTTTATTTTAGGCTATTCCACATTATGAGTGGATCCTCAGTAGTAAGGTATTCAATTTTCAGTACTTTGTCAAAATGATGACGCAAGAAAATCATAGCCCTAGCACGATTTTGACTAGATGCTATATTTTCTTTCTTTATGATGTCTCCAAGACCCATAGCATCTAGGTTGATTTCAACATCCAACACCCATGAAATATATTTCTTTCCCGAACTTTGAAGGGCAACAAACTCACACTTCGTAAGATTGTTAGACATATGAAAAAGGGAAGAAAAATAATAATACCTTAGCCTTAGCCTTCAAATTTGAGACGGTAGAGTCTCGTGCTGATAACGTGTTATAAAACAATAAAGAATAAAGAAGAAGAGTAAAGAGAATAGAGAGAGTAATTGTTATTTCTCTTGAGAGATGACTTACAATGAAGGAATCCCTTCTATTTATAGGAAAAATTTACTCCTAGTTTTTAAGTAAAAGACAGATACTTTAAATTCTAAAAGACATCAAGTAGATCTTGATAGATTTTGATAGACATTTACTATAATTGATATACATTTACATCATAACATGGTGTAATATATAGACTTCTTAGTTCTGTAATATTTGAGGATTGAAGAAATATATGTAAAATGATTTTTCATTTTCATTGTAAATTTAATAAATATTCAAAGTTTAAACTCAATATTATGTTGAGTATATTATATCTAATAAGAGGGAATGGGGTGGGAGAAGCAAGAACCTCTCCATCAACATGCCTTCTTCATCAGCTATTTTCTTCGTAATTTTATTGTATCACCTCTAATTAATTATTAAAAAAATATTATAAAGGCATCTAAGTATATTAAAATATTAATAATATTTAATGTTAAATTTACTTGACGTTTTGTATGAGCCCATTTAATTTTTTCTTGTAAATATTTTAGTATAGTAATTTTGTTATATCACTTCGACTTAGACGTGTTTGCTTCATTGTTTCAATCGTAATTTTATTATGTCATTCCTAATTAATTATTATGACCATTCACAAATATTTTTGTGTAGTAATTTTGTTATATTACTTCTAATTAGAGTGTCTGCTTCACTGTTTCAATCGTAATTTTAGTATGTCATCGAAATTAATTATTATGACCATTGAGGGAATGGGGTGGGAGAAGCAGGCACTTCTCCGTTAACATGCCTTCTTCTCCTGCCTGTTTCATCAGCTGCATCCTCTGTAATTTTATTATAGCATCTCTAATTAATTATTGAAAAATTATTATAAAGTCATCTAAGTATGTTAAAATATTAATAATATTTAATTTTAAATTTACTTGACGTTTTGTATCAGCCTATTTAATTTTTTCTCGCAAATATTTTTGTATAGTAATTTTGTTATATCACTTCTAGTTAGACGTGTTTGCTTCACTGTTTCAATCGTAATTTTACTATATCCTTCCTAATTAATTATTATGACCATTTACAAATATTTTTGTGTAGTAATTTTGTTATATTACTTCTAATTAGACATGTCTACTTCACTGTTTCAATCGTAATTTTACTATGTCATTCCTAATAAATTATTATGACCATTTAAGCATTGTGTCAATTAATAATATTTGATAAGAAGGGTAAAATAGATATAAAATCATAAGTTAATCAAAAAAAATTTACAGATATTTTTTATAATAATTTTGCTGTATCACTTCTAATTAGTTGATGAGAGTCATTAAGACACGTAACTTTACTATATCACCCATAATTAATTATTATGTTCATCTAAGTATCATGACACTTAAATTGGAAATAGAAGAAAAAATATTATACATCACAACAATGTGAAACTTAAATTGTTTTAAAAATATGATTAACTATCAATGCCACAAAAGTTTGAATAACGAGAGTTATATATATTATTAGAAAATTACATAAATAGTATTAAAAATTACAATAGTTAACAACTTAAAATATCTATTAAAAAATTATTATATATTTTTAAAATATAGTATAAATTATAATTATTAAAAAAAAAATTATAAAAAATATTCGTTGGGGCACGGGCTATTGGTAACTAGTATATACACACACGTATACATACATACATATATATATATATACATACATATATATATATATATACATACATATATATATATATACATACATATATATATATATATATATATATATATATAATAAATTGAATTGAATACAAGTTATTGTTTTTTATTCTCTTTCGTTTTCTTTTTAGGGAGGGACCGGATGGGGGGTGGGGGCAAAATTACTTACAAGAAAAAACAATATTCCAACTAATATGGTATTGTTCTTCGTTAGTTTATCTTCCTGATGTTATGCGTGTTTGGACTTTTCACATTTACAATTAATTTGTTTGTTCTATAAGTATAGATAAATCCATAATATAATTAAAAAAAGGAATAATTATAATATTCAAAAGAATAAAAAAATGTTGGTAAGTAGAAAGAGACATTTAGATATTTTAATTGATTTATTCTTTTCGTGATTTTACTTCCAAATTTATGTTTATGTGTAGTTTTTTTTTTTTTTTTTTTTTAAATTGATTGGGTGTCTCTTATCTTATACCCCAAGTGGTATTTTTGCATTTCTTGTTGAATAGTAGCCAAAAAACAAAAGAAAATTTTTAAAAGACTAGATAAAATAGTTTTTAAAGTGTATGTAAATATGCCGTAACATTCAATGCTAAATTACACACTAAAAAGGCAAATAGTTTTTATGATGTGGCTTAGAGTATAATTAAATATAATGCACATAGGTTATATATTATTATTTTTTTCTTCGAATGAATTGATGACTTTAATTTTTCTTTAAAATTCATATTCAAGAAATTTTACATGCATTATAAAATTTTAAAATAATTCTTCGGAAAAGTTGATAATTTTCTTTAAAAAAAATTTGAGTATAAAAGATAAATATTTAAAATGAAATATGAGATAAAATTATATTTTGATAGACGTGAAAGTGTTTAATTTTAATTTCAAATCATAACCAGTTTTAACAAATTGGGTTATTTTGAAGTTTTCTTGTAATCTATATCTCATTTATTTTGTTATGCATAACAAAATTTATCTATTCTAGTATCTATATTTTGAGAAGAATAAGAAGAAAACTCAACTACTAATTTATAACACACAACAACAATAATATACGTAGTGTATTCTCACCTAATGGGGACTAATTTGTAACACACAAAAAAAATAATTCAAAGTCAAATAAGAAAAAAGTAAAGTAATTAAAACAAAGTACAAAAAATGTACACTGAGGATTGTTGGGGGGATAAAGTATGAACTAACTTTGAGAATATAATGAACTAATTAGATAATGCACATATAATTATTTATAAATTATAAATCGAAGAGATGGGAGGATAGTAGAATAAAAATTTAAATTATTTTTGACAGTTTGAAATCTTTAAATTGTAAACAATATAATGAAGAAACATATTAAACATAAAAGCTTTTTTTCAATTAAATAATTAGTTTTACTCATATAGATTTGGTTAGAGGTGGGGGAGAGGGAGGGAAAAACATTAGCAATCTATTATCTTTATATTATATATAATATAATAAAGAAAACTATGAAACATATAATTTTATTTACAATTCTTAGAGTATCCTAGTTCTTGTAGATTACTATCTTATTATATTTTATATTTTTCTATGTTTAGGACTTGTAATCCTAACCCTTCTTAATGTACTGTAATCATGTCTATATATATTCAACATATGAATACAATAGATTCTCGAGGTTTTCTATAACATCAATCTCTTCTTGTTGCATCAATAAGGTATCAGAGTACAATTCTAGGAAAAACTCCTCGTCCTTATCGACATGCTCCTCGTCTTTGTCGGCTCTTCCTTCTTCTCCAAAGATAACAACAAGTGTGTTCCTCCAGCTCCAGCTCAAACCTCCTTTTCCATGCTCATTACTTTTTCTCGCTCAGGCTCACATTAGATAATTTTCTCTTTTGGAAAACACAATTATTACCATATCTTAAAGGAAAAAATCTCCATGGATTCATCATAGGAGAAAAACCATGTCCCTCTCCTACAATTTCTATTAAAAAATTGATAACACTTAATTTACATGTCAATTTAAGTGCAAGGCGATCATCGTTAATATATTTACCCAACTTTGGAGTAGGGGTTGAATCCACGAGGAACAATATGCATGACGACTAAATTAGATTGGAACAATAGATACTTGTTAAATTCAAAAAAATAGTAAAAAAATAAAAATAGGGAGGGGGGATTTCAAAGATATCACACTTAATATTTCTTTTTTTTTCTAGTATTAATTTGGAGCTAGAGTAATTAGAGTCTAGGCAATTTGGCACAGATCTTGAGATTATACTTTCCTAGGGGATACATATACATGAGCGTGTGATAACTTGATGGAAATTCTAAGTGCTGGTGATGTGGTAGGATAAATAAGCCTCAAGGGTGTCACTCGTTGACCCTTTCGAGTACCTAATGAGTTCTTCGATCAAAACTACCTAATACCTCAACTAGACACCCCTATTTCTAGGATGGTGCCCTAAGTATAGTCAACTTCACAATTACCCTTATGTCTAAGATAGTGAAAATTAGTCAACCATGCTCATAAATTGTCTATTTTGGCCTTGGTTCCCACATCCCCTCTTTCAAGGATGATGTGGGTTCCTAAAGTTCACCCAAAACCCTCCTTCAAGGATGATTTAAACTTTTAAGAGCTTGAGATTTTCATCCATCAAACCCATTTGGATATTTGGGGCTTTCACCCAAAAATTCTAACCAATTTTCTCAAATAGTAGAATCAAACATCACAAACTAGTAAATGCACAAATAAATCACATCCCACATATATTTACACCCTATTATAGCATAATACCAAGAGGAAAAACTATCTACTCATAAGATAAATAAGTAAGGATTTTACCCAAAATCTCTATTGATGTGATTTGAGAAAATCTAAGTGAATATTACTTCATACTATGAGATCCAACAAATCATCAATGGGAGTTCACTAATCCTTCAATTGAAAGTGACTCTAAAATATTTTTCACCCAAAATCTATACAATATTTTCTTCTCCAAGAATGGAGGCTACCACCTTAGAACAATATCTAAAAATTTGAGAAAGATGGAATGAATGAATTATTAGTGTTTGAGTCTTTCTTTTGTAAAATTTATATGCCGTTGGGCTATATTTTTTTGCTAGACTATGATCGCATAGGCTTGGATGTGACCATGGCTACCACGACCGCGATTAACTCACGTGACTACAGTAGGTTGACCTTATTGACTGTCCGCGATCGCGACCCTCAGACCGCAACTGCGGTAACTGAGGCCATGTTTGCTCCAAGTCTTCAGTTGCACTTTCTTTCTTCCTTTTGATCCTTTTTAGCTTTAATCCGCATCTTTCTATCTCATCAATAATGTGCCAGAAAAATATGGATATAGTCCATTAAATCATAATTATGTCTCATTTATTCATTCAAAATATGGTAATGTGTATGATGTTGAGTGCAAATGAGTGGTAAAATCACCACTCATCAACACCCCCAACTTAAAGATTTTCTTGTCCTCAAGCAACCCTACCCCTTTATCATGAGACATTACACTTTTATGCCCAATTTTCGTGCCTCAAAGATCATAATGACCTCAAGCTTAGTCGCTATCACAAATATCTCATTGCACATGGGCTATGCTATTCTTACTACATCCCTCATCATAAAATGTAATATCCAAGCATGCACAAGACTTTAAAGAGCAACCAAGCAACAACAACCAATACTCTAAAAGTGACTCACTTTTGATCAGAACTAAGTTGTACTCCATTTGCCTTATTGTTAGAAAGATGAAAAAATCACCTAACTCAACTTGTACACATGCTTCCTCACAAGAAAGAAAATTTCCCACACCAAGCTACCAAATATGCAACAATGAATTTAAGTACAAAAAATTTCTCCCTTAGAAAATAACTCTCTATGTTAGCAAGTGTCATACCATAGTCTTGCCCCTATTTTCAATCATTACTATAAAGAAAGTAAATGGTTGAAGATCTCAAAGGACTTTTTGAGCTTGTAATGTAGGTTTGGGTTAGGGTAGGATATCATTTTGGAATTACATGGCTACACTCTTGCTTGACATCTACCTCACACTATTTAATTCGCCTTTTTGACTACGTGTCATTCCTCTTTGATATTTTCTTTTTTCATATGCCTATTGTTTGATTCCTTTGTTCATCCATTTTCTTTTATTTATTTTTCTTGCAATTTTCAAGAAATTCTTTTCTTTGTTGGACCCTTTTTATTTTTATTCATGTGTTTTCAATGCTTAGGAACTTAAGCATTTCACTTACAACTTCGTGGCCCCATACTTACTTCCATCAATCTTCACCACCCATAACTTAGGCTTTTAGCCTCAGGTTGTATTTTTATATTCAAGAAGGGTATGGTTCAAAAAAAGGATAAAAAAAATGGTTCACGACTTATACTGTGTTTTCCAAAGAAAGGTCTAAAGGCTCAAAGTGGGTAACTAGGTATTACATTTATGTATGGGTAGACTTTTTAGGCTAAAGTGGATTTCCAATGTCACAAAGATAGCATAAGATTATTTCTCCAACCAAATACAATAAATATTATCTTTGAAAGACTAATGAGGCAAGTTCTAGATATAAAAAAGTATACAAGAGATAAATGCAAATAGCTCACCACACATGGCATGAAAAATTTGCCAAGGATGATCAATTTCCCCTCCAATAGAGGAAAAATTAGAGCGTCTATTACTATTAACAAGTCAAACATTTGTGGTCACAAGAAGAGAAAGAGTTTTATTACAAGGTTTCTCACGTCCATGCCCTTGATTTTGGAAAAAAAAATTGGACGGAGGGTGTTATTTGTTTTACATTTGCACCACGCTCAATTTGCAAACTTACAGCTACAACCAAAGCTTTAACCTCACATTTTGGCTTAATATGGGCAAACCAACCATATGGCTACTCAGATTTTGCCAATGGTGCATGATGGCATCCCAAATTTATAATTCCATAGGTACTCCAACTCCCCTTGCATTAATGACTTAGATGCGATGGGTAATCAAAATTCCCCTGTATCTATGGTTCAAAACCCAAACATGACGCTTTATCATTAAGAATGTCATCATTCAATATATCATACGGTAAGGCTCGTCATGTATCATCGGAATCAAAATAAAACAAAAGTGAAAAAGAAAACTAAAAATAAAACTATATGATAACCCGTGAAAATGTAGGCACCATCAGGGTACCCAAATATAACATCCCAAAAAACACAAAACAAAATATCATCCAACATAAAAAAATATATAGAAACATAGCAAAATAATACAAATCTAGGGGAACCCCCAACTACAAGAAAAATAGTGTCCTCACTACATATGCAATAAAGCCCTAAATCTATTGACTCTACACCATCACCATCGGCATTATCAATTGAACAATCCGTAGGGGCCTTATCATCACTTTCTAACCCAGGAAAAGGTAGTCGATAATTGGGTTTAAGCACCTTGAAGATGCCATTTACCCCTTTCCATAGCTTTCTGAAGAATTTATGTCTCTTTACCATCTTCTCGTGTGACTTCCTGAGTTTCTTATGTGATGCAGCCAAGGCTGAATAAGCACTCTCCAAGCTAGAAACTGTGTCTCATTACTTCTCCACCTCTCCCTGGTATATATCATAATCTGACTAAGCTACATATAAATGGAGAGTGGTGGAAAGCTCTTCCAGTCCCTGAGGTAATCTGGACAATAGCTTCCTAACCACCCGTATCTGACCTGTGATATCATCGATGGGGTTGGGTGATGAAGGTATACAAGAGTATGTGTTCTCTTGGGCCGACTTGCCTAAGTCCACCTTTTTTTTCTTGATCTGAATAGTGACACTCTCACCCTAGAATTTGACAAAAAAGATACGAGAGCCTAGGTGCACCCAGGTATCTGTAGCACACTCATCTACATCTGCCCTCTTTCAAAGCTCAGTGATAAGGGAAGAAAATAAAAGAAGTGTTCCTCCCTGGTTCTTGAAGTGCCGCCACTCTTAGAGTATAATCTTGCCCACGTTCAGAGTAATGCCAGAGAGAATGTAAGCCACCATCCGTGCTTGGAAATCTATGATGATAGTCATATGAGTGCACGATGATACTCTGTTGCAGATAATATTCATCAAAATGTTGGCCTCAACTGTGAAGTCATTCATCAAAATATATCTCTTAGTGGTGGCCCAAAGAACCTCTTTTCTCAAACATAATATGTTTGTCATCCAGGTCCCTAGCTTGCATTCTTTTGCTTGGAACTGCCCCATGTCAACATCTGAGAGCCCATATATTTTATTAATCTGGTCTGCTCCGAAGTTCACTTACTTACCCTAAATCATCACTACTAGGTTTGTGAGAGAAACTATGCTAAGGTTCATGTAGAACTCACGTACCCAATGCTAATTGGCATAGTAGGGGTATGGGGAAAAACACATACACCCAATAGCAATGAGTCGGGCATGGAATACTAGGAGCTTCTCCTCCACTATGTCAAGGAAAATACCCCTTTCTAGTAGTAATTTTGTCCTTGGCAGATAACTGTAGTATGTTTTGGCATTCAACGGTCATAAACCTGGTGTTGTCAAGGTCTCTCATCTTTGCGACTTAGTACCTATAAGCATTACAATACAAACCATCATTTAGCATTATCACACCAAACTCATGTAGTGGTGTTATAGTAGGTTTTGGGGTAAGAAATAGGTGTGCAGAAATTTTGGCTGCTGCAGATAACCACCCTTAGGTATGGCGATTGTGGAGAAATAACTGAGATCGCGGTGCTTCGATCATGGTCATTGGGACTGCGATTGTGGTAACTGAGACCATGGTTGACAGTTTTGCATATCACTCAAAACAAATGATTTTAACCTTAATTTTATGTTCCAACTAGGCACATAAACATCGTGATCAAAGATCCTAAGCCTAGAAAAGCTGATTATAACCCTAAACTTAAAGAAATTAACATTGAATTGATTGGGGCATTGAATCAAACAAATGGTGTACACATTAATTTCAATAATTTTAGACGTAAATCAAGGTACTCAATACTTCCCTATTGGTTTGTACACCATCTACAACAACTAACCACCACAAAACTCATAAACAAGCATTGATTTAATGTTAAAAACACTATTTTAGGCCTTTCCCTAAACTACAAATTCTAAGCATAAAATTACATTGAAAATAAGGGAGTATGAGACAACATACCAAGTAGATGATGTAAATGATCATAAGTGAACACTTGGGAACTCAACACAAAGCCAAAATTTGGAGTCAATTTGAGAGAATTTGAAAAAGGTGCGTGTAAAGAAATGGCAGTTGGATGGTCATTTAAGCTGATTTAACAGCGATCGTGGTCCTAGTTCCATGATCGCAGGCATGCAGTCTCCATAATTATAGAGGACAGGTCCACGGTCATGGTAACTAGACCAAAATTAAGGTCTCTAACACTCCTCTATTCAGTCCAAACATGCTAATTTCACTGTTCCCTTTTTCAATTTCAATCAGATTTCCTCATAGAACTACCTTTTTATGGATTATACATGAACAAATACAGAAAAATAAAATCCACTCTATCATGAAAAGAATAAAAGGATGCAGGTCAGTTTTTGGTGGATTAATGGGGTGCCTCCCATTGAGCGCTGTGCTTAACATCTTAGCATGATGCCTTCTCAACTCTGATTTTTGCTTTCACTTAGAATATTTGAATCTCTATTCAAAATTTCATTCATCATCCATTGAGCGACAGAGGGAAATAGGATTCAAATCTTCTAAGATGAAACTTGGAAGGTGAGTGGAAATAACTGGGGAGCTTCTATCTCACCATTTTGAAGACTTAAACCTTTTACCCAATTTCACATCGAATTTACGGTTTGGATCCTTGGTTAAAGGTGAGCACATAAATAGGACACTAGTTGTACATCAGAAGTTGAATTCCTTGGCCATTAATGGTGGGGTTTCCATGTTCTCCTTTGGAATGTCAAATCCTAAAATATAGGAATCGTACTTTTTCTCCTCACAATCCATCATTCATCTAGGTGAATGGATTCTCATCACATACCCTAGGAACAATGTTGATGGTTTTAATAAGGACTGTCCCAAAATTTTAGAATTATTTCATCATGAGCACCTTCACCTCGAAATGACCTAGAGTTATCATAAGAGATGTGCTTTGATTCGTCTTTTGACTCTAGTACCATTTTCTTTATTTTGGCATCTTCACCATCATTTGATTCAGTAGATTAGGAAATTACCGAGGATTCTTCACTACTAAGTTTATCATTATAGCTTGGTTTCTCTTCTTGGTTGACCTTCTCTTGTAAAGTGGGCAAGGTAGTTATATTTGCAGGGTTTATCTCCTTTCCCACTTCCTCCATCTTGACATTCCCCCTTCTAAATTCCTCATAGAATTGATGCATGTCTTGAACATTCACCCCTGTTGTAGTCACTCGGTCCAAAATAGTTTGAAGTATTGCTTCAAAACTATTAGGCCCAGTATGTTGCTCTTCCTTCTTCTTACCATAAGACCTATCAAAATCATAAAAAGAACTAGCATTTCGATTAGCATAATAAGGAGAGGGGAATTTGGGTAGTCACTCCAATATCCATCTTGAGCACCACAAAAAGAACAAGCATACTCCCAATAGGGTCGAGATGGTTTTTCTATCTCTCCGGGGGAGCATATGTAAAATCTCTTTCAAAGTGCGGTCTGTCACAATATAGACATGGATCATCAAGATCGGACTTCCAACTACCAAAATCATATTTGTTGGAAGATTCCATAGAGAAAAGTAAAGAAAAAACAAAAATCTACCTAAAACAAGAAACAAAAGAAAATCACAAACAAATATTTACATGTTTAAATTCAAGCAAGTAAGCTGGAATTCCAAACTAACTAAATACGCTAAATTGTTTCCCGACAATGGTGTCATTTTTTGATAACCCTCAACTTACATGTCAATTTAAGTTCAAGGCAGTCGTCGTCAATATATTTACCCAACTTTAGAGTCGAGGTCGAATCCACGAGAAATAATGTGAGTAGCACTAAATTAATTTTGAAGGATAAATAATAGTTAAATTCAAGACAATAGTATAAAAAGATAAAAATGGGGGGCGGGGGTTGAAAGATATCACACTAAATATTTCTTGTTTTTTCTAGTATTAATTTGGGGCTACGAATAATTAGAGTCTAGGAAATTAAGCACATATCTTGGGATTATGCTTTCCTAGGGGTGGTATATGCATGCGTGTATGATAACTTAATGCAAATTCTAAGTGTTGGTGATGTGGTAGGCTAGGTTGGAAATGGCTAGTTTGTCAGCAAAACTTTAAGGGTGTCACTCATTGACACTTTCGAGTACCTAATGAGTGCTTTGATCAAAACTACCTAATACCTCAATTAGACACCCGTATTTCTAGGATGGTTCCCTGAGTATCATCAACATCACAATCACCCTTATGTCTAAGATAGTGAAAACTAGTCAACTATGATCATAAATTATCTATTATTACCTTGGTTTCCACATCTCTCTTTCAAGGATAATATGGGTTCCTAAAGTTCACCCAAACCCCTCTTTCAAGGATGGTTTGAACTTTCAAGAGCTTGGGATTTTTGTCCATCAAACCCATTTGGGTATTTGGGGATTTCACCCATAAATCCTAACCAATTTACTCAAGCAATAATAGAATCCAACATCACAAACTAGTAAATGCACAAACTAATCACATCCCACACATATTTACACCCTATTCTAGCATAATCCCAAGAGGAAAAACTAGCTACTCATAAGATAAAAAGTAAAGATTTTACCCCAAATTTATATTGATTTGATTTGAGAAAATCTAAGTGAATGTTACTTCAAACTATGAGATCCAACGAATATTCAATGGGAGTTCACTAATCCTTCACTTGTAAGTGTCTCTAAAATATTCTTCTCCCAAAATTATACAATATTTTATTCTCCAATAATGGAGGCTACCAACATAGAACAATATCTAAAAATTTGAGAAAGATAGAATGAATGAATTATTAGGGTTTGAGTCTTCCTTTTACATAATTTAGGATCTGCCATGTGCATTTACATTTCTTCCCTTGGATTGCATTTTTCCGCTAGACCGTGATAGCATAAGCTTGGCCTCAATCGCAGTTACCACAACTGTGATTAGCTCATGCGACCGTGGTAGGTTGACCTTATTGACTAACCACTACCGTAGTAATCGAGTCCATGTCTTCTCTAGGTCTTCAGTTGCACCTTCTTTCTTTCTTTTGATCCTTTTTAGCTCCAATCCATATCTTTCCATCTCATCAACAATGTGCCTAAAAATATGGATATTAGTGCATTTAATCACAATTATATCTCATTTATTCATTCAAAACATGGTAATATACATGAATGTTGAGTGAAAATGAGTGGTAAAATCACCACTCATCAAGGATCCACAAATATTTAATCAAATCCTCTCCATGCTCAATGTGTTCAACAAGATCAACTAATTATGAATTTATTAATTTTGTCGCTATCAGAGAAAACTATGCCAATAGTGATAGGTCTCAATATATCTAAAGACATTTAAGATACACTTGAAATTGCCTTATGATCAACCACCAACACAAGAATTTTAAATCATCATATGCAACTTCAAATTTTAAACAAGATGATTTAGCATGTCATAATACCTTCTGAAGGCTAGGCTTCTTTTGGATGAGCGATCCACTGTAATGCATCGTCTTAATTTATCTGACTTCAATATTTATGTCTTCAAAGGGTTGCATCTAGATTTTAAGGATATTGTAACTATGCTCTCTACTTGTCCTGATCCTATGCCGTATTCAGAGCTCCACAACCTACTATTAAACTATAAATTCATTTATGTCCCATCTCTTTCACAATTGTCCATCTCATCATTGTTGTCCTATGAATTTCAATCACCCTCTGCAAATTTCAGCCAACGTTCTCCAAAAAACTTTGATTGCAACCTGCAAAACAACTCATTTTAAGGTCATGGTCGTAACTCGTACAAGCCAAGGTCGTAACTCCTACCAACCAACATACTCTGGAAATAACAGATAGCCTGGAAGCAACTAGAACTCTTAAAATATACAACATTTCTATATTTATAGTAGCTCGAATCATCTAACACTAAATTTCTTTTAGTATTGCAAATATTCCATTAATCTTGCAGCTCATCTCTCACAACATGATCCAATTTAATCTACACAAAATTGGTATCACTACTCCAGAGTAATAAATCACATTACTCCTAACTTCTCTAATCTTTCACTATATGAAGAATATCGAGGCAATGACAAACTTCACGTAGGTAATGGCCAAAGTTTACCTATTCAGCAAATCGATAAGAAAACTCTCTCTAATTTCTCAAGCTGATCCTTCTCTCTGAATAATGTTCTTCATGTTCCTTCTATCACAAATAATCTTTTATCTATTCAAAAATTCACTCATGACAATAATGTATTTTTTGAATTTAACGAGTATCGTCTTACTATTAAGGATCGCACAACTAGGACTCCTATTCTTTTTGGGCTGAGTAATAATGGACTCTATCACTTGCCTATTATACTCTACAGGCACTTCTCTCCAATATCTTATGTGGCATTTAAGACATCATCATCCTATTGGCATCTTCATTTAGGCCATTCTCATCAAACGGCACTCGATCAAGTCCTCCACAAAAATAATTTATCTTTTTCTAGTTCTAGGCTCGCTTCTCTATGTAGTGCTGGTCAACTTGGCAAGATGCACAAATATTATTTATCAAATATAATAAATAAAAGTTCTTATAATTTACAATTAGTGTTTACTGATGTATGGGGCCCTTCAGCTTTTCAATCATTGAATGAACATACATATTTATAGGTCTTTTTGAATGATTATTCTAAATATATATGGTTCTATACATTTACTTCCAAAATTTGATGTTGACTCTATTTTCCCATAATTTTTAGCCCTTGTGGAATGCCAATTCATCACCAAATTGAAAGCTCAACAATTTGCTCTAACTTTTGAATTAAACATAGACTTTCATCACCATATTCATATGAACAAAAAGGTTAAGTCAAACACAAGCATTGTCATATTGTCAAAATAGGACAAAGTCTTATGGCTCGTAGTTGTATACCCTCTAAATATTGACACTTTGTCTTTGAATCCACAGTGTACTTGATTAATCGTCTTTCCACCCCCATTAACAAGGATAAATCACCTTATGAAAAGCTTTTTAACGCTTTCCAAATTATTTGTTCCTCAAAGTTTTTGGCTATCTTTATTGTCCTTATCTTTGACCTGGAATAATCATAAAATTAATTATCACAACATTTTCTGCATTTTTCTTAGCTATGTCTCTAGTTATCATGCTTTTAAGTATCTAATAGGCATACATGTCATATTTACATTGCTCGATATGTCAATTTTGATGAATTCATATTTATATTTAAAAGTAAATCTATCCTCCACCCTCTTTCTCTTGCTTGCAATCATCTCTCTATCTCTCCACTCCATGCGTTATGTTACAAAATAACACTGCCACTATACCTTTCTTCCTAACTCGACCGAATACTCACCCTTATATAGTTCATCAATAATTAATACAACATTTACAGTATCTTTATCTACTCTAGAAGTCCATGAGTTTCTTCAATTACCATCCAATTAAATATTTTTTAAATTCCCCATCGATGAAATAACCAATAATTCGTCTGCCTTGTTGGTAACTGATGTCATTTGATATAACATTCCTTTCTAACATAGTATACCATTGGATACCTAACCTATAGTCATTCCTCCTACTAAAACATCTACTTTTTCTACTCGTCATTCTATTGCCTAAATTCTACCTGAGTGTAGTCACAACATGGGACTCTGTTATATGCAACTTTCATCCTACTCTACTTTACTGTCCTCCTCCTCAGAGCTATCACCTCCTCCAATGGAAATTACTTATTTATATGAAGCTATAAAATACAAATAATGGAGAGATACTATGGGTTCTAAGATAACAACTATATTTAAAATAAAACTTGGTCTCTTGTGCCTTCATCATTGCCTATGAATGGGTTAAGCTGTAAATAGGTGTTTCATGTTAAAGGATATTTTTATGGGTCTATTAAGTAGTACAAAGCTCTTCTTATCACAAATGATTTTCACCTGGTTGAGGGCTATAATTTTTTTGAAATATTCAGCCCAGTTGTAAAACCCACGATAATTAGCATTATTTTCTCATTTATAGTCTTGCAAAACTAGATCTTACGTTAATTAGATGTGCAAAATGCCTTTTTACATAGATATCTGGTTAAGGATGTGTTCATATCTCAACCTTTAGGGTTTGATCATCCACAATTACCTCATTATGTATGCAAACTCCATAAATTATTGTATGACCTCAAGCAAGCTCAGAGGACTTGGTCCACCAAGCTTCTCCAATTTTTGGTGTCCTTTGAATTTTCTCTTTCCAAGATGGACATTTCATTGTTTATATATAACTCAGATGGTATTAAAGATTATATTCTTGTATATATTGATGATATTATTTTGACAAGAAACTCCAATAAGTTCATCACCGTCGTTATAGACCAACTGGGTCATGCCTTCTCTATTCCAATATGAGTAACCTTAATTTCTTCCTGGGAATTCAATTGAAGTGCTACAACTCAGGAATCTAACTCTTTCCATCTTAATATATGTGTAATCTGCTGGATAAAGCAAGAATGAGTATTTGCAATCCTTTTCTCACATCAATGGCAACCAATGCCAAGCTATATCAAAAAGATTGTCCAAAATTCTATGATCCTACACTATGTCGACATGTTGTTAGATATCTTTAATATCTTACTTTGATAAGGTCTTACATTACATTTTTAGTTAACAAAGTGTTATAGTTCATGCACTCTTCGGTAAGTAATTATTGGTCCACTGTAAAACAACTATTATGCTACCTTCAACACACTAAGACATGGTCATTTTTGTCTCTATTTCTCTATCTCTCCACCTAAAAGAGTTCATCGATACTGAATGGATTGGTAGCATTGATGAACATAAGTCTATGGGTGGATTTGTTATTTTCCTTGGTGACAATCTCATTTATTTGGCCTCTAAGAAGCAGTGGATAGTAGATTATTTATTAAGAGAGTCAGAATACAAAGCCTTGGTGGATGAGTTAGCTGAAGTAACATGGACTAAATCCCTCATCTTCTGCATTTGGTGTTCACCCTTCTAATGATCTGACTCTCTGGTGTGACAATATTGGTGCTAGTTATCTATCTCTTAATCTTATTTTCCATTCTCAGACAAAGTATCAGGAAATTAATTATATTTCGGTCGAGATAAGGTTGCCCAAAAGGATCTTCATGCCCATTTTATATCCGCAAATAACAAAGCATATGTCTTGAAAAAGCCTTTAACTTTAGCACAATTTTAGTTCTTAGTCGATAAACTCATGGGGAAGGAGCCACCATCCATTTGCAAGGGGAGTATTAGAGTATACTAGTCCTTGTAGATCACTATCTCATTATATTTTCTTTTCGTGTATGTTCAGGACTTGTAACCCTAACTCTTTTTAATGTATGGTAATCATGTCTATATATATTCCACATATGAATACAATAGATTCTTGAGGTTTTCTATTTCTTCGATCTTATCTTAACACATCTATAACAACTAATAATGAAAATACTTCCTGTTAAGCTTTTTCATGCTGCCAGTCGGAGCTACAATATTGTAATACCCCAAATTTTCAAGCTTTAGACCCATCAAAATATAGGCCATTTATTTAGCTTCTAAATGATACTAGTCTTGCTTTATTCTGATATCGTGATAAATGATATGGGAAATTTCCTAAGGTTCTGTTAATCCCCAGTAACAACAACTCAAGCAATGAGCCATTATCAGTCATAATGAGTCATTATGTGAAGTCATTGCCCCAATAGTATAGGATTCAGATTTTAGCCCAGTGTTGATAAGTCCAGCATACTACTTATTACAACTCCTAAAGAGTCATTATATGGACCCATTGTCACAAAAAAATCAAATCTAGAAATCAAGTTCCTGACCACGACGTCTCCTAACGGCCTGTGACCAGTCCTAACGAGTCATTAGGTGGGGAATCATTGCCATAATAGCAAAGATTCAAAACTCAAGATCTCAGGTCATGATTCATACTATGACTTGTGACCAGTTGTTACCTGAGTCATGATGAATGCTCACTAGAAATTCTTACGTGATTTAAAAATGGTTGTTTAGACTTTTTCCATTTTTTTAAATCCAAATCCATGTTGTTTAGGTTTCCCCAAGAGTGGTATATAAGCCTAAACTTTACCAAATTCACTATTGAATCATAAAATTAATCCATAACAAGAAAAGAAGTGATTCTCTCATCTCTAAAAGCACATTAGGGTTTCTCAAGAATAAGCTTAAATTCTAAGAATTTTCTCTAAGGTTTTCACTTCAAGTATGTGGGTGTTTACCATAGGGTCCTTCCTCCCATTGAGTCCTAAAAACTTTTACAGCCTCAAGTTTACTTTCCCTAAAGTTTGGTTTCTAGGTCAAGTATGAAGTTTCTTTAATTTACTCAGTTTACTTTGTATTTACACCATGAATATATGTATTTCCATAAGTGTTATCTTCAGTGTTTAAAAATTATGAATTTCCTCAATATGATCTGCTATTGAGTTTTTGGCTGAAGTTTACAGTTCCCTATTATGATCAGTCTTAAATTATTATCATATTCAGTTGTATAAGACAAAATTGGTGGGTTATAAACATTCGATAGCAAGGATTTCATTTATAAACCAGTTGACATGTTTTGAGCATTTCATATTGCACATATGTTGTTGTTTTTTAGAATTGACTATATTGACCACGTGCATGCACACACACAAACACACGCACATATATATATATATATATTAGTTTTTAGTGTTGTTCAGTTGGGAGTGGTACATAGCACCAAGTGAATGTAGGGTTAAAGTCTCGCCCGCTAGTTAAGAAGTGAGACCTTTAGTAGAAGTCCCTAAGTTCCAAAACTACATCGCCAAAGTAGGTTATAAGGGGTTATCCTCCAGTAGAGGAGTGACACCCTAGTCCTTTGGGACATCCATTTAGTGGATCCGTGCTAGCTACTATTGGTACCCTTAGCAAGGTACTAGCACCTTTCCAACTGAGGTTACAGGTTGGACCCTAATTTTGCTCTGATTGGGTTATGTTTCCTATTTCTCTCACATCCCTCAGTTCTTTTTAAGTTCATGCTCAGTTCAGGTTTTCTTAACAAAGCATTAAGATATTTAGTTTTTTAGTATTTAGTTTTACCCAGCACATGTGTATACCTGCTTTTGCATTAAAATTACATGTTCATGTATTCATGTTTGGTTTATGTTAGCTAGTTTCCCATCTCACATACTCAATACATTCAAAGTACTAATCGCATACTTTACTGCACTAAATTTTCTCATAATATAGGTTCAGATGCTCAGTACCCGGACTGAACCTAGCACGTTTCTACATCACTTAGTAAATACTTTAGTGGGTCCTTATCATTAAAGGTCTGGTTATTAGATAGTTATTTTAGTATTTCATTTATTTCAATAAGTTGGAGTTAGTTAGGGCTTGTCCCAATAACTCATCATGTCTTATAGGTTTTCAGATAGATGGTTAGATTTTTAGTATTTTAGGTTGTCAGATAGTTCTATTTTGATATTTCCATCGACACTCAATTTTACATTATTATTATTGCTATCTATTATACCAGTTAGATTTCGGCTAGTGTTTTGTTAGTTTATTCATTATTCTAATGCATGCCTGACCATGAGTTAGCTTGGGGCCACATATTACCTTAGGCACTGTATTATGACTAGGGGGCAGTCTTGAGTCATGACAAATATGACATTAGAGCAACAGGTTTAAAGTGTCCTAGAATATCTAAAAGCCATGTTGAGTAGAGTCTTATGTATAGGTGTAAATCATTCCATACTTATGGGAGAGAGGCTACAAAATATTTTAGAAAGGTCTCATTTCTTTCACGATTCATGTCATGCGATACAGTGTGGACTCTATTAGAATTCTTTTCTAACTCATCCTCTATTCGTTGACAGATAATGCCTCTTAAGTTAACTAATGGAAGGAGGAATGGGAACAAAAAAGCACCACCAGAAGTTCCTAAAGACCTTCTGAATGAGCATGTCTCTCATGATGAGTTCATGTCTTCTTTCACCACACTAGCCAAATCTATGACTGCTCAAAATAACTAGATGGCTATTTCCTTATCTAACCTAGAAGTGAATACGGTGGTAGCTAGAATCTGGGATTTCACTCAGATAAATTTACGAGTGTTTTTTGGGTCTAAGTTTGAAGAGAATCCACGAGAAATCTTGGACAGTGTTCAAAACTTCCACTGAGAGTGTTGACCTAGCTTCTTACCAACTGCAAGGGGTGGCTCATACTTGGTTTAATTAGTGAAAGGATGATAGAGGTGTAGATGCAGGGCCAATAGAGTAAGATAAGTTTGTTGTCGTATTTCTAGACAATTTTTTTCACTTTAGTTTAGAAAGACCAAGGCGTAGAAGTTCATTAACATAAAAGAAGGGTATTATGAGTGTTAAGAAATATTATCTCAAGTATACTCCATTGGAGATTTATGCTTCGGCTATGGTGGTTGACTCTAGGGTTCAAATAAGTAAGTTTGTGTTTAGTGTTTTTGACGATGTAGTGAATGAGTGTAAAACGACCATATTGGGTAAGGAGATGGATATCTCCTAGTTTATAGTTCAAGCCTAATAGATCAAAGAGGAGAATAACAAGGAAAGGGTAAGGGAGAATAAGAGGTCCAGAACTAGTATATTTTACTTCTCTCAACCGAGGTTAGATGGTGGGATTGGTTCTCAATTCTACAAGAAATCTTCAGCCCCATCCCCATCTTCTTCTAGTGCCTCAATTTCTAAATTCAGATAGGATACTGATAATATAGTGTAAGGATATAAGTCTTAGCGTAGCGTGCACAATAATCACACCAACCTAGTTTGTAAGATATGTGGTAGTAACCAAAAGGGTAAGTGCATGGCTGGTAGTGATGCCTATTTTGGGTGTGGCAAGTAAGGTCACAAAATAAGGAATTGCCCAGTAGTTTTACATAAGGGTAAAGATATTTGTCAATAGGGTCAAACTAACTCCTCATCAGTTTCGGCAGGTTGCCTGACTCAGCAGGATTCCACTTCTAGTGCAACTAGTGGACAACCTCAAAATAGTCTTTATGCCTTTTAGAATTGATAGGATTAGGAGGGTTCTCCTTATATGGTTACTGGTATATTACAAGTCTTCTGACTTTATGTGTATGTATTATTAGATCTCAAAGCCACACTCTCCTTCATGACTCTTTATATAGCAGTAGATTTTGGTATAAAACCTGAAATTACTATAGAGCCCTTCTTGGTTTCTACTCCAGTCACTAGTTCCATCATATCCAAATGGGTATACAAAAATTACCAGTCACAGTATCCTAAAATGTTACTTTAATCAGTCTTATAGAGTTAGAGATAATTGATTTTTATTTCATTCTTGGCATGGATTGACTTCATTCTTTCTATGCCTCAGGTTATTGTAGAAATAGAATAGTCTATTTTTAATTTTCCAATTAGCCAGTCTTAGAATATAAGGGTAGTATCTTAGTGCCCATAAGTCGGTTTGTCTCTTTTGTTAAGGCAAGGAAAAGGATTTCCAAGGGGTGCTTACACCACCTTTTCAGAGTCAAAGACTTAAGTTTCAAAATCTTGAGTCTTGAGTTAGTTCCAATAGTGAATGAATTTATAGAAGAATTTCCTGAAGATCTACTCAGAGTTCCTCCCAAGAGAGAAATTGACTTTGGAATAGATCTCTTACTCGATACCCAACCTATTTCAATTTTAGCATACAGAATGGCTCCAAATGAGCTTAAGAAATTGGAAATAAAATTGAAATACCTCTTAGATAAGGATTTCATCATGCCTAGTATCTCTCTATGGGGTACTCTAGTTCTATTTATGCATAAGAAAGATCATTCTCTCAGAACGTGCATCAGCTACTGTCAGTTGAACAAAGTCACAATCAAGAATAAGTATCCCATCCCAAGATTGAAGACTTGTTTGAACAATTTCAAGTTGCTAATTGTTTCTCTAACATAGACCTCAGATCCGGCTATCATCAGCTCAGAGTCAGAGAGCGCGACATTTCGAGGATAGCCTTCTAAACTCGGTATGCTCACTTTAAATTTATAGTTATGTCTTTTGGGCAAATGAATTCCCTTACAACTTTTATGGAGTTGATGAACAGGGTGTCCAAGCAGTACTTGGACATATTCCTTATTATGTTAATAGATGACATCCTTATTTATTCTCTAAGTGAGGTGAGCATGCTGATCACTTGAGGATTGTTTTGCAGACTCTTAAAGATCACCAGTTATTTACTAAGATCAGTAAGTGTAAATTACGGTTGAAATCAATAATATTCCTTGGTTATATTATTTCCAGTGAAGGCATTCGAGTTGATCCTCAAAAGACCGTAGTAGTAAGGAACTGACTTGGACCCATCTTTCCATTTGATATCAAGATTTTCTTAGGTTTAGACGATTATTACAAATGATTTGTCAAAGTATTTTCCTCTATTTTCTCTCCCATGTCTAAACTGACTCAGAAAAAAGTCAAATTCCAGTGGTCCAATTTGTGTGAGAACAATTTTCAAGAGTTGAAGACTCGACTTACCTTCACTCCAGTTTTGACTCAACCAAAAGGTTCAGATAGTTTCATGGTATATTGTGATGCTTCTAGAGTTTGTCTTTGTTGAGTGTTAATACAGCGATGCAAGGTTATAGAATATGCCTCTATAAAGCTTAAACACCACAAAAAGAATTATCTAACTCATGATCTTAAGTTGGCAGCAATCATGTTTACCTTATATTTAGAGGCATTATTTATATGGGGTTTATGTTGATGTGTTCACTGATAACCAGAGTCTTTAGTATGTTTTCAACCATGAAGATATAAATCTTCATCAGAGAACGTGGCTAGAGTTGTTGAAGAATTATGATATAAGCATCTTATATCACCCGGGTAAGGTCAATGTCATGGCCGACACCCTTAGCATATTATCTATAGAAAGTGTTGCTCACATTGAGGATGATAAGAAAGATTTAGTTTGTGAGATTAATTTGCTTTCTAGGTTATGAGTTTGATAGGTTGATATGGTCGAAGGTAGTGTTTGGGTACAGAATGGTTCAGAATCTTCTTTGGTAGCTAATATCGCCCAAAACTAGACTCCAATAGAAGTATAGTGTGGTTGATTGCAAATATAATAAGACAAATAGGTTGGGGTTGATCCCACAGGGAAAACGTGAACTGTTTCTTGACTTGATGTTATCTATGAGCAATACAGGAAATTAAATAGGGGGGGCTTTAGTATCAACTACAAGTAGTAACTGAATCTTGAGTGGATTTGAGTTGTAGACAATAGAAGATGAACACTAGGCTTGTGTTACCCATGGCTTCTTAACTCCATAAATTTCAACCTAACTATTCGGTTGTTCTGCATGCAAAGTCTACAAGATAGGTATTATTAGCCGTCAGTTAGACGTGAGGATAAATCTCAGTTGTTACTGGTTAGGTTTTAGGGGTTCCCCTTGTTGCTCCTTACTACGACCTCAATTCACTATCACTGGTTAGGATCAAGTGATTAGATGACACGTGAGGACTAAAAGGTGGAGATGAAATCCTAAATCATTTTCTTAATCTTCTTTTCCCAATCACAAACTCTTTGTTAGATATGGATGCGAATACATGATATCTCAAGCTCCTGCAGCTTCTATGAGTTTAATTATTTTGAAGAAAATTAAGATACATGCATAAATCCTAGAATAGATAAATATCACACTTCCTCTACGTAGCTAATCCGCCAGGGTTCCCACAAACCTAGTCAAAGAGATTAGCCGCTTATGTTTATGCAAGAAATCATGATTATCAACGAAGAACACATATAATTAATTGCACAAGAATAAGATGAATAAACTCCAAAGTCTTGAATTGAATAAAAATCCAAAATCTCAAGAATAATTGTAGAAGCATTGTAAAGTATTATAATAAGGTCTAAGAGTGCATAACTTAATAAAAGGTAAACCCAAGGGTATTTATAGTATCTCAAAATAACATAAATATCCTAATAAAAATGGTAAAGTTAAAGTTATGTCGGCACTCATTACGACTCGGTCTTCTACTCATACCAGCATCATATGAGTCGTACCTTTCCCTCTCGTATCTGTTCTAGTGTTTGTTCTCCCAAGGAATAAACTTTCTATTCAACATAAGACTTCTAATTATGAGTCATAACTGAGCATACGACTCATTTCCTTCACTCGTGTCCACCTGGGACTTCTGTCTCTCCAAGCATTGAATACTAGTTTGTGTGCGACTTCCCTATACTAGTCATACTCAGATTTCCTACTAGTATACTTTTAAGACTTTGACCTTAGCTAGTAGCTTAGGTTCTGTTATGTATACGACCTCTCTATACAACTCATAGCCTTGTTTATGACTTGAATGCTTGAGTCGATTCTGTTGTGCATATGAATCAGCATACAAGTCATATCAAGTGTTGACAACTCGAGGGTTGACTCGTATATTGATCTGAATTGGTCTTTTCCAGGTCTTTTTCTTCCCTATTCATTCCAATACTATTGTAGAACTGTCTTACCTGCAATTTACACCAAAGTGCATCATATCTAAAAAAATATCCTAAGTTCATGCATAAGTTTGCGATTTTAAGCATCGAAAGTGTCGTGTTTCCAAGATACACCAACACCCTCAATTTAGACTTTTTCATGTCTTCAGGCAAACAAAACCAAAAAATATTTTCTAACATTGAGATGATGCTTAAACAAGAAGATCTTAAGCAACCCAAGGCAGTAAGTTTGAACTTAACTTCAATCTTGTTGTTTTGCTTTTAATTTCAACTTTCAAAGACTCAAACTACATATACCGATTTAGCACATGTAGAAAATTGTGGGGATCCGATGATGTCACACAAAATACATTCACCAAATAATCTAGAAACCTATCAACATAACCTATGTGCGCTCACAGCTAAAGAAATCCCATTCACTCTTCTTATGGATAAGTCAATCTATTCATGGATATAATAAATGGCTCTCTCACTCACAAAAAAGTATCATCGGTGTATGCAAAATACCTTAGGCTTGCCCTTATACTCTTTTCCTAAGTTTTCAGATAGTCACAGTAGGATCACTATAAGACTTTATTCGTCTTATAATGTAGGCTTGGGGATGGTAGGGTATATTTTTGGATTCATTTAGTGATTAATCCCCCTGGATACTATGCATTTCTTGAGGTCCACTTATTTTTTTACTTCTCCTTTTATTTCTACCCTTATGTCTCCCTTTTTTTTCTTTTAAGCACATTCAGATTGGGCCAGGTATGGTTTTCTTACTTTTATTTTTCTTTTTTGTTTCTTTTGATTTTCATTGAAAATTTTCCTTCTTTTATTTTCCCCATACCTATCTAAGTTTCAACTATTTTACAAACTTTCTTCATATTTGTTTTCTCCCATGCACCACTATAATTACCATCCTCAGCTTAGGTAATTTTCTTGACTTTAGGTGCACAATGTCCAAAGAGGACCACGGCTAAAACAAGTTCATTGTAATGTAAATGGGAAGGTGAGATTGGTGTAAACAAAAAAATTGGTCTATTTAGGCTCACATATTTTGATCAAAGGGATTCATTCATTTGGTTTGGGCATTTTAAGCTCATGTGGGCTCCCACAAAAAAGGTCTTATGATCATCTCCTACTTAACTATCCTATACCTAGGTAAAATCGACTAGGCAAGTTCTAGATTCCAACACATTGGGAACTTAGTATAACTCACATTCACTTGCACAGGATTACACTACTAAGTACTAGTTATCTAGCTATGTAACTATTTGTCCCTAATTGTTCTATACCTAATCCTAATGCCATTTCTTGATTCACAACAGTCTCACACATATATACACGTATCACACAGTAAAACAATTTTTTTGGAGGGATAAATTTTTCAACACAATTTTTATTTAATGCAGATTCACAACATCATCATTTCAAATCAATAGTGTTTCCAAATCAAAAAATCAATTCAAAATTCAAAATTTCATTACAATTAAATTTTCAAAATTCTCAAAAATCACAATTAAAATAATCTACTGCCATAGGCACTGATTTTCTCCCTATCTAATCTTTCCGTGCAAAACCTGCAAGTCATGACATACTTTTTGCTACTTGTACTTTTTAGCTACTCTCATATATTTTGAATAACCCCCACCCCCAAATAAAAAAAATATTGCACTACCATCAGTACTAAAATAAAATAGAGTAAGGATAAAAGGTTATACCTGGGAACTCAATGCACCGTCTAATCAACATCAAAACATGGGCCCTCACAGCGGGTCCTACTCTCCTCAACTACTATCCTGTTATCTACTAGGCCTGGATCAGCAACAACAGTTGGGGGAACAACACTGTCCCCCTTGATATTAATAACTGGTGGCCTTAAACCACTAGCTATAGATGTCATATCACAAACCCGCGTGTACCGATCTAACTCCTCCTGTATGCTTTTTCCCTGGCCTTCTTCTTAGCTTTCTATTCTTCTTTTCTCTTTATCATTTTCTCTTTTCTCTCCTCTTCAGTCTCCTCAACTAGTGCATGTACCGGGTTTGAGATCACCCGAATGTTTGACAAATGAATTATAGGAATTTCTGTCTCAACTATAGGATCTGAAACAACCACTCTATTATATATCTCTATGACTATTCTCTTAATTTTTACAACCTCATACCTAATCTCAGCAACATTGAGCGTCTACCTACTGCTCAACTATTGATTAATCTTCAAGTAAAATGGATCAAGCTCCCTTGGACCCGTCTATCTTAGCTCGCAAAATGTGAGTAGAGCTAGTTGGTCATTACCTCATTCCATAGTGTCTGTGAAATCATCATAATACCAAAAGGCATAACTCGTGGCCTGGGTAGCACAGACTATACTATTGGTGACGCATTGAAAGTACCCGTTGCATCTGTATGTGAAGTCTCCGTCTGTGCTTCTGCCTTAGTAGCCTCAGTAGTATCAGCCTGCCCTTTTTGCGGGAACATAACTGCCATCAAATCTACTATCTACTGTGCCTGCGGGACAAAGGATTTGCTTCATCTATAATCATCCCTAAATTAGTGGTTCTCATGGACTCAATCATCTTATCTATACTAGGGAGTTCTAGAACTCCCGCAGCCAGACATATCTGGGTAATCAAGTTGGTGTAAGCCAATTACGACTTCTCACCCCCAACCGTACAATACCTTATCTCTCAGGATAAGAACTCTGCTATATCAAACTCATAATCAGGTATGAAGACAATTATCATAGCTTCCCTAATCAAGCTTAGTACATCATCTCCAGTATTTGGACACAACCAGTGTTGGGCCAATGGACACCATTCTTTACCCTCAAAGTTGAGGGTCTTGTTCTTAATCTTTTGTGAGACCACCTCAAGGCCTCTTACAATCCAAACAATATTTTTACCATTTGAAGCTATCCTCTATGCAATCCACCTAAAAATAACCATTTTATCCTCCAATCCCGGTGCCCTCCGAGTAATCTTCCTCATTTTTTCCATTTTGTAGTCCATTTCATCAGTGTTTGTCGAAGCCTGATACTTTGTTCTATATAAGAATCTCCTAATAGTATATAGGGAAATGTCTACACGTACTCCCTGAATCACCAGTGAAGTAATTGGCTCACTGCCTTCCCACAACTAACCTAATGTGTATTGCCTCTAAAGTTCTCCTTTGTACGCTGCATAGAATTCTCGAACAAGAACCTCACTATATTTTTTGAGTGCCTTTGTTATCTATTCAAATCCATACTTTCAGAAGTATTCCTCGAATTCAAGCAATTCTTACATCCCGATAGTTTTCAACCTCCATTTTGAATATAGTACTCTTCTTATCTTTCCACCTAAAAATTGAATAGCCCACATTTGAATGTCTGCTACATACAAGGATACCCCCATCATTCAATGATGGGAACTAGGGTAGTGGTAAGTGCTAGTTGGGGTCTTGGCGGGCTATCAGAAGCACCTAATTCACTTCTTCCACAGAATTAGTATTCCCAAAAGTTACCTCTTCCAAACTAGATTCAATCTCATCATCATCATCATATAGTGGTAGTGTGTGAGGAGGAGAGACTGTAGAGTTCTTTCTCCTAGGTCCTTGTGGTGTTTGTGATTCCTCTAGGGTGCAACCTTCTTCCCATTTCCTTTGTCTGTTATCTTCCGTTTTTGGGAAACTTTGACTTTTGGGAAGTCTTCTTAAAGTTCACCGCTACTGTCAGTTGACACATCAAACTTAGAACAACTGGATTCTGAGTTAGTTACTAGTGCCTTCTTAGATTTCTTTTTGACTTGTTTAGTTGAAGAAGCATTCTTGGAGGCATTGTACCTGTAAGTACACTAGAATTAGTAAGTAGTTAAAAAAATAAAATCAAAAATTTGAAATGAAAGTTCAATGAGCATACTCTATTCATGGTATGAGTAGAGGGTACTAGTTGTATCGACTGGGTACGACTCATATGAACGAGTCGTATGTTACATAGTGTATGAACATTTGATCACTAGTCAGCTTATGACTCCTTCTAACTAGTCGTACCATCAGGGTATGACTCGTTACAAATGATTAGAAACCTTTACTAATATTTCATTTTTACCAAGTTAGTATAAAACTAAGTGTATGAGTTGTATAGTTTGGAGACAACTCGTATAGCTGAGTCGTATCCATTCCAGAATCTTACACTTCTTAGACTTCCATGTGTCAAAGGGTATGCATCCCATTACGACCCCATACTGATGGGTACGAGTCGTAAGGGGTCTTGTATCAACTGTAATATAGAAGTCAAACTTTAAAGTTTGACTCCTAGGCATTCACCCAAATTACCCATGACAATTTGCGGCAATATCAATCAATTTAGGATAAAATACTACACAAAATCACTACCCAAAACCTCATCCATTCCCAATTCATATTTTTCACCTAAAATACCTAAACTAGGGTTTCAAAAATTTAATATAAGTGTAAATCCTACTCAAACCAAGTTCATATTATCTCAAATTCATTATTTCAACTCGAAAAATAAAGAGATTAAGTTCAAAACTTACTTGGTTTGAGTTGAAGAATGAATTTCTTAATTTAACTTCTTTTATTTCCAAATTCGTTCTTAACTCAAGAAAAATGATAAATTTGGACTCCTTGGTAGTTGATTTAAGATGCGTGCAAGTGATTTCTTGTGTTGAAAGCTCAAAATTAGGGAAAAAATAAAGGTGGGTATGAGTTTTAGTTATCAGGTACCCGTTGGGTACCCTTTTTTTTATTTAACTTCTATTTTTTAGCTAGGTTGACTCGCGATCTGACCTTGTAAGTATGGGTATGAGTTATGTATATGACTCGTACCCAGGCTTACGGTTCATTTATTTGACTCGTATAGATGTGAGACCATACCTAGGTCCAGGAGTGGGTACGACTCAATATAACGAGTCTTACCTTAAGGGTACATTTTGTTCTAAGAATCATATCCACTCTAGAAACTTTTTCCAGATTCTAAATTGTCTTCCAGGTCCGTACGATTCCTACTCATGAGTCTTACCTTCTAGATATGACTCGTAAAGAGTTTATATGAACAAAAATTTTTCAAATTCTCTATATCTTTTCTGCATTCCTTAGTCTTGCACATTGAACAAACTTATTACCCCATAAATGAATAAGTTCAAAAACATGGGTTGCCTCCTACCTAGTTCTTGGTTTAATGTCGTGGCTTGACGTGGCTAAGTTAGCTACTTAGATTTTACCAACTAGCCTTATGAGTTGCCACCTATGTAATGCTTGATTTAAAATCGTGGTACGATGTAATCCTTTGGCTACTCAGTCTTCACCAAGGTTAATTTATACAACATCGTTCACCTCTTCAATATTTCCTATATAGTGCTTCACTATCTGCCCATTTACCTTAAACTGGGCTTCACTATCCTTCTTTAATTCTAAGGCACCATATGGATAAACTTCATAACTGTGAATGGACCGCATCATCTTGAATTTAACATACCTAAAAACAAATGAACTTTAGACTTATAAAGTAGCACCTGATCACCCTGTCAAATACTCTCTTCTTAATCTTGTGATTGTGATGCAACTTTATTTTTTTCTTGTAAAGTGCTGTTACTTGGCTTCATCCTACCATTCTAAATTCAGCTTTTTCAATGGCCATAATGCCTTATGGTCAAGCTTAATTGGCAAATGGCAAGCCTTGCCATAAACTAGCTGATAAAATGAAGAACCTATGGGGGTTTTATAAGCTGTGTGGTAAGCCCACAATGTATCATCTAATTTCTTTGACCAATCAGTCCTCTTAGCATTCACAGTCTTCGCCAAGATAGACTTGATTTCTCTATTGGACACCTTAACTTGTCCACGAGTCTGTGGATGATAAGGTGCTTCCACACTATGATTTACTCTATATTTCTCAAGTAGACTTTTGAATATATAATTGTAAAAATGTGACCCTCCATCACTAATAATAGCATGTGGAATGCCAAATCGAGAGAAGATGTTCTTTCTTAAGAATGCATTGACACTATGGGCTTCATTGTTAGGAAGTGCAACTGCTTCCACCCACTTCAAAACATAATCTACTGCCATAAGTATATATTTCATGCCTAATGAACTCATAAATGGTCCCATGAAATCTATTCCCCATATATCAAACAATTCCCCTTGTAAAATAGGAGTCATAGGAAGTTCATGTCTTCTAGAAATAGTACCTTATCATTGGCACTGGTCACATGCAGAAGCATAATCATGAGCATATTTATAGATTGTTGGACAATAATAGCGACATTTAGAAGCTACTAATATTTGCTCATCTAAAAAACTATCATCAATCTCCAACTCATTTGCAACCTTCTGCATAGCTTCCTTCTCCATTCTAGACAAGTGATCTTCAACTTGATTTTCTATGCCTTTTCTATCCTTTACCTTAATTCAAATTCTTGCAACAAAAGTACCCACCTAATAAGCCTAGGCTTTATATTTTTTTTAGCTATTAGGTACCTCAATGCTGCATGATCAGTGTACATAATCACCTTTGTCCCAATCAAGTAAGATCTAAACTTTTCAAAGGTAAAAACCACTTCCAATAACTCTTGCTCCATCACAGTATAGTTCTTTTGAGCAGGATTTAATGCCTTACTAACATAGTTGATAGGATGAAAGATCTTTTCTTTCCGTTGGACTAGTATAACCCCTAAGGCCAATCCACTAGCATCGCACATAATCTCAAAGGGTAAAGACTAATCAGGAGACACAATGATTGGAGAAGTCACCAACTTCTGTTTTAGGCTCTCAAAACCCTTCTTACATGTATAATCAAAATTAAATTTTATCTCCTTCTCAAGAAGCTTGCAAAGAGGATTAGCAATCTTTGATAAATCCCCTATAAAAGCCTGCATTCCCTAAGAAGCTTCAAATTCCCTTCACAAAAATTGTGTAGGATAATTTCTCAATCACCTTAATCTTTTCTCGATCAACCTCTATACCCCTCTTTGAAATCTTGTGCCCAAGAACCATTCCTTCTTTAACCATAAATTAGCACTTCTCCCAATTAAGTATCAAGTTGCATTCTTCACACCTTTTCAGAGCATTTTACAAGTACTTTAGGTAGTCATCAAAAGAATCACCAACAATAAAAAAATCATCCATAAACACTTTAATGGTGTCTTCGACCATATCGTACAAAATTGACAGCATAAATCTCTGAAATATGGTTGGAGCATTGCATAGCCCAAATAACATATGTTTGAATGAAGAAGTCCCATAAGGACATGTAAAAGTCATTTTATCTTGGTCCTTAGTTGCAATAGTGATTTGATTATAGCCTGAGTACCCATCAAAAAAATAGTGCCATCCTTTGCGTGTTAACCTGTCTAACATCTGATCTATGAAGAGCATCGAAAATTGATCTTTCTGAGTCTGTGCATTTAATTTTCTATAATCCATACACAGTTTCCATCTAGTGACTTCATAGGCACTACCTCATTCTTCTCATTAGGCACAATAATAATTCTTTATTTTTTGGGGTGCATTGTACCAGACTAACCCACTTGCTATTAGCAATAGGATATACTACACCATCATACAACCACGTGATTATTTCTTTCTTCACTACCTCCAGCATAGGATTGAGTTAATGTTGATGATCAATAGATGGAACACAATCCAATTCAAGCTATATTTTGTGAGTAAACAAACAAGGCAAAATACCCATAATATCTACAATAGACTATTCAATGGCCCTCTTAAATCTCTGCAACACTTACAATAATGTTTCTACTTCTGATTATCTCATATCAACTGCAATAATAACTGGAAAAGTGTTGTTGGTCCCCAAAAGTTAATATCATAAGTAAGAAGGGAGGGCCTTCAACTCTAATACAGGTCACTCCTCAATAGATGGATGAGCAAGTAGAGTAGTTTTATTCTTCAAATCTAAATCAAGCTTCTTTGGTGCATAATCATAAGAACCATTCACATACAGTACAACTACTATCTCCTCATACTCCTTAATACCATTAGCATCAAAGTTCATGATCACGATTACAAGTGTTTCAACACCTAGTCTCTCTTCAATAGGAACAACCACATTAGAACCATTATCCTAAAGATTAACTACATCAATATCATGTAATAAATCTACCAACTCATTATACATATCAATCACAAATATCACTCTCAACTCATCAAACTGCCTCATGGATTTGCATACATTGAATATCATCTGCTCATTATTCAATCTTAGCATAGGATGCCCCAACTCCAAATCAATTAATATCTTACATGTATCAAAAAAATAGTCTTCCTAGAATAATTTAGACTTGGAAATCCACTTCACAATCTAAGATCATAAAATTGGTAGGATAGATGAAAGAAGCCACATTTACCAATACATCATAAAGTATACATGTTGGCTTTTAACCATCTTTTCTTCCATCACTAGTCTCATGGTGGTAGGTTTTGGAGCTCTCAACCCCAACTATTTAAATACTGCAAATGGCATGAGGTTGATAGTACCACATAAATCACATAAAGCACAAGCAAAGTTAAAAGATCTAATCGTGCAAGGTATAGTGAAAGCACTAGGATCCTTCTTCTTCTCCACCAATGATTTAGTAGCTACAACACTACACGGATGAACATTATTAACTGGTTGATAACTAACTGCTCTCTTCTTGGTGATCAGATCCTTAAAAAATTTTACATATCCAGGAATTTGCTCCAATGCCTCTATAAGAGGTATGTTAACTAATAGTTCTTTTAGCATGGATAAGAACTTCTGATACTTACCATCTTCTTATCTCTTATTAGCCTTTATGGATAAGGAGGAAGAGGTTTTAAAAGAGGATTCAACACAGGCTTTGTGACCTTCTCTTTTCCTATATCCCGTTTGCTACTGTTCTCTACATCAATAGGCTCCTTATTATTTTTATGTTCATCAATAGTGGGTAAAATTTAATCTATAGTGACTTAATCACCTTGAGTGGTAATGTCATGACAGTGACTATCATTTTTTGGATTTACCATTGTATTGCTTGGAAAAGTGTTGGGGTGTTTCTAATTTACTGTGGATGATATCTAACCAAATTGTTGCTCCAACTACTTGATTGTTGTAGTATGTGACTCAACTTTCTGGTTTAAACCTAACAAATCTTCTTTGATATCCTTCAAGTAGTTCTTTTGACTTTCTTTCCCTTTGACAAGCTTAAATAAAAGTGCCTCCATTCTGGACTCTACATCACGACTACCTAGTGCAATATACTTGTCACTCTTTCCCTTATAGTCATCTTTATGCTACCAATCACTATCTCTCTTTACTCTTGTCTCTATATTTGTCATTATAATAGTTCTGACCTTGATTCCCTTCCCTTAGGCTTAGAAATATACCAATCTATGATTAAGATACTTTACTTCTTCTTCAGATTCAATCTTGAATGGTTTAGAAGTAGAACCCCTATGCTACAACTATGTTTAATTTCTCAACACTTAGTGTCCCAAATTATTTTGTAAGCAACCCAATATTTGTATAAAGTTGTGCAACCTCTTGCGCTACCATATCATGACCTTCTCCATAAGTATTTGATATTTCAATAACATATGTACCACCACCATATTCTGAATCTCTAGTATACCAACCTTTATTTGTCACCACAATATCATCCAACATATCCTGTACAGCATCCCACCGAAGATGCATAAATATTCCTCCCAAAATAGTATCGTCCATAGCTCTTGAACTATCATTTATTGATCTATAGAATTTTTTTGATAAATTAGACCCTATGATTATGTGATTTGGTACCATGCTCAGCTTCTTCTTGAATCTAAACCATGCATACATAGATTCTGTAGGTAACTGTTTGAAACTATAAATTTTATCCTTCAACTGTAGCATCCATGTAGAAGGGAAAAATATGCTCAAAAATTATTTTTTCAACTTATGCCAAGTAGTGATAGATCCTCTTGGAAGTTCTCTAACCAAAGTGAGGCTTCTTCTATCAAAGAAAATGGGAACAATCTCAATCTCAATATTCCTTGATCCACCCCAAGAATAGTGTAAGATGTGTAGATCCCCAAAAAATTAGCAAGGTAAATGTTCGCGTCATCCTTACTTTCACCAAAAATACACCTTTTAAATTCGACAATTAGATCATAGCACTAGTAATATCAAACTTCACATTAGGAGCTAAAGTATGAGGAACAATGGCCCCTATCTTAGTAGGCTCAACATTACCCATATCTTCTTCATCCTCCTCATATAGGTCTACGTATTGATATGTAGGAATTAATGTAGCTCTACCTATCTAAACTCGACAATCATCTACCTGTCTAGGCCTGGCTAGTCCACCTTACTAAGTTAACTTATCATCTGCAATAATTTTAGCCTCTTCAACTTCTCTTTTTTCTCACTCTAAAAGTTATTGTGTCTGTATGCCTGCAACATTCTATGTTCCTAGTACAGCAGGTGAGAGTGTCGTATTTGGATGCATAGGTGGAGGGTCTTGAACCCCATCATGAGTTATCCTAGCATCCTTCTCAGTATTTGAAGGATTCTCTCTAGCTCTGGGTCGAATGGGAGTAAGGGATTGTCTCTACTCTTAGTACTTAGCATACATCGACGTATGCCAAATCAAGAACAGAAAATAAAAACCCGTGAACTTCACCAATTCAATTCACTACTCAAATCGTTTTCCCTAGCAATGACTCCTAAATTTGATATCGCCTAAAACTACACTCTAATAGAAGTATTCTACGGTCGATTGCAAATACAATAACCCAACTAGGTTGGGGTCAATCCTATATGGAAAACGTGGAAAGCTTCTTATCTTGATGTAATCCACGAGTAATACAAAAAAGTAAATAAGGGGATTTTAGTAACAATCCCAGGTAGTAACAGAATCTTGAGTGCTTTTGAGTTCTAGACAATAGAAGACGAACACTAGGCTTGTTTTCCCCCTTGCTTCTTAAGTCTGTAAATTTCTCATGTTCAACCCAACTATTTTGTTGTTCTACATGCAAAGTCTACGTGATAGGTATTATTAGTTATTGGTTAGACGTAAGGATAAATCTCACCCTTTACTAGTTAGGTCTCAGGGCACCGCCTTGTTGCTACTTACTACGACCTCAGTTCACTATCACTAGCTAGAATTAAGTGATTCGTTGAAACACAGTGACTAAACAGTAGAGGTGAAATCCCAAATCACCGTCTTAATTTTCTTTTCCCAATCATAAACTCCTTGTCAGGGATGGATGCGAATACAGGCTATCTTAAGCTCCTACAACTACTATGATATTAATTATTGCGAAGAAGATTAAGATACATGCATAAACCCAAGAATAGATAAATATCATACTTTCTCTACGTAGCTAATCTATCAGGGTTCCCACAACTATAGTCAAGGAGATTAGCCACTCATGTTTGTGCAAGAAACCATGATTATCAATAAAGAACACATACAATTAATTGCACAAGAATAAGATGAATAAACTCCAAAGTCTTGAATTGAATAAAAATCCAAAATCTCAAGAATAATTGTAGAAGTATTGTAATAAGGTCTAAGAGTGTGTAACCTAATAAAAGGGAACAGGGTATATATAGTATCTTAAAATAATATAAAAATCCAAATAAAAATGGAAAAGGTAAAGTTATTTTGGCATTCTATACGACTCAATATTTTACTCGTAATGGCATCATACGAGTCATACCCTGCCCTCTCGTATCCCTTTCAGTGTCTGTTCTCCTAAGGATTCAACTTTTTCTTTAGCTTATGACTTCTGCTTATGAGTCATACCTGAGCATATGATTTGTGTGCTTCACTCATATCCACACAGGACTTCTGTCTTTCCAAGCATTGAACAATGGTTTGTATACGACTTTTTTATATGAGTCATACTCAAAATTTCGACTCGTATACTTCTAAGACTTCAACTTTGGCTGGTATCTTAGGTTCTATTATTCTTATGACTTATCCATACGACTCGTATCCTTGCTTACATCTTGAATACTTGAGTCGTATTTTACCTATACTTGGCTTTTCAAATTTGCATTTAATTTTATTGTGCATACAGTAAACATATGACTCATCTCGAGTGTTGATGACTCAAGGATTGACTCGTATCTTTATCTGAATTGGTTTTTTCCAGGTATTTTTCTTCCCTAATCATTATAACACTGTTTACACTTGTCTTACCCATAATTTATACCAAAGTGCATCATATCTAAAAAAATTCTAAGTTCACGTAGAAGAAAATGCTGGACTCTATCTGATGGAGTTGGTGAAGTTACATGGAGTCCCTTTGACCATTATCTCAGATAAAGGTACCTAGTTTAACTGTCATTTTTGGAAGTCTTCTTAGAAGGGTCTCGATTTCATCTCAGTATAGCTTTTCACCCATAGATAGATGGTCGGACCGATTGGACCATTCAGACCTTAGAAATATATTAAGGGCGTGTGTGATTGATTTCAAGGGTAATTAGTACAATCACTTTACATTGATTGAGTTTTCTTATAATAACAACTATCACTCTAATATTTAGATGGCCCATTTGAGGATCTTTATGATAGGAGGTATAGATATCCTATTGGTTTGTTTGAGGTTGGTAAGGCTACTTTGATAGGGCGAGATTTAGTGCATAACGTGATGGAAAAGGTTCAGTCGATTAGAGAAAGGCTGAAGATGTCCTAAGGTTATTTGAAATCTTATCTATATATGAGAGAGAGGGATCTTGAGTTTGATATTAGTGATTTCATTTACTTGAAAATTTTTCCCATGAAAAGGGTGAAGAGATTTGGTAAAAAGTGAAACTTAGTCCCCGTTATTTAGGTCCTAACAAGATTTTGAGTCGTTATGGTGAGGTAGCCTATGAGCTTTATTTGACTACAGAGCTAGCATAAATGAATCCAGTCTTCCATGTCTCTCTGTTGAAGAAATACATCAGTGACCCAAGATCAGTAGTCTCTGTAGAAAAGATTAGCGTGGAAAACAACCTCTCTTATGAAGAGGTCTTAGTTGAGATCTTTGATCACTAGGTTCGTAGTTTGAGGAATACATAGGTCGCCTTAGTAAAGGTTATGTGTAGAAATCATTCAGTTGAGACAACCACTTGGGAAGCAGAAGCAGGTTGCTGGACAAGTATCCCAATCTTTTATATTCGAACCCAGTTTCCGCTTGAGGTTATAGTTTCCCTTAGTTAATTATTATCTAATTCTTTCATTTCTATCTTAGTCAATCTACCCATTTTCATTTCATAGAATGAATTAATATGTTCAATTTAGTTTATGCATCAGTAACAACTTCAAACATTAATTCATGGTGTGGCTCTTTCCCTAGTACATCAGTATAACACCCCACATTTTTGTGCTAGAATTTAAATCATTATTCCTATGCATACAAACTTGAACCCAATTATTCTATGTATATAAATGTGTGATTATCAAATATATTATGTGGGAATAACTTTGTACGTTGATCGAGGTCATAAAACCCTACTAACTCAAAGATGAGTTGAGGTCTTTTCTATCGATAGAGTTTTGACTAATGCTTCAGCAAGGGTCAAATTTAAAAAAGTGTATCTCCCAGTATATTTCGATACAAATTTCCTACTTTATACCAAAAGAATGATATTTGAATCTTTTTTTCAACACATTTGGTTTCACCTTAATTCGATAGCAGAGTGGAATGTTATGTTCATTTTACCTCAGCATTTTTGTCTGTCATGAAGGTGATGACTTGAGGTGATAACCCATCAACTAAGTGATGAATTATCAGCCAAGTCATCAGCCTTAACCAAAATGTTATCAACTTTAGATACAAAGTGACTACTTGAGGTGATAAGTCATCAACTAAGTGATGACTTATCAACCAAGTCGTCACCCATATCCATCTCAGCTACAAAAGTGATAACTTGAGTTGATAAGCCATCGACTAGTTGATAAGTTACCAACTAAAAATTTCAAAAACTCTTACTTTGCTTTGAAGGGGTACTTTGGTCTTTTTCTCACCTCAAAACCTACCCCTCCCATGACTTATAACCCTCAAAGGGCATTACTCTTCTCCTATTTCATCAGTTAAACATCTCAAAATCCTCTCATAAACTCTCAACAACAAGATTAGGGTTTTCTCTCAAGATCATCTCCCAAGAACAAGATTCAAGTCAATCCTTCAATAAAATCAAGAAATAGTGCTTCCTAATCCAAGAACGTTCAAGAAAAGTTAATTTTCTTTCAAGATTAAAGCTTTAATGTATGTTTGATGTTCATCCATGGGACTTTTACACCCATGGAGTCCAAGAACCTATTTTCATGTTTTAAATCATGAATTTGCATGTGTACATGAATTATCTTCATGAACTTTTATGAATTTTGAATATACATGATGTTTACAAGTGATTTTTAATTGAACTAGCCTTACACGTTTGAATGGTGGAATTTGTCATGTTAAATCATTAATTCATGTTCTTGTTTTAAAGCTATACTATCATCACATATTTTAACTATTCCCATGATTTAATTCAAGACCCTCAAGTGTTTGATGAAATGCTTAAGTAATGATTTTTTAGTAATGCTTACTTATTATGATTTCAAATGCTCTCATGTATTCTTAGTATTATTGTTATCGAGTCTTGGGGGTTATGAGTATTCAAAAACTTAGTTGTTTACATACTTTCAGAAAGGTTTAGATAAACCATTAGTAGTATCATTAATTAGTTATCCTGATCATCTCCTTGTTCAGTTAATCTTAGTTCAGTTCTGTAATCAGTGTCAGTTCAATTGGGAGTAAGATTCAGCACCGAGCAATCCTAGGGATGGGGGCTTACCCGTCATCTAGGACTGGGTCCTTAAAAGCAATCCCTAAGTTCCAGAACTACGTAGCCAGCGTAGGTTATGAAATGTCACCCACCAGTTTAGGACTGACACTCTCAAGGATCACCTGCCAGTTTAGGACTGATCTCAAGGTTCATCCACCAGATTTAGGTTGACTCCATAGCCATTGCTAGTACCTGTGGCATGATACTAGTACCCTTCCAACTGGGGTAACAGGTTGGACCCCGATCAGCTCAGACTGGGGCGTGTCAGCTAGACAATACATCCCACATTTTTAGTTTCAGTATTTAGTACAGAATTCAGTTTAGTTTTGCTAAACTATAGCATACAGTATATCAATATTCAGTTACCAAATTTCAGTATTCAGTTTACAGACTATTTTCAGAATCATGCTATATTCTAAGTCATGCATTCTTAGATTTTACAGCATTCACACATTTATATCAGTTATTCAGTTATCTCATGATGTTCAGTCATTGTTTACTTTACTTCATGTTCATAAACTATGTGTATCAGCCTAACCTTATCAATCGTACCAGTACATTCAAAGCATTAATCGCATACATATTCTTTCCGCTATGATGTCTTATATCATAGGTTCGGACGCTCAGTTTCCTGACCGTGCTTAGAAAGATCAGATTATCAGCAACAGCAATAGTGAGTCCTTTTATTTCAAGGACATAATTTCTTTATTTCAGTTTATCTTAGTAGTTTAGTATTTCTATTCAGTCAGAGCTAGTTGGGGGTTTATCCCATTAGCTCCACAGTTCGTTAGTTTTAGAGGCTTTCAGAGATACAGACAGTTAGTTGATTTATCAGCCGTTTTAAACAATCTTTTCAATATGACATTAGGCATTTTGATTTATGATTAAGTATTTTAAAGCCTTATGGAATTTTTAATAAAATTTTTGCATATTTCTTATGCTATCAGTTTTATTCAGTGCTCACAGCAAGTACCAGATCATGGGTTAGCTTGTGGTCTTTTGGGAGCGTAAGTATCGTGTAGCGACTAGGGTGTATTTTTGGGTTATTACAAACTTGGTATAAGATCCTATAGTTTTAAAGTCTCCTAGTGAGTCTAAAATTCCCATTGAGTAGAGTCTCGTGCATGGGTGTGAAGCGCACCACACTTATGGACAAGAGGCTACAACACGTTTTAGGAAAAGTTTCCCTTCTTTCAGTATTAATTTCATACAAAAGAGCATACTCTCTATTTAAACTCTCTTTTTAATTCATCCTCTATTATGTTATTGACCATGCCTCCCAGAAAGAATAACAGAAGAAGAAATGGGAATCATCCCGCACCTCCGACCGTTCAGAAAGATCCCCTAAATGAGCATGTTTCTCATGCTGAGTTTAGAGCTGCCTTTAATACCTTATCTCACTCAGTAGCAGTTCGAACAATCAGCCAGCTGCTATCCCAGCCTTTCCAGTGGCCAATACTGCCACAGCTAGGATTTGGGACTTCACCTAAGTGAATTCTCCTTTATTTCAGGATCTAAGTCTGATGAGGATCCACAGGAGTTCCTAGACATGGTTCAGAAGGTAACAAAAATTATGGGTGTGACTTTTAGTGAGAGTGCAGAATTGCTGCTTACCAGTTGCAAGATATAGCTCCTACTTGGTATAAGCAGTGGAAAAGAGACAGGGGCATAGATGCAAGGCCTATAGAATGAGAGGAGTTTGATAAACCCTATTAAGATAGATTATTTCTGTTATAGTTAAGGGAATTTAAGGTGTTGGAGTTCATTAATTTGAAGCAGGGAAGTATGAGTGTGAAGGACTATTCACTTAAGTTTACTCAGCTAGCTAAGTATGCTCCTCATGTGCTGGCTGATAGCAAGTATAGGATGAGAAAGTTTGTATCTAGTGTATTTGATAGTGTGGATAAGGAGTGTAGGACCATAAATTTATTTAAGAAATAGACTTGTCTAGACTTATGGTCCATGCTCAGCAGATCGAGGAAGAGAAAGTTAAAGAGAAATAAAGAGAGAATAACAGGGCTATGCTAGGTAGTTTTAATTTTGCTCAGTCAAAAGGTGGTAACCATTCTCAGTTCATCCAGAAGTGTTCAGCTCCAATTCCATCATCAGTTAGTGAACCAGTACCAAAGTTCAAGAATGAAAGTCAGGAAGGGACGCCAGGCTCCAAAAACCAGGGTTATGTGAGCAGTGGTCGTATCCATCCGCTTTGTGAAAAATATGGTATAAGTAACCTATGTATATGTAGAGTTGGAAGTGACGTCTATTTTAGATATGGTACGCCAGGTCACAGGATATGGGAGTTTAGAGTAATGGCTCAGGGGGGAAAGGATTTATGCTAACAGATTTACTCCAACCATCCACCAGTTCCATCTGGACGCCTGACTCAGCAGGGTGCTACTTCCAGTGCCACCAGTGGTCAATGTTAGAACATATTTGATGTAATCCAGCCCCAACATGATCTGGAAAGTTCTCCTAATACAGTTACGGGTACTTTACAAGCCTTTCATATTCTTGTGTATGTTTTAGTATACCCCAAAATTTCACTTCCTTTTTGTAACCCCCTAAATAGTGGTTAAATTCAGTGTCAGTCCCAAAATTTTAGTAAATCCCATCTCAGTGTCTAGTACCATAGGCTTAGAGTGATGGCTTAAAGCTAAGGGGAAAATGATAGAACAAGAAAACTAGGTCAGGCTCTCAGATACTAGTAGTAAGGCCAGTGTGTTGTAGAACAACACTAGGAAGGAAGATTCCCGACCATGCTTATTTCAGTATTTGTACTTTAGTTATCACGATATGTACTCATTCCTTACATGTCATCCCTATTATCATAGCTCATATTTGTGCACTTTATACAAAATTATGTACGCTTCCAGTTTCTTGTATAAGGAGTTCCAGTTCACCAACCAGTTCGGATCATGTTCAACAAATTTATGAGCTCCAAATTCAGTATGTTTAGTTGCATGTTTAGATCCAAATTCAACTCATGTACTCATTCTTTACATTATGTTTAGTTCCAGTACTCATGCTACACTCATAATGAATAGTGAAATTTAGATTTGTCATATATATCCTCAAATTTGATTTCTTTAATGAATGCATATCGTTGATACTCTATTTCTTAGGCCTCAGTTTCTGACTCTAGATATTCAATCATGATTCAGTCCGTAAGTGTCCCATGCATTATCTTAGTCTTTTCTTACTATCTCAGCCAAGTCAGTATCATTTGGGGGATGAACTATCCCAAGGGGGAGGGAGAGATATTGTAATACCCCCAAGTTTTCATGTACTAAATCTCTCAACTTGTCTTCACAAAACAAGATCTATCTTGAGTAATGGGTACTCATAAGTTGGTTCTCTCATTTCAATCTCAGCCTTATAACCATTCTCATGTTATTGCATATACTTATGAAAATTCAGTTAAGTCATGCATCATGTTTCAGACTCAGTCGTGTAATCATGTTTCCTATCATTCATGTTCATTATATGATCTCATTTCTCCCAATATTCTCAGCTAACTAGTCTCATTCGAGGACGAATATTCCCAAAGGGGAGATAATGTAACACCCCACATTTTCAGGCTAGAATTCAAATCATTGTACCTATGCATACAGACTTGAACCCAATTATTCTATGTATATACATGTGTGGTTATCAAATATATTATCTGGAAATATCTTTGTACATTGATCAAGGTCATAAAACCCTCTTAATTTAAAGATGAGTTGAGGGATTTTCTATTGATATAGTTTTGATAAATGCTCCAGCAAGGGTCAACTTCAAATAAGTGTATCTCCCAGCATATGTCTATTCATGTTTCCTACTATATACCAAAAGATATATCTTTGAATCTTCTTTCCAATGCATTTGGTTTTACCGTAATCCTATATCGAAGTGGAAAGTTATGCTTATTTTACCTCAGCATGTCCGTCTATCATCAAGGTGATAACTTAAGGTGATAAGCCGTCAACTATGTGACGACTTATCAGCTAAGTCATCAGCCTTAACCAGCCTTTTATCAACTTCAGAAATAAAGTGATGACTTGAGGTGTTAAGTCATCAACTAAGTGACCAGTTATCAACCAAGTCGTCACTCATAACCATCTCAGCTACAAAAGTGACGACTTGAGTTATCAACTCAAGTCATCAACTAAAAATTTCAGCAACTCTAATATAGCTTCGGATGGGTATTTTGGCCTTTTCCTCACCTCAAAACCTACACCTCCCACGACTTATAACCCTCAAAGGGCGTTACTTTTCTCCTATGTCATCAGCTAAATATCTCAAAATCCTCTCATAAACTCTCAACAACAAGATTAGGGTTTTCTCTCAAGATCATCTCCCGAAGACATGATTTAATCCCTTTCTTTGATCAAATGCTTAAGTAATGATTTTGGATTAATGTTTACTTATTGTGGTTTCAAATGCTCTCATGTGTTCTTATTGTTATTGTTATCGAGTCCTGGGGGTTATGAATATTCAAAAACTTAGTTGTTTACATAGTTTCAGTAGTTTTAGAATGGTTTAGACAAACCATTAGCCCTATCATCCAGTAGTTATCATGATCAACTCCTTATTTAATTAAGATTAGTTCAGTCCCATAATCAGTGTTAGTTCAGTTGGGAGTAGGATTCAGCACCAAACGAACCTAGGGAGAAAGGCCCACCTGTCAGCTAGGTTGGGGTCCTTAGAAGCAATCCCTAAGTTCCAGAACTACGTAGCCAGTATAGGTTATGAGATGTCATCCGCCAATTTAGGACTAATATTAGGGGTCACCCGCCAGATTAGGGATGACTCCACAGCCATTGTTAGTACTTGTGGCATAGTACTAGCACCCTTCCAGCTGGGGTCACAGGTTGGACCCCGATCAGCTCAGACTAGGGTATGTCAGTTAGATGATACCTCCCACAGTTTCAGTTTCAGTATTCAGTATAGAATTCAGTTTAGTTTTTCTTGACAATAGCATTCAGTTTATCAATATTCAGCTGCCAGATTTTAGTATTTTAGTTTACAGACTATTTTCAGAATCATGTTATATGCTTGGTCATGCATTTTAAGATTTTACATCATTCATGCTTTCATATCAGTTATTTAATTATCTCATGATGTTCAGTCATTCTTTACTTTACTTCATGTTCAAGAACCATGTGTATCATCCTAACCTCATCACTTATATCAGTACATTCAAAGTACTGATCACATACATTTTATTTGCCCTATGATGTCTTATATCATAGGTTTGGATGCTCATTTTCCTTACAGTGCATAGATAGATCAGATTATCAGCAGCAGCAGTGGTGAGTCCTTATATTTCAATGACATGATTCTTTATTTTAGTTTATCATAGTAGTTCAGTATTTCTATTAAGTTGGAGTTAATTGGGGGTTTGTCCCATCAGCTACACAGTCAGTCAGTTTAAGAAGCTTTCAAACATACAAATAGTTAGTCAATTTATCAATTGTTTTAAATAGTCTTTTTAGTATATCATTAGGCGTTCAAATTCATGATTCGGTATATTAAAACTTTATGACATTTTTAGTAAAATTTCCGCACATGTCTTATGTTATTAGTTTTATTCAGTGGTCACAGCAGGTACCAGTTCATGGGATAACTTGTGATCTTCCGGGATCGTAAGCACCATGTGGAGACCAGGGTGTATTTTTGGATCGTCACATCAGCTTAGCCAGTTTCCCTAAAGGACAAAGATCCTAAGGAGGAGATTATTGTAACAAACCAACCTTTCAAGCTCTAAACCCATCAAAATATAGGCCCTTTATTTAGCTTCCAAATGCCACTAGTCTCATTGTAATCCGATATTGTGCCAAAAGTTATGGGAAATTTCCTAAGGGTCTATCAACTACTAGTGACAATGACTCTAGCAATGACCCGTTATCAGTAATAACGAGTCATTATGTGGAGTTATTTCCACAATAGTGAAAGATCCTAAAATTTATCCAAGTGGAGAAAAGTCCATCATACGACTCGTTACTAGTCCTAATGAGTCATTAGGTGGACCTGTCGGCACAATAGAAAAATCTAGAAATCATGTTCTTTACCATAACTTATCCTAACGACCCGTGACCAGTCCTAATAAGTCATTAGGTGGGGACTCGTCATAACAAAAAAGATTCAGAATACAGGACCTCAGATCACAACTTAGAACACAACTCGTGACCAATCGGGATGACTGATCACCAAAAATTCCTTCACGATTTTAAAAGGGAAGTTTAGTCTTTTCCCATTCTATTACCTCCTAACCCATATTTTTTAGGTTTTCCCAAGAGTGGTTTATAAGCCTAAACTTCCCTAAATTCACCATTTAATCATCAAATCAATCCATACCAAGAAAAAAAATGATTCTCTCAACTCTAAAAGCAAGATAGGGTTTCTCAAGAATAGTCTCAAATTCCAAGATTTTTCTGCAAGGTTTCCACTTCAGGTATATGGCAGTTCATCATTAGGTCGCTTTCACTCATTGAGTCCCAAAAGCTTTTACATCCTCAAATTTACTTTGCCTAAAGTTTAGGACCTGGGTTAAATATGAATTTTCTTTAATTTACTCAGCTTACTTTGTAATTACACCATGAATACATGCTTTACAATAAGAGTGACATCTTTAGTGTTTAAAAATCATGAATTCCTCAATTCGATCAACCATTGAGTTTTTGGCTTGAAGTATACAGTTCTCTATTATGATTAGTTTTAAATCATTATCATGTTCAGTTACATTAGACAAAACTGGTGGATTATGAACACCCGATACCTAGGATGCAAGAATCCGTTGACATGTTTTGAGCATTTCAGATTACACATATGTTGCTATTTTTCAGACACTACTATATTGAGCGTGTGTGCAGGTTCACACACATGTACGCGCGCATACACATACACATACACACACACACACACACATATATATATATAAGATTTTAGTGTTATTCTATAAGGAGTGGCACTTAGCACCGAGTGAACGTTGGGATAAAATCTCACCTGCTAGTTGAGGACTGAGACTTTTAGTAGAAGTCCTTAAGCTTCAGGACTATATTGTCATCATAGGTTATAAGGGGTAACTGCCAGTAGAAGACCGACACCTTAGTCCTTTGGGACATAATTTTAGTAGATCCACGCTAGCCAGTGTTGGCATCCTCGATAAGGTACTAGCACCCTTCCAACTAGGGCTACAGGTTGGACTCCAATTTTTCTTAGATTGAGGTATGTTGATGTAAGACCCCACAAAGTTCCCTCGTAGTCTGAGCCTTAGAGTGTGTCAAGAAAAGTGTAATTCTGGCCTAAAAAGATTGAGAAGTGACTTCTCAAGTAATTGGTGTTTAAACCATATAGAATTTTCTTAAATTTGAATTAGATTTCCACCAATACCAGTTTCGTCAAAATTCAGCATCGGGGTGAGAAGTTATGGCTGTTTTACTAAAAGTTGTTGGAACCACCCAGGTATGACGGACGATCTGACGAACCGTTGAGTCTACGACAGACCGTCGCTCTGCCATTCGCAACCAAGGCAATAACTTTATTTTCAAGACCAAGTGTGACGGCCAAAATAATGGACCGTCAAGGTTGTTATGGACCATCACTAGCACCATCGTGCATAGGCAGTGTGGCCTCATCCTAGAAAATATGCGACAGAAGATACGACGGATCATCAGGCTGAGCGATGAACCGTCGCTTCGACCATAACACCGAGGCAGTATGTTCTTTTTCTAACCAGCATGCTGCGGACAACCTGACGGACCGTGAGGCTAGCGACGAACCATCGCTTCGATTGCCGCAGCCCCTATTCAGTATTTTTAAGTCCTTTTTAAAAAGAGCTTTTTGGTCTTTTCCCTTTTAACCCTCTAATACATTCCAAAAGAACATGATAGCCTCATTATCTCCTAAAATATCCAAAGTCTAGGGTTTATCCCTCAAGAGCAAATCTAAAACCCTTCTCCAAGAAATCCAAGAACTCACCATGGATTCTATAAATTGTGCTGAGATTTGAGTTCCCCAAGTCCAAAGCTTACAAGAACCCTCTCTCAAGAGTAAGAAGAATAGTTTAGAGCAAGCTCGTTCATCCAATTTCATAATCTAAGGTATATGGGGTTCTGAACAAGGGTAATTCTTTCATCCTTGGGCTCAAAGGCTTATTTAAACTATGATTTTATGTAATCTATGACATTTTACATGAATTTTAAATAGGATTTTCACCTATTTTTATTGATTGTAAATGTTAATGTTTCCATGAATTGAGAGTCTAATGGCATAATTTTCACATGTTTTCTTGAGAAATTACAGTTGGGACTATAACCCATGATTTTAATCCTTGAGAAATTAATAGTTAAAATGTTTGAGATATTGAAGTATATGAGTATATTGAGATTTTGAGATAAATTGTTGAAATTTCTAGATTTCTACATGAGTTATGATTCTAGATGCTATCTATTATGCTTTTGATGAGTTTTAACTTGAGATTGAATTATGGGTTATTGAGCCCTACTTGAGATTTGCAATTTTACGAACTCTTGTTTTATAAGCACCCACGATTTGAGTATTCTGAGATTATTGAGAAATGTTTTGACCTAATGGTCATAGAGTTTAGAAATCCACTTCACTACATGAGATTACAAATTTGATTATTGGGTTCTTGATGAACTATGAGACAATTTTAAAGTGGAATTTCATGAGATGAGCGAGATAAATTAAAGAGAGTAGTATTTAGCACTGAGTTGGGTAAGTTACTAGGGTTTCATACCCAGAAATACGAGCCACCATAGGTTTGAGATTTTTTGCCTAAGACCAATATATTAGGCCCGAGGCCGATATAAGTGATTACTGAATTGAGGTTATTCTCTCTGGCAAGAGTATGACGCTCTTCCCCAATGTGGGTTCTCTTTCTTAGGAGGACAAAATGTTGGACTCCATGTAGCTTGCATGGTTTATTTCGGTTAAGAGAACCTCCCTTGATACAAGTTATTTTCCTAATTGTTAAGTTGTAGATTTGCTCCCTAAGACTAATGTATTTTCCCTTGATATAATTATTTTCTCCAAAACTATGAGATAAGTTATTTCCCTAAACTAGAGTATCTTTCCATTGAGATAGAATAATTTTCCTAAAGCTTGAAATGAGATATTTTCCTAAAGTGAATGAAATGCCTTCAAGTATGTTTCAAAGTTGTATGATTTTGAATTCTAAGTACTTGAGTTCAAAAGAGTTATGAGTTCTTGAGCATTAAAGAAGTTTTAATCTCTATGAGACATATGAATGAGTTAAAAGTATTGCTTAAAGTTTCTTTTAGCCTATGGGTAATGAGAATAAAAGGAGAGCACAAATTTTAAAGCCAAAGTATAATAACTCACGAGATTTTTGTTACATGCTTTATTCTACACGATTTATGAGCATTACATTTTAGACTTATAAAATCCATGTGAGTCATTCCTATTTGCATGTATGAATTAATTAATGAGTATTGATATTATTTTATGTAAATGCATACACCCCCACATACTCATTACATTCCCAAGTGCTGATCCACATATACGTCTATGTTCTATATTGTCTTATAATGTAGGTTTAAGTACTCAATCCCAATCTCAGAAGTGATTCTAGAGTACCTTTGTCTATATTTTTGTAGTGCTGAGTCCTTATGGTTCGAGGACCTATCTTCAAGAATTTCAATAGTTGAGTGTTTATGTTATTACTTTTAGTTCAGTTTGAGTCAGTTGGGGACCGATCCCAACTGCTCTCGAGTTCACGGAGTAGTAGAGGCTTGGTTAGACTAGTTATCAGATTATGGTTGTGTTGAGATTTAAGTTTTATGGTCATTTGGACCGAGTATTACCTTCGTATTTCCTTTCACTTGATATGACAGTGTTAGTGTTTTATGTATTCTTTATTGAATAAGTTATTATGAGAAGTGATTGGCTCCAAGGGTTAGCTTGGGGCCACACGTAGCCCTAAGCACCATGTGATATCCCGAGATGTGATTTTGGGTAATTACAAACTTGGTATCAATACCAGGTCTTAAAGGAGTCCTAGGGAGTCGGACAAGCCACATTGAGTAGAGTCTTGATCATCAGTGTGTAGCGCTCCACATCAATGAGCAAGAGGCTACAAGACATTTTAGGAAAAAACTGTTTGTTTCTTTCAAATTTGATTGTGCCTACAGTTATCCCTCTCATCTAATAATTCATGCTCTCCTATTTCATAAAATGCCTCTCTGAAGAGTGAATTCCCGTAGAAATAATGATAAGCAATCCCTACCTTTTGATACTTTGAATGAGACTGTATCCCATGCTGAGTTTCAGGCGGCCTTTCAGGCGTTAGCCCAAGCATTCATCGCTAATGTTTGGGCTACTATCAAGGCTGTAGTTGCAAATCAGCAAGGAGGTGATGTAGCTACTTCTCGAATCTGTGACTTTATGCGGATGAATCCTCCAGAGTTTTATGGGTCCAATGCAGGTGAGGACCCATAGTTGTACCTAGAGGAGGTAAGAAAGTTCACACAGCTGATGCATGTTTCTGAGGAAAAAAGTGTTAAGTTTGCATCGTACAGGTTGAAGGACATAGCTTATGACCAGGTTGAATCATAGAGAAAGAGTAGAGGTGATAATTCTGCTCCTATGACTTGGCAAGTGTTCCAAGATATATTCTTGAACAAGTTCTTTCTGCTTGAGATGAGGCAGTCAAAGGTTGAGGAGTTTATGATCTTGAGGTAGTGCTCCATGACTGTTAAGGAGTACTGCTTGAAGTTCAACTAGTTGGCCATATATGCTCCTGATTTGATTTTTGACACCCGAGCTAGTATGAGAAAGTTCTTGACCGATGTTTTTGGGTAGGTACTAAAGGAGTGTAGGACTACGATACTGCATAGAGATATGGATCTCTCTAGGTTGATGATGCCTACCTAGAAGAAGAGGAAGATAAAATTAGAGAGAGAGAGAGAGAGAGTGAGGGGTAACAAAAGAGCTAGATTTGAGAAGCATGAGTTTAGCCAACCTAGGTTCCATGGAGGGAACTGCCCTCAGTTTCAGAGACGTCCGTCTATGCCAGCACCTTTATCAGCTAGTGCTCCCGCGCCTAGAGGCAGGCAAGAGCAAGAAAGAAGGTTTTTTATGTCTATGTCATAGAACTGTGTTGGTAATGGGCCCCGTTATCCTACTTGTGCTAAGTGTGGTAGGGATCATCCTGGTGAGTGTTTTGCAAATTTGTGGGGTTGTTTTGGTTGTTGAAATAAGGACCACAGACTTAGAGATTTTCCTCATACTAGATAGGGGAACAGAGAAGCCCGAACTCAGGAACAGACTACTAGTGCACCACCTTCTGTACCTCATCCCACCCCTGCTTAGGGTGCTTCATCTAGCACTACTGGTAGTCAGCGCCAGAACAGATTCTATGCCTTACCATCCCATCAGGAGTAGGAGGACTCTCCCGATGTTATTACCAGTATGCACTTTCTACTTTGCTTTGATGTCTATGTGTTGTTGGACCCCGGATAAAGTCTATCTTATGTGAACCCACTTGTAGCTATGAATTTCAAAATGAGTCCCGAAAAGATTTTTGAGCCCTTTCTAGTTTCTACATTAGTAGGGGAGTCAGTTATTGCTAAATGAGTGTATAGAGATTGTCGTGTTACTGTTCTTCATAGAGTCATACTTGCAGATTTGATAGAGTTAGACATGGTGGATTTTGATTTTATTCTGGGTATGGATTGGCTTCATTTTTGTTATGCATCTATAGACTGTCGTACCCATGTAGTCAAGTTTCAGTTCCCTGATGAGCCAGTTTTGGAGTGGCCGAAAGTTCGGTATCTCCCAAGTGTCATTTTATCTCTTATCTCTAAGACAAAAAGCTAATATCCAAGGGTTAAATCTATCACCTAGTTAGAGTCAAAGACACTAAGTTCGAGGCTCCAACTATCTAGTCAGTCGATATTGTTAACGAGTTTCCAGATGTGTTTCCAGAAGATCTCCCAGGGGTACCTCCTAATAGAGAGATAGAATTCGGGATTGACCTTTTTTTACACTCGTCCCATTTATATTCTGCCATACCATATGGAACCTGCTGAGCTTAAGGAGTTAAAAGAGAAACTCAAAGATCTTTTAGATAAAGGTATCATTAGGCCCAACATTTCTCCTTGGGGAGCACCTGTCTTATTCATATGAAAGAAAGACTGTTCTTTGCGTATGTGCATTGACTATCGTCAGCTTAACAAGGTCACAGTCAAAAATAAGTATCCTCTTCCGAGAATTAATAACCAGTTTGATCAGTTGCAAGGTGCAAGATATTTCTCAAAGATAGACCTTAGACTTGACTATTATCAACTTAAAGTGAGGGAATGTAATATTCCAAAGACAGCCTTTCAAACTCGCTATGGTGACTTTGAGTTTCTAGTCATGACTTTTGGGCTAACCAATACCCCAGCCGCCTTCATGAACCTCATGAACCGAGTATTCAAGCAATATCTCAATATTTTTGTCATAGTGTTCATAGATGACATCCTTGTATACTTTCGTAATGAGAGTGATCATGAGAATCACCTTAAAATTATCTTGTAAAATCTTAGAGATCACCAGTTGTTCACTAAATTCAGTAAGTGTGACTTTTGGCTAAGGTCTGTAGCCTTTCTAGGTCATGTTGTTTCAATCGAAGGTATTAGAGTTGATCCCCAAAAGATAGAAGCTATGAGAAATTGTCCTTGACCTATTCCCTGTCTAACACTAGAAGTTTCTTGGGTCTAGCGGGCTACTACCACCATTTTGTTAAAGGTTTCTCTTCTATTGAGTTTCCCATGACCCGGTTGACCCAAAAGAAAGTTAAGTTCCAGTGGTCAGGAGTTAAAAACTTGACTTACATCAACCCCTGTGTTGAGTTTGCCTGATGGTACAGATGGTTTTCTGGTGTATTGTGATGCCTCTAGAATTATTTTGGGTTATGTGTTGATGCAAAGAGGTAAGGTTATAGCCTATGCTTCTAGAAAATTGAAGCTGTATAAAAGAATTACCCAAACCATGATCTTGAGTTAGCTGTTGTGGTCTTTTCTTTGAAAATTTAGAGACACTATATCTATGGTGTTCATGTTGATGTGTTTACTGATCATAAGAGCAAGCATTATGTATGTACTTAGAGGGAGTTGAATCTTAGGCAGAGAAGGTAGTTAGAGTTGTTAAAAGACTATGATATGAGTGTGTTGTATCACCCGATCAAGGTTAATATAGTGGCGGATACCTTTTGCAGATTGTCTATGGGTAGTGTTGCTCATGTAGGGGAAGATAAGAAAGAGTTAGCTCGTGATATGCATTTTCTGGCTAGTTTGGGTGTTAGGTTGCTTGATTCAGCTGAGGGAATTACTTTGGTGTAAAGTAGTTTTTAATCCTCTTTAGTTTTTGAAGTGAAGGAGAATCAAGATAGAAATCCTATTTTGGTCAAATAGAAAGAGGCAGTTAAGGACCAACGGGTAGAGGCTTACTCCCAAGAGGGAGATAGTGTGTTGAGATTGTAGGGTAGATTGTGTGTTTCGTGTGTTGATGATCTGAGGTCGAGGATTATGGCTGAAGCGCATAGCGCACGGTATTTTATTCATCCTGGCACTACCAAGATGTACCATGACTTGCGAGAAATATATTGGTGGAATAGTATGAAGAAGGATATACCAGAGTTTGTAGCAAAGTATGCAACTTGCCAATAGGTTAAGGTAGAGCACCAAAGACCTGGTGGTGTGATATAAGAGTTTGGTATACCTACTTTGAAGTGGGAGGTGGTGACTGTGGACTTCGTGATTGGGTTACCTCTTTTGCGTCGTCATCTTAATTCTGTTTGGGTTGTTGTAGACAGGCTGACTAAGTCCGCGCACTTCTTGCCCATCCATACATCTTATACAGCTGAGGATTATGCTAGATTGTATATCCAGGAGTTAGTCAGGCTGTACGGAGTTCCCTTATATATCATTTCGAATAGGGGTACTCAATTTACTTCTCAGTTTTGAAGGGCATTTCAGCAAGGTCTTGGTACCCAAGTTTTTTTGAGTTTTGATTTTCATCCGCAGATAGATGGTCAAGCTGAGAGGACAATTCAGACTCTAGAGGATATGTTGAGGGCGTGTTCTCTTAATTTAAAAGTTAGTTGGGATGAGCATTTGCCATTGATAGAATTTGCCTATAACAATAGTTACCATGCTAGCATTGGGATGACACTATTTGAGACTTTGTATGGTAGGAAATGTAGATCACCCATTGGTTGGTTTGAAGTGGGTGAAGCTGCCGTGATTGGTCCTGATACAGTGTTTGAAGCTATGGAGAAAATTAAGTTGATTAGAGAAAGGTTGAAGATAACTCAGAGTCGTCAAAAGATATATGCCGATGTGAGGAGAAGAGATCTTGAGTTTGAGGTAGGTGACTTGATGTACTTGAGGATTTCACCCATGAAAGGGGTAAAGAGGTTTCGCTAAAAGTGAAAGATTAGTCCCCGTTATATTGGCCCGTATAGAGTGTTGAGCCGTGTTGGTAAAGTATCCTATGTGTTTTAGTTGCCCTCAGAGTTTTCAGCCGTTCATCCTGTTTTTCATGTCTCCATGCTTAAGAAGCATATTAGTGATTTTGTTATGGTAGATCCTTCAGAGAGTGCTGATATTCCGAATAGTCTTTCATTCGATGAGATTCCTGTTAAGATCCTAGATTTTCAAATTCGTAGACTGAGGAACAAAGAGGTTCCCTTAGTCAAAGTTTTGTGGCGGAACCAGTCAGTTGACGGCGCTACTTGGGAGGCAGAAGTATACATGCAAGTCAAGTACCCGCACCTCTTTTCCATGAGTTCAGATCAATCTGAAGGTATTATTCTTCCTAAATTCAGCCCTTCTAATCTAAAGTTTAGCTATATGTATCTATTCTTGCATGAGTTCTTGCAATTTCAGAGGCATTCGATAGTTTAGAGAGATTTTGAACCCGTTTTAGCAACTTGCTTCAGCTATGTGTACTCTATTTTTTCTGTGTTCCTAGTCTAACTAGCAACATTCGAGGACGAATGTTTCCAAGGGGAGATATTGTAAGACCCCGCAAAGTTCCCTCGTAGTCTGAGCCTTAAAGAATGTTAAGCAAACTGTAATTCCGGCCCTAAAATATTGATAAGTGACTTCTGTGATTGGTGTTTAAACCATATAAAATTTCTTAGCTTTCCAACGATACCAATTTCATCCAAATCCGACATCAGGGTGAGAATTTATGGCCATTTTACTGAGAGTTATCAAAATTATCCGGGTGCGACAGACGATCCAACAGACCATCGAGTCTATGACGAACCGTCGCTTGGCCCATCACAACCAAGGCAGTAACTCCCTTTTCCAGCCCAAGTGCGATGGCCAAAATGATAGACCGTCAAGGCTGTGATGGGCCATCTCTGGGACCGTCGCGCTCAAGCAGTGTGTCCTCCTCTTGGCCAATGTGCGATGGACGATCCAACGGACCATCATGCTGAGCGATGGACCATCGCTTCGATCGTCACACCGAGGTAGTATGTTTTTTTTCTGACTAGGACGCGACAGATGACTCGACGGACTGTCAGGCTAGCGATGGACCGTTTCTTCGACCGTCGCAGCCCCCATTCTGTATTTTTAATTTCTTTTGAAAAAGGGCTTTTGGGACTTTTCCCTTTTAACACTCAGATATATTCCAAACGAACTTGATAGCCTCATTATCTCTCAAAACATCCAAAGGCTAGGGTTTTCCCTTCAAGAGCAAATCTAAAACTCCTCCAAGAAATCCAAAAACTCACCATGGATTGTACAAATTGAGTTGAGATTTGAGTTTCCCAGGTTCAAAGGTTGCAAGAACCTCTCTCAAGAGTAAGAAGAAGAGTTTAGACCAAGCTCCTTCATCAAATTTCATAATCTAAGCTATGTGGGATTTTGAACAAGGGTAATCCTTTCATCCTTGTGCTCAAAGTCTTATTTAAACTATGATTTTCTGCAATATATAAGATTTTACATGAATTTGAATTAGGTTTTTTCACCCATTTTTATTGATTGCAATATTTTGATGTTTCCCATGAATTGAGAGTCTAATGATATGATTTTCACACATTTTCTTGAAAAATTCCAGCTGGATCTATACCCCATGATTTTAATCTTTAAGAAATTAATAGTTGAAATGTTTAAGATATTGAAGTATATGAGTATGTTGAGATTTTGAGACAAATTGCTGAAATTTCCAAATTTTTACATGAGTTATGAATCTAGATGCTATCTATTATGCTTTTGATTATTTTTAACTTGAGATTGAATTATGGGTTATTAAGCCCTACTTAAGATTTACAATTTTATGAACTCTTGTGCTATAAGTATCCATGATTTGAGTATTTTGAGATTTTTGAGAAATGTTTTGACCTAATGGTCATAGAGTTTTGAAATCCACTTCACTACATGAGTTTACAAATTTGATTATTGGGTTCTAGATGACCCATGAGACTATTTTAAACTGGATTTTCAAAAGAGTAATAAGTTCTTGAGCATTAAAGAAGTTTTACTCTCCATGAACATATGAATGAGTTGAAAGTATTGTTTAAAGTTTCTAGGGGTAATAAGAATAAGAGGAGAGCACAGATTTTAAAGCCAAAGTATAATGACTCACGAGATTTGTGTTACATGCTTCATTCTATATGATTTATAAGCTTTACATTTTAGACTTATTCAAGCCATGTGAGTCATTCCTATTTGCATGCATGATTTGATTAAAGAGTATTGATATTGTTTTATGTAAATGCATACACCCCCACATACTCAGTACATTCCCAAGTGTTGATCCACATATACGTCTATGTGTTACATTATCTTATAATGTAGGTTCAGGTGCTCAGTCCAAGTCTCGTCAATGATTCTAAAGTACCTTCATCTACATTTCTACAATGGTGAGTCCTCATGCTTCGAGGACCTATCTTCAAACATTTTAGTATTCAAATGTTTATACTATTAGTTTTAGTTCAGTTTGAGCCAGTTGGGGACCTGTCCCAATGAGTCTCGAGTTTATAGAGTAGTAGAGGCTTTGTCAGACTAGTTAACAGATTATAGTTATGTTGAGATTTTGGTTTTGTGGTCTTTTGGACCGAGTATTACCTTCATATTTTCTTTCACTTAATGTGAAAATGTTTGTGTTTTATATATTTCTTCTTGAATGAGTTATTATGAGAAGTGATAGGCTCAAAAGGTTAGCTTGGGGCTACTCGTATCCGTAAGCACCCTATGACGTCCCAAGAGGTAATTTTGGGTCATTACAAACTTGGTATCAGAGCCAGGTTTTAAAGTAGTCCTAGGGAGTCTGAAAAGCCATGTTGAGTAGAGTCTTGATCATCGATGTGTAGTACACCACATCTTTGAGGAAGAGGCTACAAGACATTTTAGGAAAAAATTGTTTCTTTGTTTCAAATTCTATCGTGCCTACAGTTATCCCACTTATCTAATAATTCGTGATCTCCTATTTCATAAAATTCCTCTCTAAAGAGTGAATGCCCGTAGAAATAATGATGAGCAACCCCCACTTGTTGATCCTTTGAATAAGACTGTGTCTCATGCTGAGTTTCGAACGGTCTTTCAGACGTTAGCCCAAGCAGTCATTGCTAATGTTTGGGCCAATTACTAGGCCGTAGTTGTAAATTGGTAGGGAGGTGATGTAGCTCCTTTTAGGATTCGTGATTTCATACGGATGAATCCTCCAGAGTTTTATGGGTCCAATGCAGGTGAGGACCTACAGTTGTACCTTAAGGAGGTGAGAAAGATCATGCAGGTGATGTATGTTTCTACGGAAGAAAGTGTTGAGTTGGTGTCATATAGGTTAAAGGACAGCTTATGATTGGGTTGTATCATGGAGAAAGAGTAGAGGTGATACTACTGCTCCTATGACTTGGTAGGTATTCCAAGATGCATTCTTGGACAAGTTTTTTCCGCTTGAGATGAGGGAGGAAAATATTGCAGAGTTTATGAACTTGAGGTAGGGCTCCATGACTGTCAAGGAGTACTGCTTGAAGTTTAACCAGTTGGCCAAGTATGCTATTGATTTGATTTTTGACACCCGAGCTAGTATGAGCAAGTTCATGACCGGTGTTTTTGGGTTGGTACTCAAGGACTGTAGGACTATGATGCTGCATAGGGATATGGATTTGTCTAGATTGAGGATGTTTGTACAGTAGATAGAGGCGGATAATATTAGAGAGAGATAGAGTGAGAGGTAACAAGAGGGCTAGATCTAACTAATATGAGTTTAACCAACCTAGGTTCCATGGAGGGAACCTCCCACATTTTTAGAGACGTCTGCTTATGCCAACACCTTCATCATCTAGTGCTCCCACACCTAGAGACAAACAGGAGCAATGGGAAAGGTCTTTTATGTCTTGGTCGCAGAACAGTGTTGGTAACAGGACCCGTTAGCCTCCTTATGCTAAGTGTGGTAGGGATCATCCCGGTGAGTGTTTTATATATTTGAGGGCCTGTTTTGGTTATGGAAAGCAGGTCCAAAGACTTAGATATTGTCCTCATGCTAAAAAGGTGAACAGAGATGCCCGACCTCAGGCACAGGCTACTAGTGCACCACCTCCTGTACCTCATCTCGTCCCTGCTGAGGGTGCTTCATCTAGTACTGCTGGCGGTCAGTGCCAAAATAGATTTTATGCCTTACCATCCTGTCAGGAGCAGGAGAACTCTCCTGATGTTTTTACCGGTATACTCTGTGTCTTTTCTTTGATGTCTATGTGTTATTGGACCCCGGGTCAAGCCTCTCTTATGTGACCCCACTTGTAGCTATGAATTTCAAAATGAGTCTCAAAAAGATATCTAAGCCTTTCCTAGTTTCTACATCAGTAGGGAAGTCAGTTATTGCTAAAAAAAAGTGTATAGACATTGTCCTATTACTGTTCTTTATAGAGTCATACTTGCGGATTTGATAGAGTTAGACATAGTGGATTTTGACCTTATTTTGGGTATAAATTGGCTTCATTCTTGTTATGCATCTATAGACTATCGTACCCATGTGATGCAGTTTCAGTTCCCTGACGAGCCAATTTTTGAGTGGTCCAGGAGTTTGGTATCTCCCAAGAGTCATTTTATCTCCTATCTCAAAGCAAAAAAGCTAATATCAAAGGGTTGCATCTATCACCTAGTTAGAGTCAAGGACATTAAGTCCGAGTCTCCAACTATAGTCAATCGATATTGTTAATGAGTTTCTAGATATTTTTCCAAAAGATCTCCTAGGGATACCTCCCAATAGAGATATTGAATTTGGGATTGACTTTCTTTTCGACACTTGACCCATTTTTATTCTGCCATACCTTATGGCACCTGCTGAGCTTAAGGATTTGAAAGATCAACTCAAAGATCTTTTAGACAAAGGTTTTATTAAGCCCAGTATTTCTCCTTGGGGTGCACCTGTCTTATTCGTATGAAAGAAAGATGGTTCTTTGTGTATGTACATTGACTATCGTCAGCTTAACAAGGTCATAGTAAAAAATAAGTATCCTCTTCTGAAAATTAATGAAATGTTTGATTAGTTGCAAGGTGCAAGTTATTTCTCCAAGATAGACCTTAGATCCAGCTATCATCAACTTAAAGTGAGGGACTGTGATATTTCAAAGAAAGCCTTCCAATCCCATTATGGTCACTTTGAGTTTCTAGTCATGTCTTTCTGGCTAACCAATGCCCCAGCCGCCTTTATGGACTTCGTGAACTGAGTATTCAACCAATATCTTAATATGTTTTTCATAGTGTTCGTAGATGACATCCTTTTGTACTTCTATAATGAGAGATACCATGCAAATCACCTTAAAATTGTCTTGCAAACTCTTAAAGATCACCAGTTATTTGCTAAATTCAGTAAGTATGAATTTTGGTTAAGGTATGTAGCCTTTCTGGGCCGTGTTATTTCAGCTGAAGGTATTAGAGTTGATCCCCAAAAGACAGAAGCTATGAGAAATTATCCTAGACCTATCTCCCCATTTGACATTAGAAGTTTCTTGGGTCTAGTGGGTTACTACCACCATTTTGTTAAAGGTTTCTCTTCTATTGCGTCTCCCATGACCCGGTTGACCCAAAAAAAGTTAAGTTCCAGTAGTCAGATTCCTGTGAGAAAAGTTTTACAGAGTTGAAGACTCGACTTACTTCAGCCCCTGTGTTGACTCTGCCTGATAGCACAGATGGTTTTGTGGTGTATTGTGATGCCTATAGAATTGGTTTGGGTTTTGTGTTGATGCAAAAAGGTAAGGTTATAGCCTATACTTCTAGACATTTTAAGCCACAAGAAAAGAATTACCCAACTCATGACCTTGAGTTAGTTGTTGTGGTCTTTGCTTTGAAAATCTAGAGACACTATCTCTATGGTGTTTATGTTGATGTGCTTACTGATCATAAGAGCCTACAGTATGTGTTTACTCAAAGGGATTTAAATATTAGGCAGAGGAGGTAGTTAGAGTTGTTAAAAGACTATGATATGAGTGTGTTGTATGACCCGAGCAAGGCCATTGTAGTGGCAGTACCCTTAGCAGATTGTCTATGGGTAGTGTTACTCTTGTGGCTGAAGGTAAGAAAGAGTTAGCTCATGATGTGCATTGTCTAGCTAGATTGGGTGTTAGGTTGCTTGATTCAGCTGAGTAAAGTACTTTGGTGTAAAGTAGTTCCGAATCGTCTTTAGTTTCAGAAGTGAAGGAGAAGCAAGATAGAGATCCTAGTTTGGTCAAAATGAAGGAAATAGTTAAGGACCAAAGGGTAGAGGCTTTCTCCCAAGGGGAAGATGGCGTGTTAAGATTGCAGGGCATATTGTGTGTTCCGCATGTTGATGATCTGAGGCCGAGGATTATGGCTGAAGATCATGGCATGTGGTATTATATTCATCCCGGCACTACCAAGATGTACCACGACTTATGGGAAATCTATTGGTAGAATGGTATAAACAAGGATATAGCTGAGTTTGTAGCAAAGTGTGCAACATACCAACAGGTTAAGGTAAAGCACCAAAGACCCGGTGGTGTGATGCAAGAGTTTGGTATACCCACTTAGAAGTGGGAGGTGGTAAATATGGACTTCGTGACTGGGTTACCTCTTTCACGTCGTCATCATAATTCTATTTGGGTTGTTGTAGATAGGCTGACTAAGTCCGCGCACTTCTTACCCATGCATACATCTTATACAGCTGAGGATTATGCTAGATTGTATATCGCGAGTTAGTCAGGCTGTACGGAGTTCCCTCGTCTATAATTTTATATAGGGGTACTCAATTTACTTCTAAGTTTAGAAGGGCATTTCAGCCGGGTCTTGGTACCCAAGTTCTTTTGAGTTTCGCTTTTCATATGTAGACATATGATCAAGCTGAAATGACCATTCAGACTATAGAGGATATGTTGAAGGCATGTGCTCTTGATTTCAAAGGTAGTTGGGATGAACATTTGCCATTGATAGAATTTGCCTATAACAATAGTTACCATGCTAGCATCAGGATGGCACCATTTAAGGCCTTGTTTGGTAAGAGAGATAGATCACCCACAGGTTGGTTTAAAGTGGGTGAAGCTACCATAATTAGGCCTGATACAGTGTTTGAAGCTATGGAGAAAGTTAAGTTGATTAGAGAAAGGTTGAAGACAGATCAAAGTCATCAAAAGTCATATGCTGATATGGGGAGAAAAGATCTTGAGTTTGAGGTGGGTGACTTAGTATACTTAAATATTTTACCCATAAAAGGGGTGAAGAGGTTTGGAAAAAAAGGAAAGCTTAATTCCCGTTATGTTGGTCCATATAGAGTCTTGAGCCATGATGGTAAAGTAGCCTATGAGGTTGAGTTGCCCGCAGAGTTGTCAGCCGTTTATCCTATTTTTCATGTCTCCATGCTTAAGAACCATATTGGAGATTCGGGTGTGGTAGATCCTTCAGAGAGTGTTGATATTCAGAACAGTCTTTCATTCGATGAGATTCCTTTTGAGATCCTATATTTTAAGATCCGTAGACTGTGGAACAAAGAGGTTCTCTTTGTCAAAGTTTTATGGCGAAACAAGTTAGTTGAGGGTGCTACTTGGGAGGAAGAAGCAGACATGCGAGTCAAGTACCCGCAACTCTTTTCTGCGAGTTTAGATCAATTTTAAGGGATTATTATTTCTAAATTCAGCCCTTCTAATCTAAATTTCATCTATATGTATCTGTTATTGCATGAGTTCTCGCAATTTCTCAGGCATTCAAGAGTTTAGAGAGATTTTGAACCTGTTTTAGCAACCTACTTCAGCTAGTACTCTATTTTTTCTTTGTTCCTAGTCTAACTAGCAACATTCAAGGATGAATGTTTCCAAGGGGGAGATATTGTAAGACCCCGCAAAGTTCCCTCGTAGTCTAAGCCTTAGAGCGTATCAAGCAAAGTATAATTCCAGCCTTAAAAGATTGAGAAGTGACTTCCTAATTTATTGGTGTTTAAACTATA
>NC_061121.1:120534387-120550953 GCF_002878395.1 Capsicum annuum | reverse complement strand
ATTGTCTCCTTAGTGTTGTAGTAAAACTCCAACTCTTTAAATTAGCATATGTTTATTTATCAGAATCTTTCTCCTCCCATACATAGGACTCTTCAGGATATACTCAGAAGTGAAACTCCTTCTTCACGTAGGACTCTTTTTTCAACTCAACTTGCTTTTCCTTATCATTAAGTGTTTGAATTAAATTCAACTTGTTATATTTCTCACATTATTAGTAAATTTAGTATATCAGAATTAGGCTTGCTTATTCGTTCCTGTCTTAAAGCAATCTTGTCTGCATCTATCAGTGAAACTTGAAATTTGCTTTCCTATGCGTGGACCAACTCAAGTAACATGTTTCATTCATGTGTCAGTTTATCAATCATCAAAACTACATAGTACCTAACAAATTCTCCTTTTTTGATGATGACAAACCTCTTGTCTTTGTGCATTTAACCATCTTTACCTATAGGCACTAAAGTATAAAACGCAAGAATGAAATCAGTTAGTCAATGGGTTATAAACATTGCACAACCCTCTTATCTTACCCCTTTTGGAATCATAGGAAAACTATTTCAACGTAATCATATACTAGCTAAAGTGATTAGTTATGCTATTCATGGCCATTGGGGCTATCACCAAAACAATCAGATAAAGACTTAAGCCAACATAGTAATGTATTAAAGAGAGCAAAAACATGAGTCTTTATAGCAGAGATAAACATTCCATTTAACTGTCAGAGCATGTTCCACATTAAACCTAAGCTAGTACTGAACAAAGCAAAACAACTGAGCATTTAAAAAATATGGTATAAAAGTGGGACATGACTAAGGGTACGAATAGTGGTGAGAAAGGAGGAACAGGTGATATCAATTGTATCAATTGATGAATGACTTCAACATTTTCATCCCTCTCTCAATCAAGGTCAAGCTTCAAAGTCATGATCTAAGCCCGAAGGACCACTTATTCCACTTCATAACTGTCTAGTGTAACTTCAAATTCAGAATTTATCTCAACTAAATAATTTTTTTTCTTATTTTTTTTTGCAATAAGTGTTAGCCCTCCTTATTAAACCAGGTAGAGCAACATGATTCATCTATTAAAAAATATCCATTATTATTTGAAAAATCAAACATAAACTAGGATTTAGAAATCCTAAAAGATCTGAGCCAATTAGGAACTAAAAGAGAGAGCATGCCCTTTTTATTCTTCAAAACATATGTTGTATGTAATTAATTATCCAGCTTTGCAAATCCATGGTACAAACTGATATTTTGGTTGAGAGAGAAGAAGATACTTCTGGTGTAGGATTAAACACATTTGTGCACAATCATTTAGAGAGAATCACAGAAAGTTGGTCAACCGATTCGTCAGCTTTATAAGACAAGAAGAGGATGAAGTATGAGGAATTGAATAGGTGTGCTCAACTATTTCAACTTAGATAGCCTATGCTTATGTCAGTGTAGAACATACCTGATAAGAAAAACTTTGTGGTTACAATTGCTTGCTTGTACCTATTTTTATACATAATCTAATACAAAATTAGGTTATAAGAGTAAAAAATCTAGAATTGGGACACACAACTAAATGTGCAAGACTGAATCGAATAATATTTTAGCTAATAAGATTAAGAAGAAAAATGGTTATTCTAGTCAATCATTGAGGGAAGTTCTTGCAATTTTAATCATCCCCAAGTCTAACCTATTCCTTTCAAAATGCTCTCAACTTAGTGCCTTTGGTGCTTCTCCAGTCAATTAAGTAAACCCACTTAGTCAACATTCTTATAGCCCTTAAGAGTGAAATTTCTTTCATTTGGATACCATAGTCCCAAGTCATTGATTTGTTGCTCCCCTTGTCGATATGCCCTCAGTCATGAAACAGGTGGTACAACATGTTTCTATGCAAGATCAACAGTTTCACTGTCATCCTCTTAACTTCTCTGCTTCTTACATTAATTCACAAAGATTCATACGAACTAGGTTCAAGCACTGGATCATTATTTTTTTTAGATATCCCTTGCTTCCCCCTTATACGAGCACTACAAATCTAGCCATCTTTCAAATGATCTATTCCCTCTTTAAATGTGGTGAGTGAAAGAAACTTTATTTTCTTCTAGACTTATGCCTTGAGCAAGATTTATTCATGTACAAATTTTTCTTTCCTCCTTTCACTCATTCAAAAAAAATTAGGGGTTAACTTTTGGCACCCAGACAAGCTTAGGTCCTTTCTTATAAGTAAATGGATGAATTAGATTTCTTCTAGCCCATGCAGACAATAGGTTACATGACCTATTTCTCTGACCAGGTTTAGTTATCCTTTTCTTGGTCTGAAATAGTTTATTTGTCAGATTTAGACGTTGGATCTGCTTTTGGCAGCAATAGGACATTCAGTAGTTGGGTGTCCTAGTTTTCTACAAATATAACATAAATCTTTATATAAAATAGTTTCTTTGTGAAAACTTATGCCAACCCTCTCATTTTTAGTCCTATTACATAGATGATTAACAATTCTAGATGACTTGGTCTATCGGTTATCTCTTTCAAGATCAAGTTTTATCCTAGAGTTTTCTTAACTTTCTAACCTTTTGTCTTTGATAAAACAGTTCATCTTTTCTTTGTTAACTTCAGACTCAATTCTTTGATGATTTTCACTCATGAATCCTTTTTCTTTTTCAATAATTAACAACTTTAAGATTTTTGATTTTAGATCTAGGTTTGATGAACCAAGTTAACTGACCTGTTCCTATAGGGTGCAGTTTTCTGTATCAGTGATATTTTTACAAGTCTCAAGATCAATGTAATCAAACTTTAGACTTGCAAAAGAATTGAATAACTGATCCCTTTCAGATATAAGCTCGTGAAAATCATCAATCAATGCATTCATCAAGGGAATTAGTCTATTCTTAGAACAAAGATGCAATTTATCTTTAAGATCAAGTAGACTTACCTCAGATTTTATTTCCTTTTATTCCATGTCTGAGTCACCTATAGCCATAAGTGCACTTTCATTAACTCCATCATCATCAAATTCTTCTGAGCTTGATCCCCATGCAGCCATCATAGCAAATGATTCCTTCCTTTTAGAGTAAGATTTCTCTTTTAGCTTCAACTCTTTTTCAGATCATATATTTTTTTTCTCAATTTCCAACAATGGATAATCCATGATTATATGAGTTGGAGTAACACCTACTACTCGTTCCTCTCTTGTTCTGGAACTTTTCTTTCTTAAAATACCTTTTGAAATTCTTGATAAGCTTTCTATTATCCAAATCTGATTCTAGGCTGTCAGACTCTTTTAGTGCTATTAACTTATACTTAGTTCCTTTATTTTTTCTCTAAGGTATCCATATTCTTCTCATATGCGTTCACAAGAGTCTCCCAAATTTGTTTTGTAGTGGTGTAACCTGAGATCCTATTATATTTATCTGGTCCAAGTCCACAAATAAGAATATACTTAGCTTTTGTATTCTTTCCAAGCATCTTAAAGTCGGCCTTATCATACTCACTCTTGTCTTTTAATACATCTTTGTTTTTAGCAGTTTTCTTCATGGGGTATTGAGGTTCATCAAAAATTCTATTCCAGAGTTCATAGTGAACAACCTGAAGAAAATCTTTCATTATTTCTTTCCATCTTGAGTAGTACTGTCCATTGAACAATGGAGGCCTATTGATGTCTTGTCCTTTGCAATTGCCAGTAGGTGGTGCACAATTCATCTTTGATCTTATCTTAAGGTGTTACCCTTCACAAGATAACCCTTCTATGATACCACTTGTTAAGAATTCATGCCCTACTGATTATCTTATTTTCATCTAACTGTTGCCTATCGATGGAACGGCTTTCCTGACGTGTTCCAAGGAAGCAGTAAAACAAAAAGTAAAGAACACATGATTTTTACATGGAAAACACCCAGCTCAAAAGGTGTAAAAATTTACGACCTACACCTCTGCAGGATTTAACCCCAACTTTACTAAATAACTCTAAGAGTCAACAACAACTTATTACAAAACTCTTGTAACCAACAAATAGGAATCATAAAATCTAATTCCTTTAACACAACGACTAGGAATTATAAACTCTAATTCCTAACTTTACACACACCTCCCAAGGTATGCATTCCCAAAGTCTTTGAGTTTTTCCCAACTCGAAGGCTAGCCTAGTTCAGTTTATAACACACTGAAACTAAATTACATCAATAGTTCAAACACATTGAACAACTATAAAAATCAACTGTAAAACTCGTATCTGGATTCTATAGTCAGGACCAGGTTTTTCAATGTGTTTCTTTAGTGATTGAGTAGAACTTCATGAAGTCAATCTGTTGATTGTGCTTTTCTACTTCTTAAGTGCGTAGTTTATTCTAACTGATGCATCTTCTATTTAAGAACAACTCTTCAAAGAGTCATTCTTTATTTCAAACTCATCCTTTAATCAGAACTCTCATTGCATAAAGTTTTACTTCAAGTGAGACTCCTTCTTCAATTCTAACTCTTGTCTCCTTAGTGTTGTAGTAAAACTCCAACTCTTTAAATCATCACATGTTTATTTATCAAAATATTTCTCCTCCCATACATAGGACTCTTTAGGATATACTCAGAAGTGAAACTCCATCTTCACATAGGACTTCTTTTTTAACTCAACTTGCTTTCCCTTATCATTAAGTGTTTGAATCAAATTCAACTTGTCATATTTCCCCCATGATTAGTAACTTGAGTATATAAGAATTAGGCTTGCTTATTCGTTCCTTTCTTTAAGCAATCTTGTTTGTATCTATCAGTGAAACTGGAAATCTGCTTTCCTATGCGTGGACCAGCTCAAGTAACATGTTTCATTCATGTGTCAGTTTTTCAATCATCAAAACTACATAGCACCCAACACATTAGTTGTATAATTTTGTTTGATTTGTTTGTTGATTAGGTAAATGGGTTAGCATTAGGAATTCGAACTGACATCATTTCAATATCTAGTTGATTAATAATGCCGTAGAGTACACATTTCTATACTCACTCCGCCTGGTCAACCTTTTGCATAGAAGTTCTACTCTAGGTATGAATAGTAGATAAGGTTCTCTTGATTATTGAGGATTTTCTCGTGAATCCACAAATTTGAAAAACTTATTTGATACACGACATTAAATATTATTTTTTATTATTCATCATTTTTCTTTTTAAATAGATTGATGGCTTCTTTCGGGAGCGTATTCCTATTTGAACCTCTCTTGTACTTATGCCACTAGGTTCATGAGAGGTGAAACACATATTTTACGCATATTTATGAAATATTATTTATGGATTAATGTTTATTATCACTTTTTACACTATACCTATTTAAATTGGAATATGGTTCACCGACAAAGTTTGAAATGGGTTCCATTATGGCCATTTCTATTTTCAGGCCGTAACTACATGTGAATATTTCTTTTAGAAAGGACTAAGATATAAATGGGTGCATTTTATGTTCCAATTTTAATACAAGTATATGCTTAATACATGTTAGATTGATCCTAAGTCTCCGTGTATAAAATACAGATTTAAATTCACCCCTCATACGTCGCCTAATTTGTTTATATCTTGTTGGAGAGATACAAGTTTGAGGCTTTAGGGATATCATGAGTAACCCAACTCTCATGATAAATTTATGTCTTGTGTATGCATGTTTTGATTTGAATAGCAGTATAATTCAAGAGGGTGTTGTCAGTATATACTATTAACCATATGGTTTAGTATACTATGTGCTTCATTTTTTATGTAAGAATTTTTTTTTTTTCAAATTAATAATGTATTAATTTTAAATAGACCAGTTATTAGCATGCATGTCTTTTCTTATATAGTAAATGATTTTGTGCATAAAGTTTAACGGTTCATGTCTGAAAGATTAGATAGTCGGTAATTATAAGACATAAAATTAAGTAAATAATTAAAGAAGATAAAGGACAAATATGTTAATGATTGTAGCACATGATTAAATATAATTTACTCGTGATTATTGTAATGATCGCACTCCATCTTCTTGTGCTAGTGCATTTTGTATGTATTGAACGGACCAAGTAGAGATGACTGTTTGTGTTTTGAATTTTATGAAACAACTTCAACAATTAATTAAATATACTTATACTCTTAATCATTATAGAATTATTATAATTGTATAATTTTTTTGTTACCTTGATCTAAAAAAAGGGTGAAACTATTTTGTGAGTTAATATGTTCCCTATAAGTTGGATAACAACAAATAACATTTGTGAAATAATATTTAGTTGATGGAATCCACGTCCCATACATGAGACTATGGTTGATTATATATTTTCATGCACAATTCTTATATGTTTCCATGTGAAAACTGTGTAGATGAAATTTATATCCATCGTATGAAATTAATTAAGCATATGAATAAATGATATCATTAATCATTGAATTAAATATTCAAACATTTATTTTAGTTGATTGGTGTCCATCACATGAAATTAATTAAGCATATGAATAAATGATATCATTAATCATTGAATTAAATATTTGAATATTTAACTTGGTTGATTGACATCTGTAATCTTAATATGAGAATTTAATAAGATTTAATAAATAATTTTAAAATTATAATGAGGGTTTAAATTGCTAATTTTTAATGAAATAATCTATAATTTACTATGATAATTAATTCATTGATTTTGTGAATTATTATCATAATTGAAAGCCCCACTAATAAATATGTGGTCTCTGATATGTTTGATTAATTAATAACTTGGAAAGAAAGAAAATAGTTTTCTAGAAGCATTAAATTCCTATAGGCTTGGTAAAAGTAAATCGATCTTCTAGAAGAAAAGTTGTACATGTTTTGATTTTGGGTTTTATACATAATGTGTATAATTTTGAGACTTGGAGACAAAGAATCCTACATGCATTGGAACTAGGGCTTTACAACATAAAAGGTGGTTATAAATAGAGCCCTATATCTACATAGAAAATCACCTTTTTGGGAAGCAATACTTGCTCACACAATTATTCCCTGCTTGATGATATTTGAGGCTATAGCAAAAAACTACATACCCAGAAAAGTTGTGGACGATTTATAAAATATCATCAAGAGGTTAGTTATTCAGAATATGATTTGTTGCTATTGTCTAGCTAATCATGTAAGTTCATTGATCCTTATTGTTTGCTTTGTTGCACAAGTTATAACAATTGGCATAAAGAGTTTTCTTACTAGTTATAAAACTTCGAGAAAATAGATTCATATATATGTTGTCATCTACATGTATGTGTGAATCATATCATAGACCCAAAGCAAGTAATTTTAAATGTTTTAAGATTTTAAAAAAATAATTTATTATTTAATAATTTTGAATATGTTAAAAACCTCAAAAACGTAAAAAAGTAAAAATCTGCAGATGTTGCATGTGCGACTGTAGAGATCATGAGGAAACCCTACTATGTCGTGTGAATGGACCTTCCTAGCAATGCACGTGTCTTGTTGATGCCTTATCAATGACTACCAATTGGTCAGTTTTGGAGTTTTTAAATTTTGGCAAACTCCAGTTGACCTGGTATTTGATAGGTTCTTTGAAAACGAATGTCTAATAAATACTTATGGAAATGTTGTGACTAACATCATTTATTAGACATTTGGGTTCATTTTGATGAATTTTTATACGCTTTTTTATTTTTTGAAAAATTATAAATTAAGAATCAATTATTTACTTTCAACTAGTGGTGGTAAGATTCAATATTTGTGGTCTCCATTGATATATAACAATAATATAATGAGGTTACATGTTGATATTGATTTTCTTTCCCTATTTTATAGTTTTATTATGGTCAATTATTTTGGGTTTAGTCTCTTGTTATTGATAACTCATATAAACTCTTTATATGCATTATATGTTGGTTCAATAGAATAGAGATTTGTAAAACTAGATACTTATCTATCTTAAATAGTAGTTTGGTCTCCATCTGAGTTATTTTTGTTTTCATTTATAGGTAAATTTCTGACATGACTCATATAGTTTGTAGGAACAATTATGTTTTCCTATTAAATTAAGATGTTCAATATGAATTGTTGTATGTATGATGTTTTCATATGAATTTAAGTATTCTTTCTGCAAGCCATATAATCTATTTAGTATGGTATCTCTCAAATTAATCATCTCTTCATTCAATTTTCTTACCTCAAATTTAAATCAAAATAAGTTAGTAAGTCTAAATTATGTTAATTAGAACTAAAATCTCGATATTATCCTAACTGCTAAAGGGTAAAATTTTGTGTTTGTTGAAGAGTGTCCTAAAAAACTTGAGAATGACTCTAATAACAAAATCGAATCCAGTGAAAAATGAGTTTCGTTGGTGATATAATACATTGTTACATTCTTTCCTTAATGGTGAATGTTTTACAGCATCAACATCAGTCTATGAGGTCTGGTTCAACATGTCCGAAAGTCTTAAAGATATCTTAAATGAGAAAAATTGTGTTGAAAAGTAAATAGCCAAAGCATTTTTTACTACGACTTTGCTGAAGGATTGGCCTTAAGCGATCATGTTTAAGATGATTAGTTTCTCAATGAACTTGAAATACTTGGAGCCAAAATTGATACAAAATCTTAAGTTGAGATAGTTCTACAGACGTTGCCTGATAGTTTTCAAAATTTTCTACTTAAAGTAAAACACGAAGAAGATGGATTTCTCTCTAGCAAAATTGTTAAATGAGTTGTAAGCAGTCAAGTCTATTATCAAACAACAAGCTCTTGCTATGGCAATGAATAATGAGAAAACTTTTTTATTTAAGCTAAATTGTGATCTTAGGCATATCTATACTCCCAAGTGTCATTATTTACACATGTTTAGCTTTGTTTTAAGGATAACTTGATGTTCTTAATGAAGTATAACGTTTATATTTTTGTGTTTGTGTTCTAATTTGCTTGCTTAGAGTGTTTATGGTGCATCTCAAATAATTCAAGAGTCAAAATAAACAACTAATGTTGAGATGAGAGTACTATTTTGGCTAGCGTATGCTATGCTTGTTATAGTATACTTTGATGAGTTTTATTGTGTTTTATAGACTAATATTTGTTATGAGATGTTGTAGGAGACTATTGGAGATTATTTAGGTGATAAGTAAAGATACAAATGAGCCACAAAGGGTGAAGAAATAAGGAGCAAGTTTGACGTGAACAACTGATTTGGTAGTGCATATGTGAAATTCCTCGAGCTAAAGAATATGAAGATTAAAATCAAAATCTCATCAAGATTGAGATGTGATGTAGTCAAAGTCATGGTATGACATTAAATATAAAGTTTAGGAGAGTTTGGACAACAGAAAAAGTAGCTTACCGTGATATTAAGGAGCCACAGAGTCAAAAAATAGAAAAAACAATGTTGGAATGGGTTTAGTCGGCCAAGAAGTAGCCTTATGAGATATCATCACTTCACGAAGGTAGTGCTTCATGATATCAAAGTGTCATGAAGCTTAGGCTCTGTAATTTCAAGGTGAAATGGACCTTTGTTTTTTTGGTTACAAATTATCCTACACTATAAATAAGGCACAACTTCTATTCTAATCATCTTTGAACGACTTTGGTTTAATTTGGAGAGGTGAAAACACGAGGGACGCTTATCCTGGGGTTCTTATTCTTCTCTTTTCATTACAAAGTTCTTGTATGAAATACATTAATTTTATACTTGAGAATTAGACTGGAAGTGGCTAAATACCCTCTTTCTATGGTTAAGGCTATGGACATAGTTGCTTAACATATATTAATATTGGTTAATTTTAATTATCATATTTGGTTATTCATATATTCCTGTACTCACTATTCTATTGATTAACAACCTTTAGAATACTTTTCTAGTTCTTTTCTAAGCCCTAAAGGAATAACATTAGATTAGAACATGGAATATAAGGAAATGATTCATGTCTTTTAGATGAATTAAAGAAAAGATTCGCAGTTAGGATAGCAATATATCTAATTTTCCCTATTTGAATTAAAAAAAGATGAAATATAAATGTATTTGAATTAGTTCCCATATTTCTGCTTAATGATGTAGTTGTGAAGGCTAATTTAAAGAGGCGATTAAAGGTTCAAAAGACCCTAATCATGATATTAACCCATGAATCAACAATCAAGATAGATAACTTAACCAACGAGATCGTATAGCTTTGAATGATTGTTCAGGATGCCTTAACCAGGAATCCTCCTAATTATTATTTCTAACACTTTTAATTGTCATTATTGTACATTGTTACTTTTAGCATAATAATACTAAAATTCTCTTTGGTTACAAATTGCACTCGTTTAACCTTATTAATAGTAATTTAATTGCATTGTCTGCTTAGAGCGAAGTACCTATAGGATCGATGTTCTGCTCGTAAAAGCTACTTTATTACTTGCATGACTATGTACACATACAGGTGTGCTTGGACATAACCACTGATAGATAGATAAAAAAGTGACCTTGCCAGGTTGTGGAACCTGGAATTACAAATGATAGTTTAGGTAAGCCTAAAGGCAAGTGCTATCATTACAAGTATCCTAGGAATCACAAGAAGAAATGTCCTGGATACCTATCCAAGTTGAACAAGCAAGTTAATTATTACTAAATTGTCATTGAAATTTATTTAGGGGTTGTTTCTACAGTATTATGTGTTGTAGATTTTGAAGCCACTAACCAGGCCAACACTTCTTTAATGGAGTTTCAAGAAATGTGATGGCTAAATGAGAACGAAGATGGAATTTTTTCATCAATGGAAACCGGATACCTACTTTAGCTTTTGAAGATATTATTATTATTTCCTTTATTATTTCTATAATTTTTGATTAATATGTTCTCTTATATAACTTCGATTCGAATGGATTTAGTTTTTATTTCAAAATTTTTGGGTTATAATATATATTTTGGTAAGAACTTTGATGTTGTCAAATTTAATAAGAATATTATATATATATATATTGGCTAGAGGGCATGACTCTTTTTTGCTTGAAACACCTCCCTATTTTTGTATCTAAAGGAACTAAATAACATTAATATGCTCAATAAAAGAAAGCGTATCTCATAATTGAGTCAATATTATGTGTGGAACTTACATTTAGATCATATAAATATAAATATAATTTCAAGGTTAGTTTCTAATGGACCTTGGAGTTCATTGAAAGTGGAGGAACTATCAATTTATGAATACTGTTTTGAGGGAAAAATGACTAAGAGATTCTTTCCTTCTAAAGAAAACAAAGCTAGTAATAAGTTGGATTTAATTAACTCTAATTTTTGTGGTCCTATGAATATACAAGCAAGAGGTGGTTTCAAGTATTTTGTGACACACAGATGAAAACTCTAGGTCTGAATACTTTGAGAAATTTAAAGAATTTAAGGCAAAAAACAAAGAAACAACATGATAAATATATTAAATCATTATAATTTGATCGTGATGGTGAATACCTTTCCGCCAAATTCACTATTTACCTATCAAATTATGGAATTATGTCTCAATTGTCTAATTTGAGAGCACCATAACAAAAGGGTATGGCATAAAGAACAAATATGACTCTTTTAGAAATAGTACGATTAATGTTGAGTTATTCTAATTTTCCCCTTTCCTTTTTGGGATATGCATTAGAAACTACAAGATACTTTTGAACTTGGTTCTTTCCAAACAAATACCTCAACGACAAAAATAACATACCCAGTGTATTCCCGCATCGTGGGGTCTGGAGAGGGCAGAGTGTACGCAGACCATACCGCTACCTCAGGTGATGTAGAGAGGTCCAAATCAATACCTATTACTCTAATATAATTGTGGACCGAAAGAAAGCCATGTCTGAGACATTCATGTTTAGAGTTGTTCGATAAATATGCTAAAAGAAAAAAACTGATTAGATGGAGTAAAGAATAGAAGTATATATTATTTATTGGATGTTAGAAAAAAGAAGGTTTATTTTACTATACCAAAGAAAAGAAGGCATATGCAACAACAAATGACATATTTCTGGAATAAGATTATTTAATCAACCATGTTTCAATAAGTAAATTCATGCTACAGAAATTAACAAATGGAATAACTAATGATATATCTCAAGAACCAATTCCAATCAAGTATCAACATACACCTCCATTATCATAGTGAGAGCGATGTTAATACGAAATAGGATGTGCTAGAGCATAGGTCTTGCATCTCACACCTAAACATAGTGGGATTAATATTGACCAAACTATACTTGTTGAGCATTCTATACCGGAGGAAGAAGTTCATGACTATTAGGATTTAGTTTTTCAAAATGATATTATGGCTTGACCATTGATCAAATGAATATGGATGATAAAATAATGAGTTATTGTAGTGGGAGAGTTATTATAAAACCCATGTTTTGTGCTCTTAGGCTAATATTATGATACAATCCTTGATGATCCTGATACATAACCTCTTAATTATGCAGAGGCACTACAAAATATAGATGTTGAAAAGTTTAGAATTCCTATAAAACCTAAAATAGAGTCTATGTACTCCAATCTAGTATGATATCTCTTAGAACCACATGTGAAATTCAAACTCATTGGTTGCAGATAGATCTATAAGCAAAAGAGAGGAGTGAATGCTAAACTGCAAAGTCTTAAATCTAGGCTTGTTGCAAAAAGGTTTACTCAAAAATAATTTATTGATTATGAGGACACATTCTCACTACTAGCCATACTAAATTACTTAGAACTATCTTATATATTTCTTCTGATTATGATGAAGAGATTTAAAAAATGAATGTTAAGAGTGCTTTTCTTAATAAAAGTCTTGATGAGTTCATATACATGCACAATCAGAGAATTTCATGAATAGTGGCAATGAACATATGATGTGTAAGATTAAAAAATCCACTTATGGATTAAAATATATGACTAGGGCCTGCAATACTTATTTGATAATTTAATTAAGACTTTTATATTTTATCAATATCAAATCATGCATCTGTAAAAAGTAAAATGGAGATAAAGTAGCTTTTTTGATACTATAGGTAGATGATATCTTGCTCATAAGAATTATTGTAAGCATGTGCAATTGGTTTAGAGTGGATATTCTCGCATTCTGATAAGGAATTAGGTAAATTGCCTCATATCTTTGGGATCAATCTCTTGTGAGACACAAGTAGAGGATATTAGGCTCATCAAGCACTTTATATTAATACTATTATTTTCAGGTTTAGTATGGAAGATTCCAAAAAAGGATTTTTCCCTTTTAGATATAAAATTTCTCTATCAAAGGATCAGTCAAACAAAATGATTAACAAGATACAGAGAATGGAGATGATCCCTTATGCTTCTACTGTATAGTCTTATATATGTTATATTATTCACTATACCTAATATCTAATTTTTTATTATCATGGTTAGGGGATTTCAATCTAGACCTAGAAAACAACACTAAACTGTAATTAAGTATATAATCAAGACCTGAAGAGGACTAGTTATATGCTAGTTTTTTACTCAGGCATTCTTGAATTCTTTATGAATCCAAATTCAAATTTTTAAATAAATATTCTAGAAAATATACCTTGGAATATGTGTTCACTTTAGGAGGTGGAGCCATATATTGGAGGAGTATCAATCAATTATGTACTGCAGATTCCACCATGAAAGCTAAGTATATGGCTATCTTTGAGGCAACTAAGGAGGCTATTTAGCTTTGAAACTTTCTGAAGCAGTTTGTGTGTGATTCCTGAAGTTCAAGAACCACTTACACTTTATAACCACTTACATTTTATTGTGATAATACTAGTGAGGTTGCAAACACAAAGGAAATACAATGTTATCAAAAAATCAAACACATTGAGTGAAAGTATTACTTCATTTGTGGCATAACCTAGAAAGGTGATGTGAAGATTTTGAAGATTGTATCAGACAAAAATTTGGCGGACCTTTTTATAATGATCTTAAAACATATGCCTTTAGATAAGCATGTAAAAAGGACTAGGTATTAATGTTTTAAGTGCATTATTATGAGTCTAAGTGGGAGATTATTTGGATATACTATTAACTATGTGATTTAGTATAATAGTGTATTTCATTCTTTATATAAGATTTTATTTCATATATTCAGATTAATAAAGTCTTAAGTTTAAATAGACTATTTTATTTACATATGTGCCCTTTACATAAAAAGTAGGAGATTTTATGCATGCAGTTTAATGGCTCATGAGGGGAAAATAAATTGTTGCTTCTTAATAACAAGTTATAAAATTATGTTCACAATCAAAGATGAGGTTGAAAAAAATCATGATGCTTGAAGAAAAGAATTATATTTAATTTATTCCTGTTTATAAGAATTATCGCATTCTAATATCTTGTGCTAGTAATTTTTTTGTATATTGAAAGAACAAAGGAGCGATGGTTGTTTGTGTTCTAAATTTGATGAAACAACTTCTCTAGATTATTAAATACTTATACTCTTAATCTTGATAAAAATTATCATGATTAAAGTAATTTATTTGTTATCTTGATCTATCAAAAAGGCGAAACTCTTTTTTGAGTTATTATGTTTCCAATATGTTGGATGATGACAATGACATTTGTGAAATAATATTTAGTTGATTGAATCCATGTATTGATCTTGAGATTGATGATATCCTTTATGGTTGCATATAACTTTTTATGTAAAAACTCAGGAGGTAGATTTTGTATCTATCTATGAAATAAGTTAAGCATTTGAATAAAGAATTAAATTAATTAATAAATTAAATGGTCATAAATTTAATCCTATAGACTGGTATCTATAAACTTAACATGAGAAAAATAAGAGTGAATGAAGATTTTAAAATTATATTGAGGAGTGAAATTACTGATTATATATGGAATAATTTGTAACTTACTATGGTAGGTTAATTCACATATTTTGAGAACTAATAGCAAAATTGAAAGCCTCACTAATTAAATTTTTTATTATTGCTATGCTCGGTTAATTAATAAACTTGGAAAGAAGGAAAGCAATTTTCTAGAAGTAGTAAAATCCTATATGATTTTGGTAAAAATAATAAAGTCTTTAAGATGGAAATTTTTACACATTTTGGTTTGAATTTAACCTAAAAATGTGTACAATTACTTAGAGAGAAAGAATCCTACATATTTTGGTACTTGGATTTACACCTTAAACATGGTTATGAAATTGGACATTACTCATTCATAGAAAACCACCTTTCTGAGAAGTAGTACTTTCCTACACATGTATTCCCTACTCAGAGATTTTTTAGGCCTGGCTATAATAAAAAATTGTAGACTTGGAGAACAATGTGGACAATTTTCACAATAACTTCAAGATGTTTGTAATTTGTAATCTAATTTATTGTTATTATCTAGTTACTTATGTAAGTTGATTGATCACTATTGCTTGCTTACAGTGTTCCATTAGGTACTTAGAGATTGTTTGAGCTTCTAGTGGTACGTTCCAAGCTTTTATCCGCACTAGAGTGAAGATTTTCTAATCTTTTATTTTATTAATCTTTTCTTCCCAAAAATATCCTTATATTTAAAACATTGATGTATTTTCCTTATATACTAGTAAGGCCTCATCTTTAATTACATGATTTGGGACACGAGATCTTATATTATGGTTGAGATTTTGATTGAATGATACTTCTATGTATGTTATATTATCACTGTTGAAATATAGTTTTTACTTTGTTAGTTACTATTATATTAGAGTTATTGTTAATGTAGGTTAGTTACTTTAGTTAGTTATATGATGATCTGTCAAGTCGTAAGTGAACCGCAAGAGTTGAGCTATACCTAAGCTTCTAGAAGTAAGTACTAGATGTCTTGTATGTAGTTATTTTAGAATCGTTATCTATATAAAAGATAATGTATAACCCCCATTGCAATCAATTTTTCATTAGACATCAATAAAATGTCTCTCTCAATTTTCCTTTTTCATTTCTCTGAGTTGGTTAATGGATCTTTGAGTGTATGTGAGCTAAATTTTATAATGGTATAAAGCAGTTAATAATGGAAGTTTAGAGAAGTATTTTGATAGTGTTTAGATATTTTTTAAAGTAGAGTTTAGATCTCGTGTTTTAGGTGTCTTTTAATATTTTAGTTCTCAATAACAGTGCCACTATAAATTGATCAAAATGATCTTGTATAGCTTTGTCCATCAGATATTATTAGAGCTATAATGATGTTGATTCTCATAAAATTGATTAGGACTAAGAACTATGGGATTTGGAGTAGATCCATAAGAATCAGACTTCTTAAAAAGAGGAATTATGGTTTTGTTATAGAAGCTTGCATGAAAGAATAGTACAAGGATGAATTTCAGGAATAATGGGAGAAGTTCAATACAATCGTATTAGCTTGGCTAATGAATACAGTTAGCGAAGAGTTACTTAGTGGTGTTGTTATTCAGTGGTGTTGTCTATGCTACAAATGTATTTTCAGTTTCGAAAGATTTGAATTGAAGGGAAGGTTTTGTTAAGTCCTTATTTTTTTTGATTGACAAATTATATGTTCGAACCTGTTTCCTAGAGATTTTGTGATGAAAAAGTTGCTATCACTTAGGGAATAGGTTGGATTCACCTACCACTATTACAGTCAATTATCACAGCTGGCGCAAGTACAAAAGTTAGTGAAAAAG
>NC_061121.1:120490088-120531387 GCF_002878395.1 Capsicum annuum | reverse complement strand
ACAGTCAATTATCACAGCTGGCGCAAGTACAAAAGTTAGTGAAAAAGCACTTTTCACCCTTTTTTCTAAGCCAATGGGACTGCTCCTAGGTTTTCTTGTGTCATACTATATAATGGTCAAAACCCTCAACAACAAAACCAATGTTTCCATATTCTCACAACTAAATATCTTTCTAAAGCTGAATCAAAAACTCTTTTTGCAATAGGGAAGCAGTAGCTCATAAAGTTGTATTTTATTTCCTTGTTGTATTAGAGCCTTTGTACTATATTCTTTAATGTTTGACTACAATTTTTTATTTTTTGTAGTAGGTGTTAAGGTGGAAATACTTCTCTTTATAATCATCTAGAGTTAGGTTATTGTTCAAGCTAAAGTTAGCTTGATGTGTCCAGTTAGAGTTAGCTGGAGCTTGTGGCAGTAGACTTACTGCTTAGGTCTTCTTATAATAGAGTTATTGCTAGGAGGCAAAGGATTAGGAGGTTAATCATTGGAGTCTCTATTCAAAACGTTTCTTAGATATAGTGGAGTTTAGAAATCCTGGAGGCCGGTCATGATTTTTCTCCCTTGAGCAAAGAGTTTCCAAGTAAAACCCTTGTGTCCACTATTTACTTTATTCGTACTCTCCTTAGTTCATATATCTACTAGTAGTTGTCATGTGAGTCTATCTGAGATCAGGTTCTAGAGTTGAGGAGAAACCCATTGCAACTTTTTATTTGGTATCAGAGTTGGTCTTCTATAAAAAAGGCTAACACCTTGAAAGGATCTTGAGAAACGACTGCTCCTCCAAATCTAGAAGAAGGCCAGTCAACTACTAGACCCACCAAGATTTAATGGTAAATATTATAGGTAGTGAAAAACAAGAATGTATGACTTCATCGTGGCTGAGGATTCTAAACTATCGAATGCCACATAGGATGGCCCTTTTGTTCCTACTAGTAAAATGAATATTGGTGATGTCACTTCACAAGTTCCCAAAACCAAGGAGTTTAATGTTGCTGATAGGAAGAATATAGAGAAAAACTCTAATGCCAAGAAAATTCTTGTGTATGGTATTGGTCTTGATGAGTACAATAGTATCTCTGCCTGCCAAACAACTAAGGAAATCTAGGATTGTCTTCAGACAGCCCATGAAGGAACCATTCAGGTTAAGCAGTCCAAGGTGGACATGTTGAAAAATCAATATGAGACTTTTACCAAGCAGTAACGAGAGTCCATTCAAGAGATTCACACAAGGTTCACTACAATAACTAATTAACAGTATGTCCTAGGTGAGGATATTCCAGCACACAAGCAAGTCAAGAATATCTTAAGCTTTCTTCCTAAAGGATGGGAAAGAAAAATGGATGTCATATCTGAAGCTAGGGATCTGAGTAAAATGACCATGGATAAGCTCATTGGGAATCTTAAAACTTATGAGATGTTGAAGAACCTGGGAAAGTCAAAGGATGAGCCTAAAGTCGAAAAGACTTTAGCACTAAAGGTCACAAATATACTTACAGAACTGAAGATAATGATGTTGATTATATTGCCAAATGGGTACTTAAAGCCTTGAAATTGTCTGGGGATTTATCTAGAAAAAGTGAATCCAGTAAGCACCTAAATGAAGGAAAGGACAGGGATACCTGTCACAAATATGGCAATCTAGGCCATTATATCAAGGATTGACCAATGCACAAGGTCAACTACAAAAGATTGTGTCAAACAAGTGATGACATGGAAAGAAAGAAGAAGTAAAGAATAAGGAGATAAGAAAGAAACAAACTTATGTGAAATAGAACAGGAAATTAGAATTTGACATGGTGGAAAATCAAGTACTTGCATCTTGCTAGGGTGATTCATCAAGTGACTCAGGTGAACAAGAGCAAGGGAGGGATATTTCCATGATTGTGATAGAAGATAAGGTATAAGTTTTTATTTTTTTTAAAACTTAATGGTAGACAGTGGTGACGAGAAAGATAAACCTATGACTCTGCTAGATAACAAGGAAAATCTAAAGGACTATTACCTCAATAAGCTGAAATCTCTTGTCTCTGTACTGATTGACTCTCTAAACAAACTTACTAGAGACTAATAAAATTTGAAAAAGGATTTGGAAAAGTGTGAGGAATAAGTAATTAAGATGAGTGTTTAGGTGGTCAAGATCACAAATGAAAAAGAAAGGTTGAGAGAAGAATTGGTAAAGTGTGAGGAAGAAATAGTAAAACTGAGTGTTCAAATGGCTAAGAATCAAGCCACTAGTAAAACTCTTATGCGTGAGAATGATCTTTTAAATAAAAGGCTGGCTAGAATATCTAAGCCAGATTTTAAGGAAAAATATAAAGAAAGTATGATATGGTTCTAGCTAGAAGATGAGATCATAAAAAACAAGGCTAACCTGACTGCTTCACTTGAGAGAAACTCTATGCTTGAGAAGGAACTGATTTGGATAAAGACTAAACTTGAGAAAGAACTCAAGTGGACTATAGTTTCATAAAGTGTGACAAATTTCATCCACCAAGAATCATGTAGAAGAAGAGGTTTGGTATACAAATGTCTAAAATATGAGCACAACTCTTCAGTCAAATATGCAAGGAGCAAGGATGATTCCTCATGTACCCATTGTGGAAAGGATGATTAGTATAAGGACATGTGTCACTCTAGAACTACATCCCTAAGTGAAATATGATATTTCACGAAATTAAAAAGAAGGAAACAAATATTATTAAACTAGACCAAAAAAAGGTTTATCTTTCCCTTGTCACCTTTCTAGGAACTCAGAATTAAATAAGTTCCCAAGTCTAACAAGTGATTGATATTGAATGAAAGGGAAAGAGGGGTAAACCTACACAGTGATGATGATAATGGTTGCTCAGAGTACATGATTGATGGTTTGAAGATCACCTCTTACTAAAGGCCCTTAATGGAGACACATCTCTTTGGTAATTAAATCAAAGATGCAGAGTGTGATTGATACTGGTGGAACTGTACATCAGATAGAAAAATGATAATTTCAAGTTCTGATGGGATTATCCCCAATGGATTCTTGATGAAAGTCAAATAGGGAACTAGCTGAGTGGATCTAGAAGGAGTAGAGGTGATGAAATTATAAGGATGTAGAAGACTCTTATGACCCTCCACTCATGGCTATGAATTGGTAAGTAATGATCTGGGTTATATAATGTCTTATATTTATAATTTAGTCTTATATATTTGCTGATATACACCGATGGTATGGAGGAGAAAATTTGAAAAGTGTGGTAAGATAACACATAGTTGTTGAGTTTAAACATTGCTGAAGGATCACGTCCCTAGTTAGGTTAGTACCACTTGTTATTCCTAAATAATGACCATTTTAAATATTTAATGGTTGTGACACAACACTCTCATGCCTTTTTAAAGAAGATGTTTCTTGTACTTTAAGTCTAATATATGCGTCCATCAAGACACGTCTCATCAGACTGTTTGAATTATTTGATCTTAACCATTCTCTCATATCCTATACAAACTAAATTATTATCATTTTCTCCATCAAATTTTTTTAAAAACACAAAAAAAATCTCTCACACAATCTTATTAGTTCCTTAATCGTTCAAAGACCTTTATCCTCTCATCATTCTCAGATCTTCCAACTCTAAAAGGTGTATCACTTTGTTTATCCTCAGAAGACTACGAGTTTATTCCATTAAAAGAGAGAGATATTTTTTCATTTCTTTATGGTCAAAAAAAGGATTTTCTATCATCAAATTTAATTCATGAGTAAAGAGATACGAGATCAAAGTCAGACTGCCTAGAGTGTTAAACTCTCTAGGAAGGAAACACCCTTACCAACTTTTCTTACCAGGAGGAAAAATATCCTCCCTCAAAGGGTTGATGATGAAGATTTGGTACTTCCACCATTTCATTATCAATTAGGTAGCAATAATGGTAGCAAGGAAACCATAAAAGGAAGAAGAATTCTAAATAAAAATGAAATAACTATGGTTGAATTGACTACTGAAAAGATGGTAGATAGTAAGAAATTAGATGAAGATTATAGATAGTAAGGAATCAGATGAAGATACTGATAGTCTATTTCATGATAGTGGAATTAAGTGCATGTTTAAAGGACTGTGTGACTATGGGTTGAGTCACTTGATTACGACATTGGGAAGTATGATACTACTGTAAAAAAGAAAGTGAGAGAAAAAAGAATTGACTCACTAAAGAAAGGGAAGAGGTTGTTAAAAAAGAAACCAGTGTTCACTATCTCTGTAAAAGAAAGAAATTAGTAAGGTTAATGATAAGGGATCAGGTCCCAACTGTAAATTAGCCAGAACCTCTAAAACCCTTGGGTCTACTGGAAAGGGAATTGGTTCCTCACAGAAGTTTGGTGATTCATCCAGAAAAGGGAAAAGTCTATCTAGAGAGAAAAGGCAAAAAATTCTTAATACTCAAGAATTCTTAAGAAGGAGAGCGTTCAATCCTAACGTGGCTAGATTTATAGGAATGAGGGAGATAATTAATTGAGTGATGTTTCAACACTATGATTTTTTATTTAAGTTGCCTGTGCCTATATTACATGAGAAGAAAGTGAGAATATTTTATCATAACTTGACCATTTCTGATGATGGTTTGTATCTAACCTCATAGGTCAGTGCTATGGGTATGGGATTAGATGAAGATACACTTTCTGAAATCCTTGGTGGTCCTACTTTCATTATCAGATCCATAAAATAAGAGAAAAGGGTCTCCAGAGTTTTTGAAAATTTATGGTGCACTTGATGACTCAAACACTAAAAATATCAATAAAAGATCTCTCAAGAGAGTGTTTTAGTTGTTGTTTAAGTCTGTGATTAGGTCCCTACTCCCTAGGTCTAAAAATAGAACTTCCATGACAGGTCCTAACCTATACCTCATGGAAGTATTATTAACATATTAGAGAGTGAACTTTTTTGCGATTGTCATGGAACACATCTATACGGTCATGAACACAAAAGATGGCAAACATGGGTTAGCTTAAAGATTTTGTTTAAATAGAGTACTTGCCTACTTCAATGTCGAATGTGGCAAGAGCAAGTCTGGTTCAACATAATAGATGTTCAACATCATGATTCTGGAAGATAATGATTGTAAACCTATAAGAGAAGGTGGTAAATTTAAGTCTATTATATCTGAGTTGGTTGATGTACAGAAAGGGTTGCTCTTGATCCTTATTCCTGACTCCTTTCCACCCTCATCTCTGCTCTTTTTAGTCATTCCCATTTAGCCCTGTTGAAATTTGTTATCATAATTAATTTTTTTGTCTCTAATATGTACCTGATTTTATTGTTATGACATTTTTAATAGTTGTTGTTTATGAATGGGTTTTGGTAATGATCGATGAACGAATGAAAATTTACTTGTGATATAACTTCTCTTCTCTCTATCAAATATTTCCTGCTTATGTATGTGTAGCCTCAATGTCCATAGATTAACATGTACACCTATCTATGCTTGGTTTATTGCCTAACCTTTTTGATGATGCCAAAAGAGGAAATCAGATGTAGCTTGGATTATATTTGCAGGTAGAGATGTACTATAATATATGGCATATACATGATGTGATTTATGTTATCTAATGAATAAGTAAGGGGTTCTCATACTCAGAGGGAATAAAATGCATGATTCTTATGGGTATTAGTGATAGGGGAAATTGGTTGGAGGAAACTGGTTTGTCTTGTGTGGCTTTTATTGCTGAGTTATAGACTATAGTGTATGTGTCTATGTGTAGTTGTTTTAAAGATATTGAAGATATTGAATGCTACATGGGTTTGTCATCATCAAAAAGTGGGAAATTGTTAATTCCTTAGTTTTGTGATAACAAAGTTGCTACCACTTAGGGAACAGGTGGGGCTCACCCTTCACTATCACAGTAAACTATCACATTGTCATGACCCGAACCAGGTCCTGGACATAACGGGTACCTCAAGTCCATCAAGGACTGGAGACTTTGCCTAGCCAAACAGAAATAACACTCCTAGCAGTGGCTGAAATCCAAACAGACAAGAAATAAAAAGGTAATAAACACATAGACTCTAAGAATGTCAACAAAAATATCCAACCCATAGTAATATCCACAAAGCCTCTACTAATCCAAAATAATCTAAGTAAGGAAATGCCCCCGACCCTGACAATGACAATGATAATATTAATGTTAACTTTTTAATTCTAGTTTATGAAAGAAAACCGATGGAATGATCAAGTATTTCAGAGAATGAAAGCTCACCACTTCATTTCAAATGACTGATGAACTAAATTGATCCACCAAACACTGCACAGGAAAAGTAGAAGTGTTTCTCATGCCTACATCATATGGAGATACAATGACCAACGATGATTAGTGGGTTGAGCACTAGTATGTAACTCAAGTATAAGGATAAAGTAATGGAAATTTAAAATCCAGTTCAACTCAAAGTATATGTTCTCAAACATGTATGCATACATACACAATTATATAACATGCTGGGATAGGGAATAAGGGTTAGCGTGCATTATAAAAATCTTAACTTGGGTTGTGTAGAATAACTATCATAATAAGGCACCAACAGGATATATGGATCTATCTCTCCACTAGATGAAAGGGTCTTAGTGCATATATCCACACGAATCAGAGGATAATCATATGTACAGATACACCATGGGGGACTCGAACCTCCTTACATATATCAAAGGTGACTTAAGCACCTAGTTATTTAACATGGGGGACTTGAACCTCCCCACAAATATCAAAGTTGACTTAAGCACCTAGTTATTTAACATGGGCAACTCGAACCTACCAGTCATATAATAAGGAGGACTCGAACCACCCGTTCATATAGAACCCCGAATGGACAACCACAATTTCCAGTGTTGATCTCTCAAAACCTCCACTTTTCGACCCGACTACACATCCCTCTTTTAAGCCTAATTAAAACACTTTTATTACATTCTTATTCATTAAAAAGAAACACTCTTGAAAGTATACACTGTTGGTATCATCATACCAACAATATGTAATGCCTCGAAAGTACCCCCTAGATGTCACACGGTGGTCAAGACTATGAGTACTCCTAAGCTAACCCTTTGAGCCTTCTAAACTTGAAACTCATGATAAAGGTAAACTTAACATATGAAATCTTAAGATAACTGAATTAATATCTTAACTGAAAGTCCTAAACATGAAAATCTTAAGAACAAACACTTTTGAATCTAAAATAGAAAACAGTCGGACAGGCCTTTACTTTTAACTAGAGAGCCACTGGGACAAGCTTCAGCTGACCCGAACTTAACAGAAATCAAATAACTGAAATACTTCATCAATATCAAAGTAATATAAAATAGGTCCTTGAACTATGAGGACTCACTAAACGTCGAGATGTAGGTGGAGATGCTCGTAGTTAATCACGTTGATGGAACTGAGCACTAGAACCTATATTATGAAATAACGTAACACATAGACATATATGTGGCTTAGTACTTATGGAGTGTACTAAGCATGCGGGGGGTGAATGCATAAGTAAAATAATAGCACAATGTTCACATAGGATTTCAAATAATGTATGCTAAGTATAAATGACTCACCTTGGCTTAAGTAAAATACAGTCTGTAAAATAATGTACATAAGTAATAAGCATAAGGATTTTCTTAGTCGCAAATACTTAGGGGTCGTTATGTGTGAGTTACTAAAGCAAATAATCTCGGGATAAAAATTTTTAATGCATGTATGGTTGGCAATATTCGGGATCACTTATCCCGGGACTAATAAATAGTGTTGGGATAAGGTATCTACACAATTGGTGGGATAACAAACCACCATAATTTATCCTTGGGATGAATTTATAAAATGACAAAATTATCCCTACCTATATTCATGCACTGGCCACTTTATGTACATACGTATGTTCATAATTAATTAATCAATCTAACTCAACCACTTTAGGGGATACATAAAATATACTGTCATAACCATAGACGTAAACCAAATAGTAAGGTAGTAATTTTACATTTATACAACTGATAAATATTATAATTTGACCATCTAGATGGATAAAAAACTATATAAGAGACATCTTAAATAAATATTAGAATATTTTATGCATATTAATATTTTTCACATTTTATGTTAAACATTTGATGAATAATAAACTAAAAACTTTTCATAAATGCATAAAATATTTTTTTAATCACTTGAAAATTGATATTGTATATATCAATTAAAATAAATTTTAATATTCTATATTATATGAGTGATATGTGTTTAAATTAAGTAACATAAACAACAAATCTTCTTTTACTTTAAAAAACTTAAGTTGGAAGTTTTTCTTTCAAACAGAATAAGATGTAGTAAGATTTTTTGTAAACACACACGGCATAATCATGGGAAGGCACATGCAAAAAAATTAAAGCTAATTAAGATGAAAGTTTTATTTTTTAAATATACATGATATAATCATGAAAATGCACACACATAAAAAAATAAGCTAAATAAGATTAAAGTTTTAATCTTAAGAATAAATATTTAAAGCTTGAAAGGAAATATATGTAAAAAAAAAAGTTAAATAAGATGGAGTGTATTTTGCTAATCAATTAATTTATACTTAGAAATTATACAATGCATATTACTTTGAATACAAAAAATCAAACATTAAATAAAAAATAATCCTAGCATAGCTAATCCAGTATAACTTATCCCATCATAAATTATCGTAACATAACTAATCCCAGCATAACTACATTCCTAACCAAACGACCCTTTAGTTCTAAAAGCTTTACTTTTATTCTTTCTTAGGGAGGTTCTTCTAACAGACATAAACTATGTGAGCTATCATGGAGTCCAACGTCTTACTGATGAGTGGTGATTTTATCACTCATTTGCATAAAATATTTGAGCGCACTGTCATGCTTTGTTTAAGAAAATGAGACATCATCATGATTTAAATGCAATAATAACAACATTTTGTAGGTATATAGTTGAGAAGGTAAAAATATATGGATCGAAGCTAAAAAGGGGTCAAATGGAAGCAAGATGAGTACAGCTGGAGACTTGGAGCAGTTCAGCCTCAGTTATTGCAACCGTAGTCTTCAGGCCATAGTCGCGGTCAGTAAAGATGGTCAACATAATGTGATAATAAATCACAAACATGGTCACGTAGCTGGGATCACGGTCAAACCTTGACGATCGCGGTTCAACGAGAATGTGACCCAGAGTAGTTTTGTAAAATTGCATAGATGAATCCTAAATCATATATAGGTAAAAACCCTTTCTTCTTGGGTATTTATTACCTCATAGATATTTTTAAATTGAAAGAAAAAAAACCTAATTGGAAAAGTGTGTAACTACTCTTGGAGGCTTAATTTCTTAGTAATTTTGTGAAGAATGAATGTTTAGGATAATCCTCTTGGTATATCTCTTTTTTACTTTCTTCATGAGTAGATAAATAATTTATTCTTGGGATTATGTTGAAATAAAGTGTAATTGTGTGTGGGTGTTGTTGTGTTTGCATTATTTTTAGTTGTTGAGTATGGATTCCACCATTGCTTAGGTTAATGAGTTGGAATTTGATGGCTGAAAACCCCTAATCGCCAAATGGGTTTGATGAGTAAAAACCCCAAATTCTAAAAACCCTTTCTCATAATTGAAAGAGAAATCCTTGAAAGAGGGTTATAGGGGGACAAGGTAATGGTGGATAATTAAGTCTATGGTTTAATTCCTTTTGCAATCTTAGAAATATGTGTGATTGAAGTGTAAGCCATTTTAAGAGCATCATCCTAGAAATAGGGATCGTTGATTAAGGTTTTGGGTGATTATTATTTGCACACTTGTTAGGTGCTCGAAAGATCCAATGGGTGAAATTGTTGTAGTTTTATTGAAAGATTGACTACAATGACTTTCGACCTAGCCTATTCTTTGGTCAACAACTAAGATTCATGCCAAACCATCATCAACCCATATGCTTTACCTTTATGTATACATAATCCCAAGATCCTCACTAATCTTGATTTTAAATCAAAAGTGTCATATTCGTGCATTGGTAGTCAAAAAATCTTTACAAACCAATCCCCCTATTTTATCTTACATATCTTGTTTATTATCATTCCGGGTAACCTTTTAGTAATTAGAGAACCCATAAGACTTGAAATATATATTTCACTTCTTTTGGATTCGACCCCAACTCTAGTTGGGTAATTGACAACGACAGCCTCACCCCCCAATTATAGGAGTGAATTAAGCCTTTTCAAAATAGCGCCATTGCTGGGGAGTGGAATATAGATTTCACTTATGTGGTGTGATTCTTACTTAGGAATACCCGGGGTGGTGTAAGTTACTTTTATTTTTGATCTTCTGTAGACAATTGAAGTGTTAACGAAATAATGAGTGATAGCACAAGCAATATGGGCCCCTTTGATGCCCCTCTAGATGATGAGGGCCCAATAAATGAAGCGAGATTAAAAAGTGAAATCCATATCCCACCAACTAATGGGAACAGAGTCTTTCATGTGACTAGCATCATGCTTTACATGTTGCAAATAAAAGGATTGTACGGGGGTCAAGTCTTTAAGGACCCAAATGCCCATTTGAAGAATTTCATGGAAGTGTGTGTTCCATTCAATATAACATACATTACTCAAGAATCCATTAAGCTTCACCTCTTCCAGTTCTCACTAATAGGCGAGGCAATTTTATGGCTCCGCTCACTTCCACCCAACTCAATTACATCTTGGGACAAACTTACTACGGTGTTTCTTGCTAGATATTTCCCAACATCATAAATTCTTTAAAAGAGGGACGATATTGTGAATTTTTGACAAATGAATGGAGAGTCATTGTTTGAATCTTGGGAGAGGTTTAATGGTAAGATGGCTCAATGCCCAAATCATAATGTCCCAGATAAGATGCTTCTTGAGATCTTCTACCGTTCCCTTGATCCATTAAACAAAATGGTGGTGCATAATGCGGCGGGCAGTTCCCTAGTGAAGTTGCACAATCACGTGGCCTTTCTATTGATTAAAGAAGTGTCAAAGTAAAATTGGGGTTGGCATACCTGAGAAACCGAAGCTCCCAAGTTTCCTTCTATTACTTCCATGGTCGATAATGAACAAAGAAAGTGGAATAAAGAAAAGGAGAAAAACATGGAAAAAATAATGACCCAACTTGATTTCTTGACAAAGCATGTTATGGGTGCACCCACGAAAGTAGAAAATGCCGTAACATCAAAATCTTATGAAGATGATGAAGAATCAAAGAATTTGGATGAGTAAATTTGATATTTAGAAAACTACTCGGGGAGTTTTCGCCTCGCCTATCAAAACCAAGGTAGGAACCAATGTTTGATGGACCACAAGAGGGATAGAGATTGGAGAGATCGGAAATGCGATTATGACCGTTATGTTCCCTCTCATGATCAAGTTAAGGTGAAGGAGTCAAGTGCAATTGACATTGAAAAATTCAAGACCGAGGATATGCTAGCAAGAATATTTAATAGAGTGGAAGGTATAGAAAAATTGGTCCGTGAGTTGAAAGGTGACTTTTCTCAACTTTCCCAAACTGTGGTGTCTCACTCCGACTCTATTAAATAATTAGAGACCTAAGTTGGGAAAATCTCCACGCAAATCAATGCTAGGCCCAGAGATGGACTCCCTAGTGACACAACTGCTAATCCAAAGAATGATGCCCAAGTTCTAGAAATTGTCACAAGGAGTGCAAATACCCTTGGTGAACTCTCTAAAGGAGAATTAATTGAGAAAATGCCCAAAGTGAAGGCAAAGAATGTGTTACCTCAAAGTCAAGAAGGAAATTATGACAATAAAACTAATTAAAGTGATGAAAAAGTGGTTAAGATTTAAAATCCATAAAGTGAAGCAAGTCCCATAATCCAAGTTCTTCCCCCATTCCCTCAATGATTGCATAAACAAGAGAAAGGTGACAAATTAAGGAAGTTCATAGCAAAAGTTATAAACCTATAAATAAATATCCCGTTGCTTGAGGATATCCAAGAGATCCTAAGATATGCTAAGTTGATGAAAAAGTTGATGTCCAGAAAGAAACTTATTAAAGGTGAGACCATTGAGGTCACTCATGGGTGTAGCGCTATCCTGGATAGTAAGGTTGCTGAAAAGAAAGATGACCCCAGAGTGTTCACTATCCCTTGCATAATTGGGATGCATGAGTTTGCAAAAGATCTATGTGACCTTGGTGCAAATATCAACTTAATACCTTTTGTCATCTACAAGAAGCTCGGATTGGATGCCCCTACACCGACCTTTATGCGATTTCTCATGGCGAACCGGTCTATCAAAAGGCCAGTGGGAATCTTGTTTGATGTCCTTGTGAAAGTTGACAAGTTCATACTCCTAGTGGATTTTGTGGTGTTGGATTGTGAAATGGACCAAGAGATACATATCATTCTTGGTCTTTCATTCTTGTTTATTGTGAGATACATTGTTAATATAGAGATGGGGGAGATAAAATTTAGGGTGCAAGAGAATGAAGTCTCCTTCAATATTTGTAAGTCAAAGAAATAAACCGCGGAGCTTCAAGTAATATTCGTGATGGATGTTGAAAATGAGAAGGTGAATTAGGAGGGGTTTGAAGACACACCTTGAGAATGAAGGAAGGAATTATAACTAAGGTGATAGGTGGGAGGCAACCCTCAAATGCCATGAGAATGACTCGTATCCTTTTTATTATGATTTTGTAGAGCAGATATTATCTTTTGCATATGAATAACCCATGCATTTGTGGAACTATAGAGTGCATTGGATGAGCTTGAAAAAGGGAAAGTGTGTAATCCTACATTGAAAACTAAACAGGGGAAAAATTCGTAAAGATTGAGTAAATAGCTGAATAGGGAAAAACAGGAAAGCAGAACTGCTCCCCGTTACCGCGATCCGGTCACTGATCATGATCGCGGTGAAGAGGGTTTCTGTGATAGCTTCCACCTGAGAACAATCGTGGCCACTTCAGTCATTTAACCACTCATTTCCCTCACACTCCTTTTAAAGATTGTACTCTCAAATTTGGGCTAATTTCTGGCCAAGTTTGTGAGCTCTCAAACAACATCCTTGCACCCCTCTTGCATCGAAACTCTGGTAAGTGTCATCAATCTGAGTTTTTATTTTTAAAAATAGGCCTTAGAATGCATGATTAAGAGAGGGCCTAAAGTTTTAATTTTTATGACTTTTATTTTGTCATACTTTGTGTGGGGTAGTGTTAGCTTCTTAGATAAGGTGTGCACACAAGTGGGACATCTTGAATACCAAATAATCTATGAAAAATATAGAAAAATAAGATGTGCACACCAAGTGTTTAACACTTTTCCCAAATAAACTTTCAATAGGGGTAACTATATTTTAAAGGGCGCACTCAAGCACTTATTAGCATTGCTCAATTGTATTTCCTGTACATCCATATTGTAGAGCATGATAGTAACCCAACTTGGAAGAGATATGTACATGAGAAGCTGGTATAAAACCAGCCTCAAGTATGTCGACCGCGATCAAATAACCGCAATCGCGGCAATGCGAACGCGGTCATGGGTCATGATCGCGATATCTGGGGCCAGTTTCCTGCCATGCCAAAAATCCCGTACTTCTAATTTTTCACCTATCACCACCGAGCACCCATTCCAATAAGCATTAATGAGCAATATGGTACAATTTTCATGTTAAAATGTGATTGATTGATATAATGTGTGCCTAGTACTTTTAGGACAACCTCATGGACAAGTATGATCATATCTGATTCATGGCACCCGAGTGCTACACTCACTACTATAGTGATATGCTGAGGACAAATCTGCTCCCAAAAAGAGGAATTTGCTTGGAGAATGTGTCAAACAATTTATCGATATTTCATGATAAACTTGAAGCCATAGGGTGTCAGTGTTTCGCCCTAGATCCATTCATTGCAAATAAACAATGGGTCAGTGAATCTTATGCTAATATCAGTAAAGTGTCTTTTTTGGACCTATTTAATGTGACTATCAAGATTCGGGAAGAATCTATTAAAGTTTGGGCCAAGAAAGTCAATAATATTTGTGGGATCAAACATGCAGACATGGGTGAATTCAAAGCAAACGGGTGTAAATCGAGGATTTAGTTGGCACAACGGCTATTCCTTAGAAAGGAAGTCTCTTGGATCAAGACTAAAAGCTATATCTCTATGAACGACTGCACTTCTGAGGCTTGCATATGGTTGCACATCATTTGTAGCTGAGTTTCTCCTTGAACCCACATAACATTAATCCCAAAATTGCATGCTTGGATGGTTGCTTGTATTCTAGGTGGCATCATACTAGATGTTGGTCAACTCATGGTCAATAAAATAGATCATTTTAAGAACCAAAGTGGTAAACGTCTTTTCTTCCCCTATTTGATTAATGAGCTTTGCAGGAAAGTGGGAGCGGAAGAGTATGCTAGTGATACATGGGTACGTCCTAGTGCCCCTATCTACCCCTTGAGAATTTGAGGAAAGGGCGTACTCGGCAAAATCAAGAAAAGAAAGATAAACTTGGAAAAGCTGGCATATAGTGAGCTCGAGTCTCACAGGACAATCACCACAGGACCTCTTGATGAGATTGGAGTAAATATTGTAACTATCAAAGAGCTTGTGTCTAGTTTTCCCCAAGGGCAGGGTGAGCCCTCCCCCACTCATCATTATTATGTATCACATACTGATTATAAGAAGTACATGGAGGACCAAAAGAAGCAAGAGACTACCATTGCTAAGCTTGAGAAAGCCTAATCCTCTTTGGCAGAGTCACACTGAGACCTTGTATTGAACATGAAAAAATGGTTGCAAAAGAGAAAAAGAGGGATGCGTTATTTATCAAGATGTGGAAGGGGGTGAAGGGTCTATGAAAGGTCTTAAAACTTAAAGATAGACTTCCTTCCTCTTGGGTGGAGAGTGATAACGATTTCCCAGCCGAGTGGACTGATCTTGAGAAAAATGGTGATGATGTAGAATCCGAGAGTGAAAACAAACCTTGATGAGGTTTTAAGAAGCACCTTTATCTCTTTTATCTTGATTATTTATGCAGTGGGGACACTGCTATCCATTAAGTTGAGGGTGTCTCCTTATTCATTTGATTTGTGCCTGCTCTTTTGGACGATTCTTAGTTTTGTTTGGGTTGTAATATTCGAGAACTCTGATGGTGTCCACAGTCGCATGGATTAGTTACTTTGTTCTTTGTTTGCTACTTTAGTTTAGTTTTAATTGATGAGCTTTTCCCTGTGATAGACTAAGTGATGGCATTCTTAAGGGGAAAGCATCACAATTGGATTTTTTAACCATGGATGCAGAGAAAGTCTGAGTACCCGTTGCATCATGGTCAGTGTAAAAAAAGTCTGAGTACGTGTGGCATTAATGATTTGGGGATTGCACTCATACCTATTGGCAAAGTTTAACTAGTCATGTCGCTGGTCCGTCCGTATTAGAGCCACAATGTGAGACATCAACTTGGGTTATTGCCGGGATTAGAAAATTATGCATTGTGCAGATACAAAACAAAAAATCCCCTCCGTCCAAAATTTTTGTGAAATTCGAGGGCATGGACGTGAGCAACCTTATGAAAAAACTTTTCCTCTTTCTATGACTTTAAAAATTGATTTTGGAATAATAGTGTATACTCCATCTTTTTCGCGAGTTGGATGAAAAATTGAACCCCCTTGATGAGATCGCATGCCTTGTGCGTGAGCTTAATTGTCTATATCACATGTGTACTTGTACCATCCAAAACTTTCCCCTTTAGTCTTTCAAAGCTAAATTTTGATTGTTCTTGGTTGGTCAAATGATCATAGGCTATTTGGTCACATTGGAATCCCACTTTAGCCTAAAAAGCCTACCAATACATAGAAGTTACTCCTAGTCACTCTCTTTGAGTCATTGGACTTTTTTTGGAAAACATATTACAATATGTGACCTTTCTATTTGTCCTTTTTTGAACCCTTTCCTCCTTGATCTTAAGGTTACAATTTAAGGATAAAAGCCTAAGTTGGGGGTGATAGGAATTGAATGAAATACAGTTAAACCACGAATTCATAAAAAGATTCCTATGTGCTTAAGCAAATAAAGCATTTTGATTTGAAGAAAGAAAAGATCCCACAAAGGAATAAAGGGTATTATTATGCTTACAAAAAAAAAGAAAGAGAGTGAGAGAGAGAAAAAAGAAAGTGGGAAAATAAAGAAAAGGCAAATTAGGCAAAATAGTAAAGTAAAAAGAAGTGGCCCAATAGCAAAAAAAAGTGAAGAGAGTATGATGTAGAAGTTTAAGGAGGGTTTAGCCTTATTTTCCTAAGTTGATATCCTACCCTGCCCTAAACATATATTACAAGCTTAAAAAGTCCTTTGTGATTCCCAATTGAGTATGGTCATCGTAGCGGTGATTGAAAAATAGGGGCAAGCCTATGGCATGATCCTTGTTAGCATAGAGAATTTCTTGAGAGAGAGAGAGTATGTTTTAACTTAATATTTCTTATTATATGACTAGTAGCAAGGTGTGTAAACTCTTCTTTATTGTGAGGAGGCGTGTGAACTAGTTGAGGTGGGTGATTTTGTCATACTCCATCCAATGAGATAAAAAAGGGTATAACTTGGTTGTAGTAGACAAGTGAGTCATTTCTAGAGTGTTAGTGGTTGTTACATGGTTGCTCCTCAAAGTCTAATGCATCTTTCAAATATTCCATTTTATTGAGGGGTGTTGTTGAAACCATTTTGCCCATGTGCAAAGAGATTTTTGTGGTAACCATCAAGTTTAAGCCATCATGATCATTGGGTGATAGAATGAGGGCATACATGTGAAATTGTCTCATGGAAAAGGGTGGTATTTCTTGATTACAAGCAAAGTTTTAAGTTGGGGAGTTGATAAGTGGTGATTTTACGTATCATTTGCACCAAACATTTGTGCACACTACTATGATTTGTATAAGAAAAGGAGTCATCATCATGATTCAAATGCACTAATAACCATATTTTGCAGGTATATAGTTAAGAAGGTGAAAAGATATGGATTGGAGATAAAAAAGGGGTCAAATGGAAGCAAAAGAAGTACAGCTAGAGACCTGGAGCAGTTCAACCTCTGTTACCACAACCGCGGTCTTTAGGCCACGGTCGTGGTTAGTCAAGATGGTAAGCATAATGCAATCATGGAGCACAACTATGGTCAAATCTGTGCGATCGTGATTCAGTAAGAATGTGACCCAGGACAGTTTTGTAAAATTGCCTAGATGAATCCCAAATCATATATAGGAAAAAACTCTTTATTCTTTGGGTATTGCTTACCTCATAGATATTTTTGAATTGAAAGGAAGATATCCTAATTGAAAAATTGTATAACTAATCTTGGAGGCTTAAATTCTTAGTAATTTGTGAAGAATGATTGTTTTGAATAATCCTCATGGTATATCTCATTTTACTTTCTTCATGAGTACCTAAGTAATTTAGTCTTGGGATTATGGTGAAATAAAGTGTAATTTTGTGTGGGTGTTGTTGTGTTTGCATGATTTTTAGTTTTTGAGTATGGATTCCACCATTGATTAGGTTAATGAGTTGAAATTTGACGGATGAAAACCCCAAACTCTAAAAACCCTTCATCCTCCTTGAAAGAGGGATGAAGGTAGACTTAAGGTAATACATAACATCCTTGAAAGAGGGTTATAGGAGGACAAGGTAATGGTGGACAATTAAGTCTATGGTTTACTACCCTTTTCAATCATAGAAATAAGTGTGATTGGAGTGTAAGCCATGTCAAGAGAATCATCCTAGAAATAGGGATGCTTGATTAAAGTTTTGGGTGATTACGAATTGCACACTTGTTAGGTGCTCGAAAGATCCACTGGGTGAAGTTGTTGTAATTTTATTGAAACATTGACTATAATGACTTCCGACCTAGCCTATCCTTTGGTAAACAACTAAGCTTTATGATAAACCATCATCAACCCACATGCTTTAACTTTAGGTGGGCATAATCCCAAGATCCTCTCTAATCTTGATTTATAATCGAAAGTGTCATATTAATGTATTGTTAATCAAAAATCATTACAAACCAATCCCTTATTTTATTTAACATATCTTGTTTATTATCATTCCAGGTAACCTTTTCGTAACTAGAGCACTCATAAGACTTGAAATATATAATTCACTCCTTGTGGATTCGGCCTCAACTCTAGTTGGTTTATTCACAATGACCGCCTAACCCCACAATCATGGGAGGGACTTGAGCGTTATAACTTATGCACGTTATGGAGAGTTATTCTACCCTTGCTATCAGATAGAACGTTAACTTAGGTAATCACTGACTTAACCCATATTAGGACTTAAACCTATGGTGGAAAGTAGTTCTGGGGCATCCGACCTTGGACTCATACCCGTATTACTTATATGCTCATACTTTTAGGAAATCCACCTTAAAATAATACAGTTTGTATAAAGAAATCCATGTATGCTTCTCTTTGCTTTAAATCAAAATCAAGATGAGCAAATGTGGATTCCATGTCTTAATTTAGGATCAAAAGATCAATCTTTACTTTAAGTATGGGTATAAGATTATCAAAGAAGCTTAAGATCATAGTATTCTTAAAATCTCAAAACACATAATTTGGATTTAGGGCATATATGCTTAAATTCTCAAAATTTCACAATAAAGCTTCATTCTCAATAATCATCTTGAAATCTTTCAACAATAGCAAGTCAAGATAATGAAATTCAATTCATAATATAAATCATCAAGTCAAAGCATAAATAGATGAGAATAAAAAAGCACATCAATACTAAAATCACTTTATAACCTCATAAACTCAAAACAAGATACTTTGGGTATGAACCCTAAATTGGCAATCCATAAAATAATAACTTTAAAATAAGTTTGGGCACAAGGATGAAATAATTTCCTTGTTCATAACCCCACATGCCTTAATAGACATGACTTGGTGGAGAATTCTTGACCTTGAAAGCCTTGCAGATGATCTTGAAAGCTTTCTTGAAATTCTTATATTAGGGAACTTACTTAGTTTTTCTTCAAGAGAAGATGATGGAATGGATGAACTTGTGGGGATGATTAGGGTTTGCTTTAGGGGAGAAAATTGGAGAATGAGGACAAATAATGCCCTAACTGGAGTTTAATTTCATGTTTTTATGAATTGCGTTGATGGGAAAAAACTAATTGCCCCTCAGAAGATTAAACTAGAAACTAGAATGCCAATTTAAAGGCCACCGCAACACGGTGATTTGGTCATAATTATACCCACCACGATTCACCACTATCGTGGTGGGGTTCTAGAATTGAAATCCAATCGTGACCCAATCTTCGTTTGAAAAATCTGAAACTTCTCTGAGACATGCTTCTTACACCCCTGAACATGAATTAACTCGAAAACCATTGTCTTCGAGTCTGGAAGGACAACTTAAAAATAATCGAAGTTAGGAGGTCTTAAAAATGGCTAAGTCCCTAATACTTAGCTAAATTTTCAAGCTATAAGCCTCTTATGCATGCACTACGAGTTGAACCGAGCTAAGTCTAATACAGGGTATTACAATATCTCCCTCTTGGGAATGTTCATCCTTGAATGAGACTGATTAAGCTAAGAATACTAAGGAACTAAGATCACGCACTAAACTTACATAACTGAAAACATGATTACATGAGTGAACTAATTCATGAATACGTGAAATGACATGAAGATGATTATAAAAGTTGGAACTGTGAATGGAAAAGAGGTACTCTATGGAAAACTATTACCTTAAGCTGACTTTGACTTGAGGAAAAAAGATGAGGGCACTTGGTTCGCATATCTACTTCTGCTTCCCAAGTAGCTCCCTTAATAAACTAATTCTGCCAAAGAATTTTAACCAAGGGGAATTCTTTGTTCCTTATTCTTCGAACTTGGCAATTAAGGTTCTTAACTGGGATTTTTTGTAAGAAAGGCTAGCTTGAACATCTATGCTTTCTAACGGAACTATAATAGCCAGGTCACAACTACACTTCTTTAATAAGGAGACATGAAACACTGGATGCATTGATACCAAATTTGTAGGCAACTTAAGCTCATATGCTACATTCCAAAAATGACTTAAGATTCTGTAAGGACCAACATATCGAGGACTAAGCTTCCCCTTCTTTCTAAATCTCTTCACTCCCTTCATTGGAGAGATTTTCAAATAAACTAGGTCACCATCCTCAAACACTAGATCTCTCCTCCTTACATCTGTATAGGATTTCTTTCAGCTTTAGGCTGTCTTAAGACTCTCCCAGATTAGCTGGACTTTCTCTATTATATCAAACACTGAATTAGGCCATGTCAATGTAGTATCTCCTACCTCAAACCAATCAATGAGAAATCTACATCTCCTCCCATAAGGTGCCTCAAATAGAGGCATCTGGACACTGGAGTGATAACTATTATTGTAGGCAAACTCGATCTACGGCAAGTAATCACACCAACTACCCGTAAAGTAAATAATATATGCTCTCAACATGTCCTGTAGGGTCTGAATAGTCCTCTCTACCTTACCATTTGTTTGAGGGTCAAAAGTTGTACTGAGATGATCTTAGGTACCAAGATCCTACTAAAACTATTTCCAAAAGTGAGAGGTAAACTAAGTTCCTTTGTCAAAAATGATAGACAATGGAACTCCATGGAATCTGACCAACTTTCTAAGGTAGATCTTGGCATAATCCTCTGTTGAATAGGAAGTATGAACTGGCAAAAAATGGGATGATTTGGTCATTCTGTCTATAATAACCCAAGTTAAATCATGCTGACGATGCGAATGGGGAAACCTTATCACAAAATCCATGTTCACCTCTTCCCACTTCCAAGTGGGAATGCTGAACTCCTGAATTGTGCCACTAGGCCTTTGGTGCTCATCCTTAACCTGTTGACAATTAGCGTACTTAGCTACAAACTCTGTAATATCCCTCTTATGCTTCTCCACCAATAGATTTCCCATAAATCACGGTACATCTTAGTGGCTCCTGGGTGTATAGATTAGTACGGCCATGTGCTTCCACCAAAATCTCCTTTCTCAAACCGTCAACACACAGCACATACAGTCTACTCTGGCACCGCAACACACCATCTCTCCTTGGGAGACGACCTTTTCTTTCTGATCTCTGACTGACTCCTTTAACTCAGCCAAACTAGAATCCCTATCTTGCTTCTCTTTTATTTCGGAAACCAAAGAAGATTCCATACTATTCTGAACCCCTACACTACCCTCAACTGAATCAACCAACAGAACACCTAATCTAGTAAGCTGATGAACCTCCTGGACTAACTTCTTCTTTTTATTCTCAACATGAGCAACAATACGCATATTTGATCTACTAAGGGCATATACCACTACATTGGCCTTACCCGAATGACACAAAATACTCATGTCATAATCTTTCAAAAACTCTAACCACCTTGTTTGATGAAGATTTAAATATTTCTACGAGAACATATACTGCAAACTTTTCTGATCCGTGAACACATCAACATGCACCCCATAAAGATAATGCCTCAAAATTTTCAAGGAAAAAACAACAAGCGGCTAACTTAAGATCATGGGTAGGAAAATTCTTTTCATAAGGTTTAAGTTGTCTAGAGGCACAGGCTATAACCTTACCTTTCTCCATCAAAATACAACCCAGACAAACTTTGGAAGCATTACAGTAAACAATGAACCCATCTGAACCATTTGGTAGCATCAAAACTAGGGCTCAAGTGAGTCGAGTCTTCAACTCCTGAAAACTCTTCTCACAAGAATCTGACTACTGAAACTTGACTTTTTTCTGAATTAATCTTGACTTGGGGGATGAAATAGATGAAAACCCTTCAATAAACCATCGGTAATAGCCAGCTAAACCCAAGAATATCTTAATATTTGATGGAGAGATAGGCCTAGGACAGTTTCTCACTACTTCAGGCTTTTGAGGGTCAACTCTAATGCCCTCACCAAAAATAATATGGATAAGGAAGGGTACTAATATTAGATAAAATTTGCACTTACTAAATTTGGTGAACAATTGATGGGCTCGAAGAGTCTGCAATACAATTTTGAGGTGGTCTACATGATCATTCTCACTATAGGAATAGACAAGGATGTCATCAATGAAGACTATGACGAACATGTCCAAATACTACTTGGACAATCTGTTCATTAAGTCCATGAAGGTTGTTGGGGAATTTTCTAGTCCAAAGGACGTGAATAGAAATTCGAAGTGACTATACCGAGTTCTAAAAGTTGTCCTTAAATTGTCACATTCTCTTACTCTAAGTTGATAATAGCCAGATCTGAGGTCTATCTTAGAGAAATAACTTGCACTCAGCAAACTCATTGACTACACAGACTGACTGAACTTTTAGAGCTTCAAACTTACTACCTTTAACTCGAACTAATAATAAATGAACCCTTTCGATATCAACTTTCTGGCCTTAATAAGATATGAAATGACTCTTGGGAGATTCAAAATACCTTCCCACTCAAATATTGCCTCATCAGAAAACTTAAACTTCACCACATGGGTGTGACAATCTATTGATGCATAGCATGAATGAAGCCAATCCATACCTAGAATAACATCAAAATATACTATTTCTAACTCTATTAGGTCAACTAGTATGATCTTATATAGGATAGTGATAGGACACTTCTTATAGATTCTCCTAGAAACAACTAACTCACCCACTGAGGTGGAAACTAATAAGGGCTTGGAGAGCTTTTTTGGACCTATCCCAAAATTTACCACAACTAATGGAGTCACATAAGAGAAATTTGATCTTGGGTCTAAAAACACATAGATATCAAGATAAAAGACACAAAGTATACTAGTAACAATATCTGGTAAACTCTTTTTCTCCTGTTTGGATGGTAAAGCATAGAACTGATTTTGGCGCTGACCGCCGCTGGTACTGGATGATGGGAACTGGGCGACCAGTGGAACAAGGGAGTTAATACCCTGAGTTTGGGAACGAACATCCCTACTTTTCTGCTAGTATACGAACACTCCTTGATTCTGTGGCTTAACTTGCCATACCCATAACAACCCTTTTTTTTCCATCAAACACTCACCAGGATAGGATTTTCCATACTTTACACATGTCAAATAACTGGGCCTTCCACACACACTATTCTGAAACCTAGAAATAAAAGTCCTACCCCACTACTCCTGCTTGGTTCTAGGTATAGGGGCACTGACTGAAGTTAGCGCTGGAAAAGATAAATGAACTTGAAACTGCTAGTGGTTTCCCTCTCCATACCTTGGTTAACCATACTCAAACTGTCCAGTTCTAGCCTTCTTGTTTCTCTTCTCTCTTTTCTCCAACTTTTCTACCTCAATCTGCTGAGCATGAGTCATCAACCTAGGAATATCCATATCCCTAATAAGCATTGCAGTCCTACACTCCTTTACTACCAAATTAGAAACTCTAGTAACAAAATTACTCATACTAGATCTAGAGTCATCTACCAACTCGAGAGCGTACATAGATAACTAAGTGAACTTAAGGAAGTACTCCTTCACTGTCATATATCTTTGGCTCAGGTTCATGAACTCCTCAACCCTGGCTTCCTGCATCTACATGGAAAGAACCTATCCAGAAATGCATCTTGAAATACCTGCCAACCCATAGGAGCTGTATTCTTACCTCTACCTTCCTTCCACATAATAACCCAATCATAAGAATATCCTTCAACCTATAGGATACCAATTCTACACTCTTCTCCTTAGTAACATACATAGGATACCAATTCTACACTCTTCTCCTTAGTAACATACATAATCTGAGTGATCTTTCTCACTTCATCAATGAAGAGTTATGGATCCTTATCCATGTTTGACCCATGGAACTCTGGTGAATTCATCCTCATAAAGTCATAGAATCTGGCTGTAGCGAAATTACCATTCTTCTGAAGTGGGACTGCCACCTATTGGTTTCCTTGAATATTGGCATTCACATCTTGGGCCAACGCTTAAAAGGCAGCCCAAAATTCAGCATGAGACACATTCTCATTCAGAGGGTCACCGGGCAGGGGTGGTTGTTCACCATTTCTATATGTATTGGCTCGGTGAGGAGGCATATTCTGTCATGTAAAAGAATGAGTTAAAAGTAGATAGAGACAACTGTAAGCATGATAGATGACAAAAGATATAATGATTCCTAACTTATTTTGTAGCCTCTTGCTCATAAATATGGTGCACTGCTCCAAGCTAACCCTTTAAGCCTTCTAAACTTGAAACTCATGATAATGGTAAACTTGACATATGAATTATTAAGATAACTGAATTAATATCTTAACTGAAAGTCTTAAACTTGGAAATCGTGAAAACAAATGCTTTTGAATGTAAAACAGAAATCAGTTGAACAAGCCGCTATTTCTAACTAGAGAGCCACTGGGACAAGCCCCAACTGACCTGAACATAACTAAAATCAAATAACAGAAATACTTCATCAATATCAAAGTCTTATAAAATGGGTCCTCGAACTATGAGGACTCACTAATTATTGGGACGTAGGTGGAGATGCCCGTAGTCAATCACGTTACTGGTACTGAGCATCAGAACCTATATTATGAAATAATGTAGCACATAGATATATATGTGGATTAGTACTTCTGTAATGTACTGAGCATACGGGGGTGAATGCATAAGTTAAGCAATAGCACAATGTGTACATAGGCTTTCTGCATGCTAAGTATAAATGACTCATTTTGGATTGAATAAAACACAGCCTTCAAAATAATGAACATTAGTAAGAATTTAGTGAGTCGTAAATACTTAGCTCTATATGCTTTACCTTTATTCTTTCTTCGGGAGGTTCTTCTAGCCGACATTAACCCTGTGATCTATCATGGAGTCCAATGTCTTACTCACGTTGGGGAGAGTTTTTCTGCCATTGCCATCAAAATAAAACCTTAACTCAAGTGATCAGTGACTTAACCCATACTAGGACTTAAACAGATGGTGGCACATAGTTCTAGGGCATACGGCCTTGGACTAATACCTAACTCGGTGATAAATACTACTCCCATATTACTTATATGCTCATACTTTAAAGAAATCCATATTAAAATAGCACAATATTTGTACAATGAAAACTATGTATGCTTCTCTTTGCTTTAAATCAAAATCAAGATGAACAAATGTGGATTCCATGTCTTAGCTTAGGATCAAAATATTAATCTTTACTTCAAGTCTAGGTATAAAATTATCAAAGAAGCTTAAGATCATAGTCGTCTTGAAATCTCAAAACTCATTCTTGGAATTTAGAGCATATATGCTTAAATTCTCAAAATTTCATAATAAAGCTTCATTCTCAATAATCAACTTAAAATCTTTCAACAATATCAAGTCAAGATTATGAAATCCAATTCATAATATAAATCTTCAAGTCAAAGTGTAAATAGATGAGAATAAACATGCACATCAATACTTAAATCACTTTATAACCTCATAAACTCTAAATAAGATAGTTTGTGTATGAACCCTAAATTGGCGATTCATAAAATCTTAACTTTAAAACAAGTTTTGTTCACAAGAATGAAAGATTATCCTTGTCCATACCCCACATACCTTAATAGACTTGACTTGGTGGCGAATTATTGACCTTGAAAGCCTTGGAGATAATCCTAAAGGCTTTCTTAAGATTCTTGGATTAGGGAACTTAAATTTTTGTTTTTTCTTAAAGAGAAGATGACGGAATGGATGAACTTAGGGGGATGATTCGGGTTTACTTTAGGGGAGAAAATTGTTGAATAGGGGCAAATAATGCTCTAACTAGAGTTTAATTTTGTGTTTTTATGAATTGGGTCAATGGAAGATTAAACTCGTAACTAGGATGCCGATTTAAAGGCCACAACGATGCGGTGATGTGATCATTGTTATATCCACCGCGACGTACTACTATGCTGTGAGGTTTTGGAATTGAAATCCAAACATGACCCAATCCTCATTCGAAAAATCCAAAACTTCCCTAAGATATGCTTCTTACACCTTTGAATATGAATTAACTCAAAAACCATCATCTCGGAGTCAGAAAGGTTAACTTAAAAATCCTTGAAGTTAGGAGGTCTTAAAAATGGCTAAGTCCCCAACACTTAGCTAAATTTTCAGGCTTTAAGCCTCTTATGCATTCACTAGGAGCTAAACGGAGCTAAGTCTAATATGAGATATTACACTACACTTGCAAGGTAACATCATTATGCCATTACAACTCCATTAACATAGGGAAAACAACTCTCTTTGTTCATTAATGCAAGGTGGGGATATACCAACTCCCTTTGTTCATTAAATAAAACCATCATGTTTCAATAAATTCTTTATATCATGAAATTGTTTCGAAAGTAGCTCAATGCAATTATACTAATACCCAAAACCCCTTTCACAAAATTAGGGTTGGGGTTATTACCAAATTAATTGTCAATATTCATAAAATTTAGGGAAATCACAATCCCCTAGTTTATTCACCATCTCCATGCACCCCACAAGTTTAAAAACATATATAAAGCATGAACAATGCATAATAAATCATGGAAAAATAATTTAAGAAACAATCCTTTCAAAACCCCAACCCATGTTCCAATCAACATAAGCAATCATATAATTTCATGCTTTATGTAAAAGCTATTTAGGGGTTGAGTCACTTTACTAAAATATAAAGAGTTATGGAGTGAAATCACCGTTGAGAGCCTTAATTGATGAACTTCTTAGAAACCCTACATATCTTGACCTTGGAGAATTGGGAGTGTCTTAGAAATTACTTCAATTTGTTTTGGAGTGATAACGATACCCTAAAGGGGTTTTACGTCATGGGTCATGATTGGGGAAACGGGGAATGTCTAAAGTGCACGTTATGACTCATCACCATGTGTCGTAGACAAGATAGTAGTGTAAGAACACTTCTCTGGTAACCCTATAATTCACACGATATGACTTGATAGGTGACCGTATGACTCGTAGGGTCTAAGTCGCATTCAAGATAGAAATACTTGGAACACCCACTAGTTTGGCTACAGGGAGAACCATATGACTCATTTTGAGTCTTTACAACTTGTAACAACCAGCCGTAGTCAAGGAAGTAACATCAGGATAGCACACTAGTATGGCTAATATTGATACTCAAGACCTGCAATGACACGTTACGACTCGTAAGGAGAGTCATAATCTGGGCAGTGTGTTTAAAAACTCAAGAATTTTTCAAGGACCAAAATCCAAAATATTTCATCTCGTACCCCAAGATTATTCATCCTCGAATGATGATACAAGGCATCCCTTAGCATGATTTATCATGGAACACAAACACACTTACCTTTAACAAAGAAAGAAAATAAAGATGTCAATGGAATCACAACTTTCTTTAGCAAAGTCTAAAAACAAAGATGCTAAGATTAACACACACCTTAAGCATGATTATCTAGAACAAGGAACAAAAATGGGCATTTGGACTTTATGTCCTCTTCAGCTTCCTAAGTAGCTTCTTGAAGCTTTTGGTTCCTCCATAGAACCTTCAGCGAAGCCACATTCCTAGTCCGCAACAGACAGACTTGCCGATTAAAAATCTTAATCAGCACTTTCTCATATAATAAGGAGTCCAAAACACCAAAACTTTCTAATGGAACCCCTAAGGAAGGATCACCCAGACACTTTCTCATCATCGAAACATGAAAAACCGGGTGAACAAAACCAAAATAAGAAGGCAACTCTAACTAATGAGTCACATTGCCCACTTGCCTCAAAATACGATATGGACCAATATTATCCATGATATGCATTAAGATAAAATCCAAAACATATTTCTCCTTCAGCTCAGCACCAAGAGATGACTTCACCACCTCTTGCACAAGGACACCACCATCCTCAGAGTCTAATATATGAACTCCACGATTAGCCAATTGGTGAATATCCTTCACCAAACCTTGATTCTCCTTATCAACATTAGATAAGCTTCTTGTAGATAACTTGCTATGAACATCATCAACCACATTAGCTTTACCCAGATAATAACGCAAACTTCTATCTAATAACGCTTAACTTACACATCAATTTAGTGCAAGGTGGTCATCGTCAATATATTTACCCAACTTTGGAGTTGGGTTCGAATCCACAGGGAATAATATAAGTGGCGATTAAACTAGTTTGAAACTAAAGCTACAAGTTAAATTAAAACAACTGGCACGAAAAGACAAAGTGAGGATTTTTAATGAATGAACAAAAGTTATTAACACTTCAATTCGCCATAGAACTCAAATCTTAAACAACAATATTTCAAATCAATGATATAGAGAAACTAGGGTTATAATAACTATGATTAGTAATCCTCCATTGAATAATAGTTGCAATATTGGATTCTCGTGACTTATGGAAAACACCAAATTATCAGTTTCAATAGTCCATCTAAGTATTTCTCAACCTACCTAGATGTTGAACTACCTAATACTCTCAAACTTAGGAAAGCATTCTATTCATACTGATTTTATCTCGAGTTGATCAATCTTGGTACAACATTAATCATTAGATGAGAACTTAACCTTCCCAAATACTCATTGATAATTCGCTACCTTTAGTTTATTTCTCAGTTCGAGCAAATCAACATAAGGCGAGATCTATTGTTTGCAAATAACAGAAAATAATTAATACAAAAGAATTATCAAGATGTTCCCACAATTACTCTAACCCTAACCAACTATTAAGACAATATAGGAGTAATCATAGATCCTATAACCCTGGTTGTGGGTTTTTGGTCCATACAAAAGAGAAAGTGATAATAATAACTAAATTCATAATTCAAAGTGATTAAACTTACAAAAGATGTAGTCAGAAATTGATTCTCTTCCCAAGTTCAAGAAGAATCTGAATTAAAGAATTGAAAATTGAAATACAAGTTTAGAGACCAAAGAGAAGTAAAGTAGCCTTTAGAATAAGTTCAAGATGTTTCGTCCCCTCAATGAAACCCTAAAAGCTTCTATTTATATCTGTAACTTAAGAAAACTTCGAAATTAAAAATTCAGAATTTTTCTTTTAGGTGACGACATGTCTGATAATTTATCACAAATTTGATAAGTTATCAGAGAATGTCGTTAGGTCCTCTTCATATGTATGACGAACTGTGTGAATACTTATCACAAGTCTGATAACTTATCAGAATTATTGTCAGACCTTGCTTCTAATTTACTGTGTTCTGCCTCAGTGTGACGACCTGTATGATAGCTTATCAAAAATCTGATAACTTATCACACATGTCGTCTGACATGTCTCTAGGTGATATCTTTAAAACGCTATTGTTTTCACCAAAAAATCATCCTTCTTGATATAGCTTTCATATATTTTCCTGCATCTTGACTTTCCTACAAAATCAAAGAGAAAACAATCAAAAACGACAAAAATTGCTTAACACTTTACAATTATTCTAAGTTAAAAGCCTCAAATTTGTTAGAATCTGCTCACACATCAATATCATGATCCTTGAGCAACTCAAGCCATCTGATTCGCCTAAGATTCAGATTCTTTGGGTGAATATGTACTACAAGCTCTTATAATCAGAATAAATGTCAACATAAAATCTATACAAGTAGTGGCATCCATATCTTTAAAGCAAACACCACAACCAACAACTCCAAATCATGAGTCGGATAATTTCTTTCGTGAACCTTCAACTGCCTAGAAGCATATGCCACCACCTAACTATGCTGCATGAGAACACAACTCAATCCCATATGGGATGCATCACAATAGACCATGAAGCCATTATTACTCTCAGGAAGAGTTAATATAGGAGAAATAGTCAACCTATCCTTCAACCTCTCAAAGCTACCTTCGTAAATATCGAACCACAAGAACTTCATCTTTTTCTGAATCAATCTAGTCAGTAGAGCAATAATTGAATAGAATCTCTCCAAAAACCTCCTAAAGTATCCTGCCAAACCCAAGAAGCTTTAAATATCGGTTGTAGTCACGGGTCTAGACTACTTATTAACCACCACAACTTCTTGTGGATCCACCATGATCCCTTTACTAGAAACAACATGACCCAAAAAAGTGACAACATTAAACTAGAACTCACACTTTGAAAACTTGGCATACAAACCCTGATACTTAAGGGTTTGCAACACTATATAGAGGTGATCAACATGATCCTCCTCACTCTTTGAATATATCAAAATATCATCAATGAACATAATGATGAACAAGTCTAGAAACTAATGAAACACCCAGTTCATAAGATCTACAAATATTGCAGGCGCATTAGTCAACCCAAAGGACATCACCAAAAAATTAAAATAATGATATCGGGTTCTAAAAGCAGTCTTAGGGATATCCACCTCCCTAATCTTCAACTGATGATAACCTCGCCGAAGGTCATCTTAGAGAAGTACTTAGCACACTGAAGTTGATCAAATAAGTCATTAATCTGAGGAAGAGGATATTTATTCTTCACTATCACCTTATTCAACAGGAGGTAATCTTTACACATTCGAAGGGATCCATCCTTATTATGAATGAAGAGCATAGGAGCACCCCACGGGGAAATATTAGGACGAATAAAACCCTTATCAAGAAGATTTTTGAACTGCTCCTTAAGTTTTTTTAACTCAAATGGAGCCATTCTATAATGAGATATTGAAATAGGATGAGTGTTCAAAAGAAGATCAATCCCAAAATCAATTTCTCTATCGGGAGGAACACCTCAAAAAATCATCAAAAAATACCTCGGGAAACTCACAAACCACAGGTATAGATTACAAAGACGAACTCTTTGAGTTAGAATCTTTAGAAATAAATCTTTGGGCTCTAAGATATGATATGAACCTTTCTTTAGGTACTAGGGAACTCCTTTCCAACTTAATGACTATCTTATTTAGAAATTTAAAAAGGACCTTATGGGCTCGATAGTCTAAAGAGGATTAATATGAATAGAGCCAATCAATCCCTAAAATCACATCAAAATCTAACATGTCCAACTCTATCAATTCTATCAAAGTCTCCCTATAATGGATAGATACAACACAACCCCTCTACACCCTTGTAGCCATAATAGTCACCCACTGGGGTAGAAACAGAAAAGAGACCAGGAATACACTCAGGACTAAAACTAAAATAAACCACCACATAAGGAGTCATATAAGAAAGAGTAGACCTCAGATCAAGAAAGTAATACACATCACAAAAAAAAAGTTGTAACATCAAGAGAAGCCTCAGATTCTTGACGGGTGGTAAGAACATATAGACGATTTCGACTAGTGCTAGAACCAGAAGTAGCACTCTTTGATTTCAAAGATAAAGAAGCAACAACCGGGACTTCATTATCCACAGAAGTACCCTAGAAGAGCAATCACACTGTATATGACAAATCTGACTGCCATTAAAATACTAATTCCTCCTTTTCTCACACTGACCATGATGCAATAGGTCATAAAGCTGACAAAAAAGATATGATAGATTTAAATGGGCCCCACTTACCTAAGATTTGGCACCCTTTACCCTAGGACCATTACCACTTTAAAAACAACAAATACTAGACAACTTTGAATAAGGAGAACTAGCCGTCAAATAAGAGTCAACATGGCCCTGCTTCTTCTTAGACCTTTTTCTACCATTTCTACTACCCTGCTACTCTCCTTCCCCTAATCCAAATACCAGCACTTCTTACTCTGTCTTTCCCTTATCTTTGCTTGCTTCTTTATTTTCCTGTTTGACCTATTATATATACACCATAAGTTGAGAGGTATCCATATCCTTATTTAACAAGGAGGACTTGCTTTCCAAAATCAGATCGTCAGAATAACCTAACGCAAATTTCCTTATTCTAGCCCTCATACTACACACTAGCTAAAAAGCATAAAGGGACAAACGGTGAGATTTCTAGGCATACTCTTTTACAGTCATCCTACCTTGTTTCACATTCATGAACTCCTCAAATAAAGACTCCCTCAACTCTTGAGAAAACAAATGATCTAGAAAGACACCCAAAAACTCATCCCATTGCGCCAAATCTGCATTATCACCCCTGATCCCACTTCTCATACCACTGATATACAACATCCTTCAACTAGTAGACAAAAAACTCAACACCCTTAGAGTCAGAAGTATGTGTAACTTGGAAGATCTTTTCCATCTCATCTATGAATCCTTAAAGTTCTTCCTCAACCTTAGAGCCATTGAAAGTCAGAGGAATCAACTTCATAAACTGGCCAACTCTAGTGACCTTAGAAGATGGACCAACAAAAGCGACACACTTAGTCTAAGAAGCCACCAACTAGGTAAGTAAATAGATTGACTAGGAAAACTCAGCATTATACACATCAGCCTGAGGTATCCAGGGAGGGCTAGAGGGAATCAGTAGAAATCCATAAGGGCAATTAGGAAATGGACCCCTAGAACAACTTTGAACTCTAGAAGTAGGACAATATGCATCCACATTGTCCCCAAGCGGGAATAAAGAGTTTACACGAATATAAAATGTTCTTAGAGGCATGATCTAAAATGAGAAAAATAGAGATTAGATAAGATTTAAGATCTTAGACTCTATGGCCTAAAATAGAATAACAAGAAAGAGAAACATTCCTAAATGTCTCAAAGCCTCTCCCTTATAAGTGTGGCACGTTACACACCCCTAAAAGAAACTCTACTTGACACAGGTTTGTGGAAACTCAATTGACCATAAACTTAGGCTCTAATACTAAATTTGTTATGACTCAAACAAGAGCCTGACCGTGACGGGTATCTCAAGTCCACTGAGGATCGGAGACCACCACTTTTGCCTATCCAAACAAAATATAACACTCCTAGCAGTGGCTAAAATCTAAACATATGAAAAAATATAGAGCTAATAACTCAAAGACATCTAAGAATAATAACAACAATATCCAATCTATAGTAATATCCACAGAGCCTCTACTAATCCAAAAATAATCTAAGTCAAGACATGCCCCCAACCCTGATAATACAATATGAATGATAATAATATTGTTAATGTTAACTTTTTAATTCTATCTTATGAAAGAAAACTAATGGAATAATCAAGTCTTCCAGAGAATAGAAGCTCACCACTTCACTGCAAACGACTGATGAACTAAGCCAATACACCTAACACTGCATAGAAAAATAGAAGTATTTTTAGTCCCTGCATCACATAGGGATACAACGTTTGGAGATGGTTAGTGGGTTGAGCACTAGCATATAACTCAGGGATAAAGATAAAGTAATGACAATTAAGAATCTAGTTTTACTCAATGTACATGTTTACATAAATTTATGCATATATAAATATATATACATACATACATACTTATATAATATACTAGGATAGGGAGTAAGGCTTAGCATGCATTTTAATAATCATAACCTGAGTTGTGTAGCATAACTATTATAATAAGCCACCCACGGGATAAATAGGCCCAACTCTTCCCCAACTGAAAGGGCCCTAGTGCTTATAGCCGCACAAACCAGAGGATAATTATATGTACATGTGAACGATGGTGAGCTCTAACCTCCCAGCATATATCGAATGTGAATTAAGCACCTAGTTATTTAACATGAGGGACTCGAATCTCATCAAAGGTGACTTAAGCACCAAGTTATTTAACATAGGAGACTCAAACCTCCCAATCATATAATAAGGGGGACATAAACTACCTGGTCATTTAGACCTCTATGTCGGCAGCCATTTTTTTAAGTGTTGGTCTCTTGGAACATCCATTTTCACAGCCCGACTACACATCCCAATTATAATACAATTAAAAATACTTTTTAGACATTCCCATAGATTAAAACACAACACACATGAAGACCTACACTGTTGGTATTGACTTACAATTTAGACTTGCAAGGTAACCTCATCATGCCAATACAATTCCATAGTCTTCGGGGGATATAAGGTAGGGAGATACCGAATCCCTTTGTTCATTAAATCAAACCATCATAGTTTAATAACTTCATTATATCATGAAATATTTTTGAAAGTAGCTCAATACAATTTTACTCATACCTAAAACTACTTTCACAAAATATGGATTAGGGTTATTACCATATCAATTGCCAATTTCACAAAATTTAGAGTAATCACAATCTCCTAGTTTATTCACCATGTCTATGCACTTAACAAATTTAAAACCATATATAAAGAATGATCAATGCATAATAAATCATGAAAAATAATTTAAGAAACAATCCTTCCAAAACCCTTAACCCAAATCAAGGCCAATGTTCCAATCCACATAAACAAACATATAATTTTATTCTTCAAGTAAAATAATTTAGGGGTAGAGTCACATGCCTGAAAATATCAAGAGTTATGGAGAGAAGTCACCCTTGAGATCTCTAATTGATCAACTTCCTAGAAAACCTAAGTATCTTGACCTTGAGGAATTGAGAGTGCTTTAAAAGTTATTTAAATTTGTTTTAGAATGATAATGACACCCTAAAGGGGTTTAAGTCATGGGTCATGATTGGGGTAAAGGAGACATGCCCAAACTGCCTTTAATTAAAAGCTGAAAAATTATTGCCAGTGATTACAAGTCACTAAACGACTCATAAGGACACATTGCAACTCGTCACCACGTGCCACACTCAAGATAGTAGTAGAAGGAACATTTACTGGTGACCCTATGATTCACACCATATGACTCGTCACGTCACCCTATGACTCGTAGGGTCCAAGTCGTAGTCAAGAAAAAAAATACTTAGAGTACATACTAGTTTTGCTACGGGTAGAACCATATGACTCATTTTGAGTCTTTACACCTCGTAACCACTAGTCTTAGTCAAGGCAGTAACATCAGGATAACAGACTGGTCTGGCTATGATTGGGTCCTTAAGAACCACAATAACACATTACGACTCGTAGAAAGAGTCGTAGTTTTGGCAATGAGTTTAAAAACATAGAAATTTTTCAAGGAACAAAATCTGAGGTGTTTCACACAGCTTACGCAAGTACAAAAGTTGGTAAAAAAATTGCTGCCACCTTTTTGTCTCATCCAATAAGATCACTGTTAGGTTTTCTCATATCATACTATATATTGCTCTTGTTTCTCCAAAAACCAACGCTTCCATATTCTCAAAACTAAATATCTTTCTGAAGCTAAATCAAAGACTCCTTTTGCAACAGGGAACCGACAGCTCATAAAGTTATCTTTTATTTTTTTATTGTATTTGAGTCTTTGTATTATATTTTTAAGTGTTTGCCTACAATTGGTTATAATTTATAGTAGGTGTTGAGGTGAAAACGCTTCTCTGTTTAATCATCTTAAGTTAGGTGATTGCTCAAGATAGACTTAGCTTGGTGTGTCGAGTTAGAGTTAGTTGGAGATTGTGGCAGTGGAGTTACTGCTTGAGTTTTCTTGTAATAGAGTTATTGCTAGGAGACAAGCATTGGGAGGTTAATCCTTGAAGTTTATATTCAAGATGTTTATTAGATATAGTGGATTTTAGAAATCCTAGAGGCAGGTCATGATTTTTATTTTGTCTATGATTTTTCTTGTGCTATAGACTTTGCTTATGATTTGATCTGGAAAGCTCAGACTTTATAAGAGGTGAAAGGTACTCCATGGATTCACTTTTGGTATGTGTGAGCTATCCCAAATGCTACAGTTATGATTTAGTTTTGGTTTGTACGAGCTAGCCCAGATGCTATAGTTATGATTTAGATTTGCCACGTGTGAGATGGCCTATATGCTACAGTTACTTAGAAAAAATAGTTTCTTGCATATTCTTGATGGATAGGTAATATAGAGTTATTGATATCTATTGATGGTGGGAGGTGAAAGTATCATGGGGTGAATTTAGTATTTTGTGAAGCTTAAAGAGTGACTTGGCGGAGGCGAAGAAGCTTTTTGGTGCTCGTAACAAGTAGTTGCATCAGTTATGGTATAGGTATGTTACATTGCAACATATTATCTCCTTGTTAGATCAAATATAAGTCATAGCTAAGGTCAGTTGTTCTCCATTATATTCTTTTAATTATTGATGTTGCTATTATTCTCACTATAGTCCCTACTATATTTCTATTTAATTGCCGTATTTCTTACAATGTACTCTGTCTATGTTGCAAGTGGGTGCATTCTAGTATTATGTAAGACCCTGTAAAATTCTAAAGCTTAATTAAGTCCTTTATGCTTGTCAAGGGGTCCCAGACATAGAAAATTCTAGCTAGGTTGCAAGACATAGCCTATTATTGGCCTTTGAAAATTGACAATCTCATTTCACGACCTTAACGTCCATTAATGGTCCATATTTTTATCAGTTCATGATCCGGAAGGTCAATAGGTGTTCTCGGATAAGTGTCACATTTTTTAGAAAAAGTTTAGTTTATGTTCGGAGTCCAAAATTATGGACCAACGTGATCATGGTGCGCCGCGTTGCCAATCGCATTGGTAAACATTTGTGCAGGCTGCCAAAGCCAAAACTTCTAAGGCTCGACATGATCATGGCGTGATGCATCGAGTATCGCGTTGCAGCCATCAATACGCTGTGTCTCTTGTAGCTTTGGCACCCAATTTCTTTAGTCTTCAATGTCCATATTTTTAAGGGCAAAAGGGTCAATTTCCCATCCTTAGATAAACCCAATAACACGTGATTCAGCCATATTTCACCCAAAATATAGAGGTTCTCTCAAGAAAAAGCTAGGGTTTTCAATTTAGGATTTGAATTCAATATTCAAATTCAAGAATCTCTCCGTTAATCTTTGTAAAATCAGGAACTAAGGTATGGAAAGTGTTTATTTATGGATTCCTTTCATCCATGAAGTCCAAAAACCCTCTTTTAAATTATAAAACATGATATTTATGTTTTGGGTTGTTTGTAACCAAGTTTATCTTATTGTATGATTCCCAAGTTGGAATCTTTATGTGTTTTTATGAAACTACGTTATCATGCAAGATGAAATCCATGAATTGAGTTGTTTATTATGTGTAATTTAATGATTTCACCTATTCCCTAAGTTTTACATATAGGGTGTTTGACGAAATGGCTAAGAGGATAGAAATTGGCTATTTTAGCTCAATTATGACTCAAATAATAAATACATGCTTTACCCTTATGACCAAGACTAACTTCCATGATATTGTGTGCATTATGAGTATTTGATGGAATGTTCATGTAATACCTCGTATGTTTCTAAGCTAGGAGATGAAGCATTTTTCCTACGTATGAAACCTCCTATTCTGTGAGTAGAATTTTAGTGCATGACTTACAATGAGTATCCTAGCAATAAGATATCTTATGATACATTAAGCATGTTGATATGAGTCACTTAAGGTAATACAAGCTAAGGGTTTTTGAATCCATCAAGTTTTAGTGTTTGATTTTGTAAGGGTCATCTTTGAACGAGTATAACTAGATGTTAATGTGGTATTTTGGCAGATTTAGACACTTCAAATTATAGAGAATCAAGTTATCTTTCCAACAATACCTATTTCACCTTAATCCAATACCCGAAGAAATGCTATGCCCATTTTTGTGAGAGACAGTAAGGATAGGCGATCGGTTAGGCACCGCCCAACCAAACTTAGGCGATTAGTTAGGTGCCGCCTAAGTCAATTCCATGTGCCAAAAACACTCTGTTTTGAGTTATTTTGAGGGTGATTATGTCTTTTAACACTCCTTACACGTCCCTAAACTTAACCCTACGAAATATATAGCTTCTAAACACATTACAACCCTATTAGTATCTCAAAGCTCATCATCCAAGAGAACTAAAAGAGAAAAACAACTAGGGTTGCATAATTAATCTTGAAGATCCAATTTCAAGGAAATTCCTCCGTCAATCATCAAGAACCTCCCTTCCAAGGTATGCGAAGTGTTCATCCACGGATTCCTTTCGTCTGTGGAGTTCAAGAATCAATCTTTAAAATAAAAAAGCTTGGTTGATTTTGGTGATATGATCATACCCATGTTGATGCTTGTTTGTTTTTCTATATAATAGTATCGTGACTGTATATCTCATGAAAGTTATTTTGTTAGTTGAAAAACATGATCTTTAGATGGATTGATAGAATACAAGTATAAAATCCACCTATGCCTTAATGAATTCATGCAAGGTGTTCGATAAAATGCCTAGTATGTTAGAACTTCATATTTATATGATTTCATGATATCTAAATAACAAGTTCATGTTAGTTATACACTCCAATATGAATTTCCATGCAAATTATGTGTTGTTATTGTTGTGGTATAAAGCATGTATGATAATGAAGATATAAATTATGTACACAAAATATATCCTTGTTTTCCCTACCATGTTTGAGATGTTGAATAAATACATGAAGTATAATATCCCCAAATCATTACAATATGAACTAAACATTACATGTTGCCGTTCCCTTACGCTTGAATGGTTTTCGTGCGATTGCTATGAATAGTATTTATTGTCGGAATGCCCATGATATTAGAATATGAGATTTATGACTTGATTATAAGCATTCCTATTTATGATAGATATTATGATGACCATGTACTTCATGAAATCTCCCACTCATGTATTATGGATTTTTATTGATGGTCATGTACTTAAGAAATTCAAGTTGTGTCAGTTTCCTTCCATCGAGTCCTGAGGGTACTTGTACCTAAAAAATATAGCTTTGTACCTAGAGCCATGTCATTTTTTCAAGATACTCTCAGTCAAGCCATGATCTATAGAATTCAGTTAGTCATGTGACTCAGGAAAACTCAAAAGTCTCAGTAATCTCAGTAGTCCAGTAATCTCTGTAATCTCAGTGCTCAGTAACCTCAGCAACCTCAGTATTCATAGTCAATCTTAGTAACTTCAGTACTCTCAACTAGTCCTCAGAACTCAGTACATTCTGTCTTTCATTGGAATCCAGTAAACTTAGTTTAGCTCTACTAAACAATACCACTAGTATCAGCCCAGTTAATCAGTATCAGTGTAGCTAATCAGTTCAGTTCAGTTATTCAGTTCAGCTTAGTTATTCAGTTCAGTGTCTTTTAGATGGGAGTAGAAGTTAGCACCGAGTGGACCAAAGGATGGGAACTCACCTGTCAGTTCAGGGTGTGATTCTTAGTAGTCATCCTTGTGTTCCAGAACTATGTAGCCAGCTTAGGTTGAGATATCTTAACCCATCAGATTAGGGTTGATGAGGTGGCTTAACCTGTCAGTTTAGGGTTCCCACCATTCTCATTGAGTACCAGCCAGTATAGGGTTCTCATAGCTGTCCTTACCAGTGGCACGGTATTGACACCCCTCCAGTCGGGGCAGAGATTGGACCCCAGCTTAGCTATTATACCATATTTGGGGCATGTCGGTTAGATAACTACTTCCCACAGTTTCAGTTATAGATTTCAGGACTGTCAGCTATAGCTACCCAGTCTCAGTAAAGAACTCAAATAGCTCTTCTGATTTCAGTATATCAGGGCTGTCAGATACAGTCAACTCAGAAATAAAATGGAACTCAGATAGTTTCCTTTAGATTTATGGACTGTGAGATATAGTCACTTATGCTATCAATCACCATAATTATCAGACAGCCTATCAGTACTCAGCTTCAGTATTGTCAAATATAGTCAATCAGACCAGTTCTTCATAATTTGAACTGTCAAAAATAATCATTCATTAATCAGTAATGCAATATCAGTCTCTTAGTATTCAGTAAAACAGTATCAGATCCATCACTTATTAGTGATTTACATATCAATATCAGTAAATTCAGTCTTTTATAATCTCATTATTAGTACACTTGTGTTGTCAGTATTCAGACTCAGTAGTCCATATCTCCACGAGTTCAATTACAGTTATATATGTATGTATGTACTCTCACGTTCATATCAGTCAGTATTGTCCATGCATATAACCCTTTGCATTTAGCCTACCTCACTCGTATACTCATTATATTCAGACGTACTGACGCATTTGCGCTATGGTGCTTTCTCTTATGTTACACCATAGGTTCAGAGGCATGACCTCCAAATTAATAATAGATTCCAGGATCAGCAGTTAGAGTTAGAAGTGAGTCCTCATCCTTCGAGGACATGATGATTTTATTTCTATTTTATTTTCACTTTATTTCAGTAGTTAGAGTTAGTTGGGGACATGTCCCATCAACTCCTTATTTAGTTCAATTAGAGGTTTTCATACTAGATGTCAGATTAGATGTTCAAACTTCAGATCATGTTATTGTTATACCATATTTTTCAAATATGTATTAGTATTGAACCTTATGGCCTTAAAGTTCATGTTTTTGCATATTTTATGAGATATTATGCAGTTTACAGGTACAGATATCAGTTATGGGTTAGCTGTGGTCCTTCGCGGTTATGAGCACCATGTAGCATTTTGGTTCAGAAAATCGAGGCGTTAAAAACTTGGTATCAGAGCCTAAGATTCAACAGTGTCCTAGGAAATTTGAAAGCTACATCAAGTAAAGTCTATTACATGGGCGTGTTGTGCACCACACTTATGTGCAAGAGGCTATGAGATGTTTTAGGAACAGTTTCCCTTCTTTCATGTCTTAAGATCGTGCTACAACAAGTTTCTTTAAGGAAACCATGTAGATTCATATCATGCACCCCTCATGTTTACTTTACCTTACTTTTAAGGTAACAGAAACAATGAAGTTTAAAGTCCTAAAGATAGGGCTTTCTCAGATAGTCCCTACAGTCAATTATAGGATTAGCCATAGACTCAAACAGTATCCCATCAGTTCATTATTGTTCTAAGGTCGTACAGATTTTATTCTTGATCATGAGAACTCATTTTTAAACCCAGAAGTTTAGAAGTAGTAGAGTTGGGATAGTATTATTCTATTTGATCAGATTATGTATTAATGGGGATTAGGTCAGTAGGCTTGAACAGTACGAGCTAAACACTTATGTTTATTGACTCAAAATTAAGCATAAAGGTATGAATGTGATATTAGCAGTATATGAGGAAACAGAATCAGATGATGTGTTTAGTAAGACAGACAGGTGTTGAACATAATGTAGGTATGTGATGGTAGATCAAGTACCTAATCCAGGCCCTCAGATTTCAGTAGTAGAGCCAGTATGTATAGAAAGCAGTAAGGAAAGACAATTCCAAACCCATTCTTATCTCAGTATAGAGTTTCTCACTTCAGGCATTGCATACCAACTATATGGTCACGAACTATAATCATGTATAAATTCAATTTCCAGCATAAGCAGTCCCTTTTACTCCGCAGTACGAGTCATATTCCATGAGCACAATCTACTTTCACGCACTTTCCATGGGATCATGTGCGCCTTCAGTTCCCAGTATAAGGGGTTCAATTCTAGCTCCATCAGTATTCGAATCATGTCCCACGAGTATAGAAAACTCTAGACTCAGGTCATGCAGCTCATGACTCATGTACGCATATCATGCTTTCTAGTATACTTAGCTTCCA
>NC_061121.1:120488982-120489988 GCF_002878395.1 Capsicum annuum | reverse complement strand
TTCAGGCATTGCATACCAACTCTATGGTCATGAACTATAATCATGTATAAATTCAATTTCCAGCATAAGCAGTCCCTTTTACTCCGCAGTACGAGTCATATTCCATGAGCACAATCTACTTTCACGCACTTTCCACGGGATCATGTGCGCCTTCAGTTCCTAGTATAAGGGGTTCAATTCCAGCTCCCTCAGTATTCGAATCATGTCCCACGAGTATAGAAAACTCTAGACTCAGGTCATGCAGCTCATGACTCATGTACACATATCATGCTTTCTAGTATACTTAGCTTCCATGACTCATGCTATGCCCCTACAGATCAGATACATTTAGATTATGTCATGTATATTCTCAGTTCAAACCTTATTGGTAAATCCAAACTATTGATATTTTATTCCTCAAGTTTCAGTCATGTGTCAAGTTTAGTTTGTATCTATTCATGTCTTAAGTCCTCCTGATTTACTCCTCCAGTTAGCTCTCCTTATGGTACAGTGTAGTGATGAGAGGTTGTTTAGATAAAAGAATATTAGTGCATGCTTACTTTGCACGAGGGTGTAGTTGTGAAGATAGGCTTGAATGTCATGATAAATGTGCAAGTAAACGTCTAGCAAGGGGTTGTATTTAGAAGTTGGGAATGTACAAAGTGTAAATGTACATTTAGATCCTTGACTTATGTCAGTCCCCAGCATGTAGCCATCAAAAACTTAGTTGCCAACTCAATTATACTTTCAGTATCCAGCACTCAGTGATTAGTTTTCAGTCCTTGAATTCAGTACTTCTGTACTATCTATAGGCTTAGTTATAATGTCATCTTCAGTTCAGTAACCAGATTTGAAACTCAGTTCAGTTCCAGACATGCTTGACCATAGCATTTAGGTTATCATTACTCAGTTATCAGTGTTTCAGTATCCCAGTTTATAGAATACCTTATATCCATGTCGTATGCTTGGTCTCACACTTAAAAATAATACAGACTTCATGAATCCATGCTCAGATACCTCATTCTAC
>NC_061121.1:120471335-120485982 GCF_002878395.1 Capsicum annuum | reverse complement strand
CAGTTTCCACTCTAGTATTGGCATGGCTCTGTTTGAAGCCTTATATAAAAGGAAGTGTCGATCACCCATAGGTTGGTTCGAGGTGGGTAAAGCGGCTGTGAGTGGTCCTGATTTGGTATTTGAGGCTATGGAAAAAGTTAAGTTGATTAGGGAAAGATTGAAAACTACGCAGAGTCGTCAGAAGTCATATACAGATGTTAGAAGGAGAGGCCTTGGGTTTGAAGTTGGTGACCTAGTGTATCTAAAAATTTCACCCATGAGGGGGGTGAAGAGATTTGGAAAGAAGGGGAAGCTTAGTTCCCGTTATGTTGGTCCTTACAAAATTCTTAGCCGTGTTGGTAAGGTAGCTTATGAGGTCGAGTTGCCTTTCAATTTGTCCTCTGTTCATCCAATATTCTATATCTCCATGCTTAGAAAGAATATTAGCGATGCTGTGGTAGTGGATTCCTCTGTGAATGCTGACATTTAAGAAAATCTTTCTTTTGATGAGATTTCTGTTGAGATTCTTGATTTCAGTGTCCGAAGACTAGGGAACAAAGAAGTTCCCTTGGTCAAGGTGTTGTGGCAAAACCAATCTGTTGAGGGTGCAACTTGGGAAGCTAAGGCGGATATGCGATCCAAGTACCCGCACCTATTTTCTGCGAACTCCGATCAAGCCAAAGGTATTGTTCTTTTCTAAATCATGCACTTTTGATAAAAGTTGCAGCAGTTCAGTTGTCATTTATTATGTGTTCAGCTGTAGTTTCTTGAATTTATGCATTCTATGTTGCATTCGGAGTGAGAAACGATGTGGTGATGAGTCTAACGAATGGTTTCAGCTGTATGCTCTATTCCCTATCTAATCTTGGCATGTCTAGCATCATTCAAGGACGAATGTTTCCAAGGGGGGATGATGTAATACCCTGGGAAATTTTTTGTTGAAATTTTGTGAGTAAACGTGTTGGGTTCTATCTTCTAAAATGAATTATAAATTTTCCGTGTGGAATATCTTAGATTATAACCCACCATTACGTAAAGTATCAAATAAGCTTTCCAATGATATGTGGATAATCCAAAATGGACACCCTAGCGATGAGTTATGAACATTCCGATCGAATCGTGAATAGTAGTAAACAGTAAAACGTGCAGGAAAAAGTACTGAGGCCTGGCGTATTTTTGCTCCAACTTTAAACGATCATAAATACTTTTACATAATGATCTTAGTGATCTACTATATATCAACGGAAATCTCTGCGATTCCTCTTTCCAATGAAATTAGTTTCATCTAATTTGTCTATCGGAGCAAAAAGTTATGGTCGATCTACTTCAGCCTATCAAAAGTGAATTTTTGGGTCAACTTCAAACGATCATAACTCCTCGTACACAATGATCTGAGTGTGATACTATATAACAACGGAAATATATGAGGGTCTTCTTCTAATGAAATTGGTTTCATTCAATTTGGATTCCGGAGTAAAACGTTATGGTTGATCTACTTTAGACTATAAAAACAATCCACCAAAGGACAAATTCGAGAATTATTTAATTTTTAGGGGCGTTTTGGTCATTCCTCCTCACCCAAAATTCGTCCAAACCCTATATTAAAGCCTATTAGAAGCATTATATGTTATATTTCATCAAATTCCTTCAAAAAGGAAACCCTAAGATCCTACATCCAACTTCAAGAACCTCCAAAGTTCACCATTAATTCTGCAAATTTATTCAAAATTCCAAGTTCCTAGTTCAAGACTCCAAGAACCATTATTCAAAGGCACGATTGACATCTCAAAAATGAGAATCAATCTAAAGTTCATCAGTCAAGGTATTTGGAGTTTTTCAACAAGAACTCTCTTTCGTTCTTGTGTCCAAAAGTAATTTTCTTTACAAAGGCATGATTTTTATTTGATTTTTACGAATTTGAAGCATGAACTCATATCTTATAATGATTATTATGAAATCTTGATCTTTATGATTTTGAAAGATGAATTTATATGTGTGGAGATATAAAGCATGAATCTTGAACGATATTTATCATGATTTTGATATTTGGATCGTGAATCCCCATTGGAAATTGTGGTTTTTTAGAAAGTGTGTGTTATAAGCACATTGATGTTGAATATTTGAGATATTTTGAATTATTTGACCTTTTGGTCTTAATGGAGTTGTTTTGAACTCGAGTGTGAAAGAAATCTACAACATGGTTGATTTTGATAGATGGGAAGCATGATGGGTCCCGATGTCTATTTATATATTACTAAAATTGTTTTATTATGGATTGTCTTTGAAATGATCTGAGCTAAGTTCAGGAGAAATCTTTAGCACCGAGTGGGAGGTATAAAGCGACCTTACCTCCCTAGAACTACGTGCCCCCATAAGAGTGAGCCTGAGGCTGATTTATATAGTGATCACTAGTTTGTGTGGATTTGATATCGATAGTCCTACTCCGATGGCAAGGATAGAACGGATCTCCCCAACGTGGGTTGTACGTTGGACTCCATGTAGCTCACATGGATTATGTCGATTCTAGGATTTTCCAGTGTGTGTGTGTTTCCTTGTGTGTATGGTAAATGGTGAAGTAATTTGAAAGTGGAATTATGAAAGTTATTCTTTCAAAAGATTTAAATGATATTTACATTATGAGATTTGATATTCTTCATGAACTGAAAGCGATTGACAAATTAAATGATGACTCACATGTGTTATTGTACTTATTTCATCCTCTCATAATTATGATGATTTTCTTCGGGCTATATGAGTCTTTCATACATCCTGCATATCTCTTATAAATATTTATGATGATGATGTTTATAAAACAGTATACACCCCCATATACTCGGTTCCTTTCCACGGTACTGACCCACATCTTCGAATGTGGGCTACATTTTCTCAGAATGTAGGTTCAGGTGCTAAGTTCTAGGTTCGACAGTGATTCTTCAGGCATGCTGTTCTACATCCTCTATTGTGGTGAGTCCTCATGTTCTGAGGATGTGATGTCTGATGTTTGTTTCATGGAATTATTTACATTTGATAACTGAGTATGATTCAGTAGGGTATGTCTCAATGGCTCGCTGGTTTTATTGATTTTCTTAGAGGCTTGGCAGACTAGTATAGATGTTGGGAGTTGACTAATAAGTCGCATTTTGTTATCTTTCTAAAATTCTTTTATTCTTGGATAATGATTACTCTGTTGATATTTGAGGGTTATTTATGGAAACCCCGTTGATTGTTGTTGAACTGAATGGAAATAGCTCAAAGGGTTAGCTTGGGGCTACTCGTAGCCTCAAGCACCGTGTGACGCTCCGGGACCCATTTTTTGGAGTGTTACAGAGGAACTGATGTCATATTACTAACAAAGGAATGACTGGTTCTAACAATTCTGATTATGAAGATCTGGTCTAATTGACTATATCTGACAGTCCTAAAATCTAAATACTAGTAACATGAATTTCGTATAATTAATATACTATTAACTGCATGACTGTGTCTGACAGTCCTGAATCTGATAGAACTAGCTGAGCGACTGTATCTGACAGTCCTGAAACTATAGAACTGAACTGAGTTCTATTACTGAGACTGGATTCGAAACTGAGACTGTAGGAGGTAATCATTTAGCTGGCATGCCCCAAAACTGAACTGTTGGGGTCCAACCTATAACCCAAGATGGAAGGGTATCAATACCACTACACAGGTAAAGACGAGCCGTGAGTAAACCCTCTCTGACTGGGAGCTCTTCCGTCAGCCCCTTCTAGTAGGAAAAACTCAAATGAGGTGTCTAATCGCTAAAATCATAGGGTATATCTTAACCTATGCTGGCTATGTAGTTCTGTAATATAAGTATTGTTTCTAAGGATCACCCCATCCATGGGCTAACCGGTGAGTCCGCATCTTTGGATTCACTCGGGGTTGAATCCTACTCCCAACTGAAGAGACATTAAACTGATTTAAACTAAACTAAACTGTTACTGATATTATATTTTAGCTTATTTGAACAGATTTCACTAAATTCTATTGACTGACGAAATACTATTGAGATCAAATAACTGACTGCGATTACTGAGTTTTCCTGAGTCATGTAACTGACGGAATTCTAATGATCATGGCTTGAATGGGAGTATTGTGAAAACTGACACTGGCTCTAGGAACACAGCTAAATTGTCGGGTACATGTACCCCTAGGACTCGATAGCATGAAAGTCACAAGACTTGACACTTCGTGAACACATAACCAATATCAACAATTCATAATACAACAAATTGGGGATTTCATGAAACACATGATTGTCATAATTTTGTACATGGATGGAATTGCATATAGATATGTCATACTTTCATCAACCTAATCTCATGAACATTCCATCAAATACTTATAATGCACACAGTATCATAGAAGTTAGTCTTGGTCATAAGGGTAAAGCATACATTTATTATTTGAGTCACAATTGAGCTAAAATACCCAATTTTTATCCTCCTAGCCATTTTGTCAAACACCCTACATGCACAACTTAGGGCATATGTGAAATCATCAAATTACACATCATAAACAACTCAATTTATGGATTTTATCTTGCATGCTAACGTAGTTTCATGAAAACACATAAAGATTCCAACTTGGGAATCATACAACAAGATAAACATGGTTACAAATAACCCACAACATAAATATCATGTTTTATAATTTGAAAGAGGGTTTTTGGACTCCATGGATGAAAGGACTCCATAAATCAACACTTGACATACCTTAGTTCCTGATTTTACAAAGATTGACGGAGAGATTCTTGAATTTGAGTATTGAATTTGAATCCTTAATTAAAAACTCTAGCTTATTCTTGAGAAAAACTTGAAAGAAACTCTATATTTTGGGTAAAATATGGCTGAATCACGTGTTATTAGGTTTATCTAAGGATGGAAAATTGACCCTTTTGCCCTTAAAAATGCGGACATTTAATGACTAAAAAGATTGGGTGCCGACGCTACAAGCAACGCAGTGCATTGACGGCTACGATGCGATACTCGATGCGTCGTGCCATGATCGCGTTGAGCCTCTGAAGGTTTAGCTCTGGCAGCCTGCACAAATGTTGACCAATGCGTTTGGCGATGCAGCGCACCATGATCGCGTTGGTCCACTATTTTGGGACTCCAAACATGATCTAAACATGTTCCAAAAAATCTAAAACTTATCCGGGAACACATATTGACCTTCTTAATCATGAACTAATAAAAATACGGACAATTAAAGGACATTAAGGTGTCATAATGAGATTTTCAACTTTCGAAGGCCAATAATAGTCTAAGTCTGGGAACCTAGCTAGAATTTTCTAAGTCTGGGACCCCTTAACAAGCTTAAAGGACCGAATTAAGCTTTAGGAATTTATGGGGTCTTACAATATCTCCCCCTTGAGAATATTCGTCCTCGAATGAGATATACTAAGAGGAAAGAAAATATAAAATGACGAACATACTGAACATGTACAGCTGGAAAATGATTCCATGACTGATATAACCGATAAACTGAATATATCATACTGAATATGTATATCTGATGCATTGTTAACTGGTTCATGAATGCATGAATAAATATGCAATAGTAATTGATACCAAGTTTATCATGGAAATCTGAGCATAAAACTGGATAAGTTCAAGGGAGACTGTTTCCTTAAATTGAAAATGTTAATGAGCCTGAAATTAATTACTAGATATGCACAAGTAGAAATATGTGAATGTAACTGAGTTTGGAATGTGATACATGAGCTGGATATCGTGATTTGAACTGAGTACCTTAAATACGCGGCTTAAGGATGAGGTCAGAGTTTGAGGGTCAACTCATGAGTACTCCTTACACCAGACTAGATTCATTACAAAAAGAGAGAGAGGCATATTTAGATCATGATGGTTCAAGGAATTATAGTGTATTTCCCCTTTAGGATACTAGGTTTCTCAAAGAATACTGATTTCACTGAGATACTGAGGAAAATAAGGGTGATGTACAAGGCATCTACGAACTGAATCGTGGCTGGATATTCGAGATCTAAAGATAAGACAAAGTGATTAGACCTTACGCACTGCAACTGAGACTACTAAAAAGTTTTACATAGGTCCTGAGCATGAATGCATATATATATATACTAACTTTATCTGATTAACTAAATAACTTATATCTGAATACTGGGCGTGTAAGACTGAACTATACTTAGTCTGGATAGAGGGACTGAGACTATAGGGTATTATACATAGGAGGTAATGACTGACTGGGCAACATGAGGTAATGTAAGACCCCACAAAATTCTCTCATAGTTTGAGCCTTAGAGCGTGTTTAGTGAATTATTAATTCGGCCCTAAACGGTTGAGAAGTGTATTCCCAAGTAAGAAGTATTTTGAACGATATAGAATTTCCCTAATATCAAATTTTTGTCATGTAGAGAATTTAATAATTTTTTCGTTGATACCAAATTCGCCCAAATCCGACACTTGGGCGAAGAGTTAGTGTCATTTTAGTGAGACAGTGTACCACCTGGAACTTTAGCATATCGCGAAGCCAGCCAAAATGGCAATCGTCAAAATCCAGTGATCCTCCACAATTATAGCACATCGCGCCAATGCTCAATTTTAGAGTTGTCAATTTTCAGTGCACCAATGTGATTCACCGCATCGCGGTGCCTTTCCAATTCACAACTAAGGTGGCAATGCTGTTTCCACCACGTTGTGCCACCAATCAGTTTTCCAATTGTCCAGTTTCCAGTGAGCTGGCATGATTCCACTGCATCACACCAGCATGTGAAATCGGGATTTTAAGATTCCATTTTTAAATTTCAAGGACCAATTGGTAATTTTTTAAAGCCCCAAACTAGTCTATATAAGGGATCCATACCCTAAACAATGAAAATACTTATTTATTCATCAATTTTTTCCCCAAATCAAAATATTTTCTCTCTCAAAAAATCAAGAACAAGACCTGGGGTTTCTAATCCAAGAACCAAATCATCAAGAGTCCTCCGTTAAATTTTCAAGAATCAAGAAACTAAGGTATGCAGATGTTGATTCTTGGGTCACTTTCATCCAAGAAGCTCAAGAAATCTTTTCCAAATTTCAAAGATCTTATGTTTATAATTTTTCATGATTCATTTGAATTGAAATTGGAGTTCATGCTATTATTGAGTTTCAAATTCATGTTTTGTTTATGAGGTTTCAAGCTTTGACCCTAGTATGTGATATTCATGTGATGTTCATGATGAAACCTCTTCAAGTTGCTTGTTAAGTGATGTGTTCATGTAAATTAAGTGTAGAAATTGTTGAATAAGAAAAGCATGCTCTCCATATGTTTGATAAAATGCTTATGTGAAGGAATTAGAGCCATTATAGCATGTTGACTAGATATCCCAAATTGTGTGCAAGCCTATGCATGCCAGGTGTTTATTAAAAAGCCTTAGAGAATGACATGTGACATGTTAGCATGAAATCTCCCAATTATGTGTTTTTTAATACATGTTAAGTGTTTGATGCAATACCTTGTTGAATGGAGTATGAGCCAATAGCTTGTCTCCAAGTACTATCACATGTTTATGATTTCTAAATGCTTGAAGAGATGCTTTAGTAATTGTGAAGGTGAATGAATATCCATGGTCTTGATAATTCAAGAATGGTTGTGCTTTACTTCTATGTTATCGAGTCCTGGGGGTATTTATACCTGATAATTTAGCTGCAGTCTAGAGCCCGTGTCAGTTTTGACGATAATCTCAGTCAAGCCACGATTCTCAGAACTCAGTGAGTTATAGAAATCTGTACTCTCAGACAAATACAGAACTTAACAAATATTAGTAATCTCTATAATCTTAGTATCGCTAGTAATCTAGCCTCAATTCTGTACTCAGCTCAGATTTAGTAGTATCCAAGTGTTTAGTTCAAACCTCAGTAGTAATCAAGTAATCTATTCAAAGATCTGTATCATTTAGTCACATAATGAGATTCAGTAGTGTTCCGTTAGATATGGAACCAAGTGAATTCAGCTTAACTCCGTCAGATCAGTCAAAAATATGAGTAGTATTAGATTCAGTTCAGTTTAGTTTTGAATTAGTTCAGAGTCTTTCAGCTGGGAGTAGGAGCTAGCACTGAGTGAGTGCAGGGATGGCATCTGCTTGTTATAGAGGTAGAGTCATTAAGAGCAATCCCTAAACTCCAAAACTGCATAGCCAGCGTAGGATACAGGAATCAGCTGTTAGAAATGGCTTGTCACCCGCTAGATAGGCTTGACTATTATACTGCCTTAGGCTTGACTTCCTATGAGGGTCACCTGCTAGAGAGGCTTGATGAGAGAGGTCTTTACCCATGGCACAGTATTGATACCCTTCAAGCTGAGGTTACAGGTTGGACCCCACCAGTTCAGATTTGGTGTATGTTGGTTAAGCGAGCACTCCCATAGTTACAATTTTAGTATCAATCTTAAGAAAAGAACTCAAAAATTAGGACTGTCAGATACAATCATCTATATCAGTGAGGAACTCAGATAGTTCCATTGATTTATGGGCCACCCGCTAGATAGGCATGGTCCCACATAAAGTTATTGAGTAATCTCATTATCAGATCCAGAGATCACCCATTAGATAGGCTTGATCTTAGTCTCAGATTTAGTTGAATAATCTCATTATTAGATCCATAGATCACCCATTAGATAGGCTTGATCTCAGACTCAGATTTAGTTGAGTAATATCATTATCAGATCTAGAGATCACCCATTAGATAAGCTTGATCTCAGACTCAGATTCAGTTGAGTAATATCATTATTAGATCTAGAGATCACCCATTAGATAGGATTGATCTCATTCTCAGATTCAGTTGAGTAATCACATTATCATATCCAGAGATCATCCATTAGATAGGCTTGATTTCAGTCTCAGATTTAGTTGAGTATTCTCTTTATCAGATTTAGAGATCTTCCACTAGATAGGTTTGATCTCAGACGTAATCTTTTCTGATCATTGATAGTAGATTTAGGGATCATTCATTAGAGAGGTTTGATCTCAGATTCAGAAATTCGAGAGTAGTAAGCTCATCTTTCAGTCATTGATGTAAGTAGATTTAGTTAATCAGCTCCAGTAACATCAGTTTCTGAGATCACTCGATAGAGAGGACTGATCTCAACTCCAGTACTTTATTATCAATATCAGGAGATTTAGTTGTTTAGTTCTCAGTATTAATAGTGATTTCATATGACAGTGAAGCGGTATCCGAGTTTCAATATTTCGAGTTGTGATGATTTCAGTTATGGTTTGTGCATTTATGCATGTATTCTCATTCTGTAATCTCAAGATTATATAGTTAAGTAATTGTTCATGCATAAGCCCTTGTATTTATCCTTACCTTATCTTCATACTCGGTACATTCTTGTACTGACGCATGAGTACCCCTAGCAGCTCAGTCCCAGTCAGCAACAGTAGGCATAGCAGTAAGTCCTCTTCATTCGAGAATGATCCTTAGTTTATTATTGCATAAGATTTAGTTTAATTTAGTAGATGAAGTTAGTTGGGGACATTTCCTATCAACTCCACAGTTTAGATAGTTTAGAGGTTTTTTAGATAGATGTATCAGTATTCAATTTTCAATTTTAAGTATTTTTAGATATTTTGAACCTTATGGCCAGTTTTAGCATTTATTAGCTATATTATGCAGTATTCAGGTATAGATATCAGTAGAGGGTTAGCTTGTGGTCCTTTGGGATCATGAGCACCATGTGACATTTCGGTTCTAGAAAATCAGGTCATTACAGGTAACGAGCATGAATGAGGGAAAACTGTATTACCTTAGGAACGCAAGACTAGGCATCTAATCATAATTTAGAAACATTCTGTAAACTGAGGTACTGTAATACTAATAACTGAGTAACTGATGGCCATATGCTATGGCCAGGTAATGTTAAAATTAGACTGAGTTTCTAATCTGACTACTGGACTAAAACTGGGACTAAGATTATAGCTAAGACGATAATTGAGACTGTAACCATAACTAAGACTGTAACTTAGACTGAATGCTGGTTTTCTATAACTGAGGGTTAGATTGGTACGGGAGTACTGAATTTTGATGGCCAAGTAACTGATAGCTGAAACCCATGGTTCTATAGGACTTTTTGAGTTCTTTACTGAATATTGATTATTGAGGGATGTAAACTGAGAGTATATGTGGCATAATCTGAGTTTAACTAAACACTAGGAGTAAAGTCATGAATCATGTGGGCTAAGAATACTGTAAAGCATAACATGAGTACATGAGTCATGAGCTATACGAATTGGGTTTGGAATTTCTGAATTCGTGGAACGTGATCTGCAATATTGGATAAACTTGGACTCATCATACGAGGAACTTGATACACACACTATTCTATGAAAAATGCATGGATATAAGCTATATTTGTTGGACTGAAATAGAAAGCATGCATAAGTATCATGATGGTTAAAGTACAAAACTTTTCACTAAGATAGGAATGGGTTGGGAATTATCTCCCCTTATGGATTTTCTACACATAGTGGTATTACTACTGGAACCTAAAGGACTGAATTTCAGAGATTTCATAACCAGACAGTTCCTGTATACCTGTCGGGCTGTGTTAGACTGACTCATTGAGGTGGGGACTGGAAAAAGGTCCTGTTAACATTTGTTCTAACCTTAAAGTTGACTATTATTCAAAGAGTTACAAAAGAAAAATGAAGCTCCTAAATCTGAAGAAACGTAAACATATAAATGAGGGATCTGTAAAATACCAGTGGCTGCATCAGTAGGACATTCCAGATCCTGTCGGGACTTAAGTGCATAGAGTTTGTTTGGGTGTTGCCCACTAATAGCACTGGAATTAGCATCCTACTAATTCGGGGGACCGGACTGAGTTGAAGGACGACTGTGCTTACTTTTAGGGGCAGGCCTAGGGCAATCTCAGACCTTGATACCTGTCTCACCACATCTGAAACACACATCACTACCGGCTCTACATATACCCTTATGATACTTTCCACACTCTTCACAGAGTGGATGAGTAAAATCCTTGCTCTCACTACCCTGGGCCTTAGTGCCAGGTGCCCTATCTCTATGGTCATTTCTGAACTTTGGTACTGGTACACTAGCTGAAGATGGAACTGAGGCTGAAAACTTTTATCTATGCTAAGAATGGTTACCACCCTGTGACCCCGGCTGAGAAAAAGTATAACTACTAGTTCTGGCCTTCTTATTTTCCCTCTCTTTCTTCCTATGTTTTTGCTCCTTAATCTATTAAGCATGGGCCATAAGCCTAGATATGTCCATCTCCTTAATCAACATTATAGTCCTGCACTCCTTAACTACTCTAACTGATATTCCAGACACAAACTTATTCATTCTAGATCTACTATCTGATACTACATGAGGAGAGTGTATAGCTAATTGAGTGAACTTGAGAATGTATTATTTTACACTCATGCTACCTTGTTTGAGGTTCATGAACTCTAACACTTTGGATTCTTTTTGCTCTAGGGAAAAGAATCTACCTAAGAAAGTTATAGCAAACTCCTCCAATTTTATGGGCTCTGTATCTGCACCCCTGTCTACCTTTCACTACTTAAACCACATATGGGTTATATCTTATAGCTGATAGGTAGCTAACTATGCACTCTCACTGGAAGTCACTTCCATGATATCTGTGACTTTCAAAACCTGGTCGAGGAGCTCATGTGGATCCTCTTCAGACTTAGAGCTGGAGAATAGGGGAGGATTCATTCGGGTAAAGTCCCGAATCCTTGCTGTAGAAGAATTGGCCACTAGGTTGGCCGGAATAGTAGTTGGCCGATCATTCTGAGATGTGACTAAATTAGCTAGAGAACTGAATGCAATTCTAAATTGTAAATGAGAGAAGTGCTCATCTTTAGGATCTGCCTGGGCGGGCTGAGGTGCTGACTGATTCCCTGTTCCTCTTTTGTTAAACATTTTGGGAGGCATTTTTGTAAATGGAAGAGCAGAAGGTATTAAACTGAGAGTTTGACCGGAGCTCATGCTCATTTGCACGACATGAATACTAAAAGAAGGGAAACTATTCCTAAAACATCTCATAGCCTCTTGCGCATAAGTGTGGTGCACAACACACTCATGTACAAGACTTTACTAGATGCGTCTTTTCAGACTTCCTAGGACACTGTTGAACCTTAAGATTTGATACTAAGTTTGTAACACCCCAAATCTAGTACTCGAAATGCTACATGGTTCTCATAATCCCGAAGGACCATAAGCTAACCCATGATTGATAGCTGTAACTGAGCCCTGAATAATAATGGTAATATCTTAAATGCGGAAACATTGATTGAAAGTCCATAAGTTTCAATACTAATTCATAACTGAAAGTATGGTATAATAATACCAGCACAACTGAAATAACTGTCTGAACATGTTGTAGTCTGAAAGCCTATAAAATTGAACTATCTGTACAAAGAGTTAATGGGATAATCCTCTAACTAACCCCATTTGCTAAAATAAATTAAGTACTAAAAAAATAAAATAATCAAATAATAATATCCTCAAATGATGACGACTCACTACTGACTCTGACTACTGAAATTGGAATGCTACTGATACTCTGGAGCGTGTGCTTCTGAAGCTATGGTATAAAACACCATAGCACAAATGTGTCAGTACAATTGAATGTACTGGTATGTAAGTGAGGTAGGCTAAATGTAATAGTTCATATGCATGAATTATACTAACTAACTAAATAACATGAACATGAGAATATATGCATGAATACATAACTGTATCTGAGATCGTGATGACACTGACTCATGAATTATGATAATGTAGATTTATTGATATCTCGGTAATAATACTGGGATACTAAAATACTAAGTATATTGAGTACTGAGGAAATAATGTCATATTACTGATAAAGAAATGACTGTTTCTGACAGTTTTGATTATGAAGAACAGGTCTGATTGATTGTATCTGACTGTCGTAAAATCTAAATACTGGTAACACGAATTTCGTATAATTAATATACTATTAACTGGATGACTCTATCTGACAGTCCTAATTCTAAAGGAACCAGCTGAGTTCCGTACTAAGCTAAGCAACTATATCTGACAGTCCTGAAACTGTAGAACTGAAATGAGTTCTATTACTAAGACTGGATCCAAAACTGAGACTGTGGAAGGTAATCATCTAACCGACATGCCCCAAAATTGAACTGGTGGGGTCCAACCTGTAACCCTGGCCAAAAGGGTGTCAGTACCGTGCCATAGGTAAAGATAAGCTATGAGTAAACCCTCTTTGATAGGGATCTCTTCCATCAACCCATTCTAGTAGGAAAAACTCAAATAAGGTGTCTAATCCCTAAACTCGTAGGGTACATCTCAACCTATTCTAGCTACCTAGTTCTAGAATGCAAGGATTACTTCTAAGGATCACACCCTCTACGACTAACAGATGAGTCCCCATCCTTGGATTCACTCGGTGCTGAATCCTACTCCCAACTGAAGAGACACTGAACTAATTTAAACTGAACTAAACTATTACTGATAGTATCTTTTTTCTGATTTGAACAGAGTTCACTAAATTCCATTGACTGATGAAATACTACTGAGATCGGATAACTAACTGAGATTATTGAGTTTTCCTGAGTCATGTAATTGACTGAATTTAATGATCATGTCTTGAATGGGAGTATCGTGAAAACTGACATTGGCTCTAGGCACACAGCTAAATTATCGAGTAAAAGTACACTCAGGACTCGATAGCATAAAACTAACAAGACTTAACACTTCGTGGACATATAACAAATATCAACAATTCATAATACAACAAATTGGGGATTTCATGAAACACATGATTGTCATAATGTTGTACATGGATGGAATTGCATATAGACATCTCATACTTTTGTAAACCTAATCTCATGAACTGTAATGCCCTGATTTTCTGAATCGAAATGCTACACGGTGCTCATGACCCCGAAGGACCACAAGCTAACCCATAACTGATATTTGTACCTATAAACTGCATAAATCTCATAAAATATGTGGAAACATGAACTGTAAGGCCATAAGGTTCAATACTAATACATATTTGAAAAATATGGTATAACAATACAAAAAAGAAACATAACTACTGAAGTCTGAACATCTAATCTGACATCTATTCTGAAGCCTCTAACTAAACTGAATAAGGAGTTGATGGGACATGTCCCCAACTAACTACAACTACTGAAATAAAGTGAAAACTAAAATAGAAATAAAATCATCATGTCCTCGAAGGATGAGGACTCACGTCTAACTCTGACTGCTGATCCTGGAATGTACTGCTGATTTGGAGCTCATGCCTCTGAACCTATGGTGTAACATAAGAGAAAGAACCATAGCGCAAATACGTCAGTACGTCTGAATGTAATTAGTATACGAGTGAGGTAGGCTAAATGCAAAGGGTTATGTGCAAGGACAATACTGACTGATATGAATGTGAGAGTACATACATGCATACATAACTGTAGCTAAACTCATGGAGATACGGACTACTGAGTCTGAATACTGACAACATAAGTGTACTAATAATGAGATTCTGAAAGGCTGAGTTTACTAATATTGATATGTAAATCACTAATAAGTGATGGATCTGATATTGTATTACTGAATACTAAGAGACTGATATTGCATTACAGATAAATGAATGATTGTTT
>NC_061121.1:120457651-120468335 GCF_002878395.1 Capsicum annuum | reverse complement strand
CCTTTCTACTTCATCAGAGGTAGAGGTACGGACTGCGTACATCTTACCTCCCCCAGACCCCACTAGGTGGGAATACACTGGGTTTGTTGTTGTTGTTGTTGTTGTTGATGTGGAACTTTATTGATTTGCATTCCTGAATAATAAAGAATACTTGATAAAGATTGAGTGGTTTCACTTTCCGATTGAATGAGGTGCCCTGCAGTGTACAATTGCATTTTTATGTCACTATCACTATAGTCTTATGACCTTGGATAGGTAACGTATGAAAATTTAGTAATGGCACCAATATCAAAGGCATCTATTTGACAAAGCGCTGGTATTCGACCAGGAAAGTGTTTTAGGTTGGTGGCTGGCCACATTTTATAATCTGAAACTTTCTCCTAGAAGCACCACAGAAGGAGACATATCATTATGATTGATATCTTTTGCAAAGCTTAACATTCCCCAAGTCCCAAATTGTTCTATCATATCTCCAGTTTGCCCCTAATTAATATTTGAATGGCTGATACGAAATATATATTTTATTCACGTACCAAATCATTTTTATGCTAATCAACATGTTAATAAACTATAAAGATCTATTATCTCATCTTTCTGCATGTGAATAAAATCACATATCTAACTTCCAACTCAATGAAATACTATAAACTTTTCTTGCATTGTATATTTAATCCATGTCATTTAATTTTAAACAGACTAAGTACTAGTTTATAGCACATTTTATGTAAATTTGATGAATTGACGCCCTACTTTCCATCATATATCTTAGTTGGTCAATAGAATCACCTTATCTATGTTTAATTTTGTTTTAAAATGACTATGTCTAAGTTTTAATAGGACATAGTTAATTCCTAGTTTGTCCCTAGTCCTAGGGATATTTATAGTTATCTTTCCATTTAAGAAATATAATTGTCGACTTCTCTATTTTTCTGTTCAGGCTCTACACAAAAGATTATTTTTCAAAAGAGATGTCTGTTGTAGGAATCTTGGAGATACAGAGTTCAAATCTCGTTTCTTGTGTCATTGTAACGCCCCAAATCTGGTACCTGGAACGCTACACAGTGCTCATGACTTCGAAGGACCACAAACTAACCCATGACTAATATTTGTACCTCTATAGTGTATAATATACTGTATAATGCGGAAACATGAACTGAAAGGCCATAAGGTTCAAGATACAATATCTGATAAAAAAATAACGTTAGGGTGGGTATGAAATACCCAAAACAACTGAAATAAACTGTCTGAACATACTGTAGTCTGAAAAGCCTCTAAATCATGACTGAACTGTCTGAATAAGGAGTTGATGGGACATATCCCCAACTAACTCCAACTAATAAATAAATTAATGAGGTAATAAAGTAATGATCATGTCCTCAAAAAATGAGGACTCACTGCTAAGTCTAACAGCTGAGACTGGAATCTATTGATGCTCTGGAGTTCATGTCTCTGAGCCTATGGTATAAGACACCATAGCACAAATACGTCAGTACTTTGAATATACTGGTATGTATGTGAGGTAGGATGAATGCATGGGGTTCATATGCATGAACAATACTGACTAACTGACTAATATGAACATGAGAATGCATGCATGAATACATAGTAACTATAACTGAGAAAGTGATAACATAAATTTATTGATTACTAACATAAGTGGTAACTGAGTTCTCATGACTAATATAACTGATAGCATGAGTGAATATATCTGACAGTCCTAAATATGATGGAACTAGCTGAGTTTTGCACTGTTCTAGTTGACTGTACCTGGAAGTCCTAAATTCTATAGCTAAAATTATGGGAAGTAGTTATCTAACCGACATGCCCCAAATAACGCATTATAGCTGAGTTGTGGTCCAATCTGTAACCCTAATTAGAAAGGTATCAATATCGCGCCACCGATAAGGACAACCTATGAGTGACCCTCATCTGATAGTGTTTCCAAAAGAGAATGGTGCGGCCCTCATTTGACAGTGCTTATCTATCTCATCAACCCTCATCTGACAGTGTTGATGTCTTAATCTATGATGGCTACATAGTTTTGGAATGCAAGGATGACTTCTAAGAATCACATAGTTTTGGAATGCAAGGATGACTTCAAAGAATCACACCTTGATCTGACAGTGTGTGTTCCCTTTCTTGGGTTCACTCCGTGCTAATTTCTACTCCTATTTGAATAGACACTGTAGATGAATTATTGAACTTAACTGGACTGAGTTAACTGAGTTCCATTGACTGACGAAATATTATTGAGATTTTTGTATTACTGAGCTTTCTGAGATTATTGGGATTTTTAAGTTTTACTGAGTTTTCCTAAGTCACATGACTAACTAAATTCTACTGAAAATGGCTTGATTGAGGATATCATGAAAACATGACACTGGCTCTAGGCACACAGCTAAATTGTAGGGTACAAGCACCCCCAAGACTCGATAGAAAGAAACTAACAAAGCATAGCTTTCTTGAATACATGACCAACATCACAATCCATAATTCATTTATTGAGGCATTTCATCAAACATGTGATATGCATAAACTTGTACATACATGAGGATTACATAGTATCATACTAGTTGGGCACTTCTCTTTCACATAGGCATTTAATCAAAAACATGGTAAGCATAGTATATCTTAGAGAAATAACTGGCACCCTGAAGTTGGTCAAATAAGTCATCGATTCTGGGAAGAGGGTACTTGTTCTTGACCGCGACTTTATTGAGATGATGGTAATCAATACACATTCTGAGAGAACCGTCTTTCTTACGCACAAATAAAACTGATGCACCCTACGGGGACACGCTAGTCCTGGTGAATCCCATATTTAAGAGATTCTTCAACTGCGCTTTTAATTCTCTAAGTTCTGCTAGTGTTATTCTTTATGTTGGAATAGATATAGGCTGAGTATCTGGAAGAAGATCAATACCGAAGTCTATTTCTCTTTCAGGAGGAATTCCTGGAAGATCTTTGGGAAAGACATCTGAATGGCTACCAGCTTTGCAAGCACCCTTATGGTTCTTAGCACAAATCTGACAAAGAGGATCAGTTCGAGAATTGCTGACACTGCCCTGAGACTTTGAGCCTAGAGCCCTATCTCTATTACCATCCCTGAACTTCAAAGATGGAGCTGAAGAAGTAGCTATAACTGCTGACTTAGGACAAAACTGAGAATGGTTTTGTCCTTTTGATTTAGGCTGAGCAAAGTTGAAACTACCTTTCCTTTCTCTCTTATTCTGCTTCTCCCTCATCTTAATATTTGGCTCCTCTATCTACTGAGCATGATTCATAAGCCTGGCTAGAGTCATGTCACTATTCAGCATCACCGACCTATACTCGTTGACCACACTATTATTCAGCCCAGAAATAAACTTACTCATCTTGGCCCTGCTGTCTTCAACCACATGAAGGGCATATCTGGTAATTGAGTAAACCTAAAAGAATAATCTTTTACCATCATGTTGCACTGCCTGAGGTTGATAAATTATAACACTTTAGCTTCTCTCAGCTCTAGGGAAAAGAACCTCTCTAAAATGCGGTGAAAAACTCCTCCCACTCAATAGGCCCTGCATCATCTGGCCTTTCTGACTTCCACTACTCATACCATGTGTGAGAAATATCCTACAACTGATATGTATCTAGACCATCACTCTTAACAGCTGACACCCCATAGCGTCAGTAACCTTCTAAATTGGATCAATGAATTCCTGAGGGTCCTCATTTGACTTAGACCCAAGAAAGGATGGAGGATTCATTTGGCTGAAGTCCCAACTCCTGGCTGCAGCTAAATTGGCCACTAGGTTGGCTAGAACGATAATTGGTCATTCATTCTGAGCAGCAACTGACTGCGCAAGAGTAGTGAATGCAGCTCTGAGCTCTACATAAGAAACATATTCACCCAAAGGTACTTCAAGCTGAGGGGCTGACTGATTCCCGTTTCTTCTTTTTGGAGGCATGTTCTATAAAAGAAATGGAGAAATGGATTAGACTGAGAGATTGACTTGAGACTGCGCCCACTGGCATGACATGAATACTGAAAGAAGGAAAATTGTTCCTAAAACATCTTATACCCTCCTGTACATAAATGTGGTGTGCAACACACCCATGTACAAAACTCCACTAGATGTGGCTTTTAGATTTCCTAGGACACTATTGAACCTTAGGCTCTGATACCAAGTTTATAGAACCTTGAATTTGGTACCCAAAATGCTACACGGTACTCATGTCCCCGAAGGACCACTAACTAACCCATGACAAATATTTGTACCTGTATACTACATAATATACTATATAATACGAAAATATGAACTGAAAGTCCATAAGGTTCAACACTGAGATATAATATCTAATAAAAATATAACATTCAGGTGGGGTATAAAATACCCAAAACAACTGAAATAAACTGTCTGAACATACTGTAGTCTGAAAAGTCTCTAAATCATGACTGAACTATCTGAATAAGGAGTTGATGGGACATGTCCCCAACTAACTCCAACTAATAAATAAATTAATGAGGTAATAAAGTAATGATCATGTCCTTAAAAAATGAGGACTCACTGCTAAGTCTAACAGCTGAGACTGGAATCTACTGATGCTGTGGAGCTATAATATCTTAATGGGGTATGAAATACCCAAAACAAAACTGAAATAACATGATAGTCTGAACATAATAGTTTGGAAAGCCTCTAACTAACTAAACTGTCTTAATGAGGAGTTGATGGGACATGTCCCCAACTAAATCCAACTAATACATTACTTAATGAGATAATAAATAAGTGATCATGTCCTCAAGAGAAAAGGAGTCACTGCTAACTCTGACTGTTGAGAATGGAATGATACTGATGCTCTGGAGCTCATACTTCTGAAACTATAATATAAGACACCATAGCGCAAATGCATCAGTACTTTGAATGTACTGGTATACATGTGAGATAGGCTGAATGCATGGGGTTCATATGCATGAACAATACTGACTAACTGACTAATATGAACATGAGAATACATGCATGAATACATAGTAACTATAACTGAGATAGTGATAACATGAATTTACTGATAACTAACATGACTGGTAACTGATTTTTCATGACTGATATAACTGAAAGCATAAGTGATTGTATCTGACTGTCCTGAATTTGATGGAACTAGCTGAGTTTCGTACTTTTTGAGTTGACTATATCTGATAGTCCTTAATTCTATAGTTGAAATTGTGGGAAGTAGTTGTTTAACCAACATACCATAAATAACGCACTATAGTTGATGTTGGGGTCTAATCTGTAACCCCAATTAAAAGGGTGTCAATACCGCACCACCGATAAGGACAAGCTATGAGTGACCCTCATCTGATAGTATCCCTAAAAGAGAATGCTGGGGCCCTTATATGATAGTGGTTATCCATCTTATCAACCCTTATCTAACAGTGTTTATGTCTCAACCTATGCTGGCTACATAGTTCTGGAATTCAAGGATGACTTCTAAGAATCACACCCTCATCTGACAGTGTGTGTTCCCATCTTTGGGTTCATTCAGTGCTAATTTCTACTCCCATTTGAATAGACACTGTACATGAATTACTGAACTAAATTGGACTGAGTTAACTGAGTTCCATTAACTAATGGAATATTACTAAGATTTCTGTATTACTGAGCTTTTTGAGATTATTGGGATTTTTAAGTTTTACTGTGTTTTCCTGAGTAACATGACTAACTGAATTATACTGAACATGGCTTGAATGAGGATATCGTGAAAACATGGCACTGGATCTAGGCATACAACTAAATTGTCGGGTGCAAGTAACCCGAGGACTCAATGGAAAGAAACTGACAAAGCATTTCTTTCTTGAATACATGACCAATATCATAATCCATAATTCATTTATTGAGGCATTAATCAAACATGTGATATGCATAAACTTGTACATACATGAGGATTGCATAATATCATGCTAGTTGGGCACGTCTCCTTCACATAGGCATTTAATCAAACACATGGTAAGCATAGAATATGCAGACGACATTATACGACAAATAAACATCATGATTCTACTCTAATTTCATCATCCAAGAGTTTACTCATAGGTTTACATAAATCTATACCTATACTAATCAATTCCACATAAAATTGAATAAAAGCAAACCCAACATGAAATTCATAAAGAAAACCATACACTCGAACTTTGAAAAGAGATTCTTGGGATTCATGGATGAAAGGAGTCCATGAATGAAGACTATGCATACCGGGTAGTGAGTTTCATGAAGTTCTTGAACTTGAAGAATTTGAATCTCTTAGTTCTTGAAGAAGATTTGGATTTTGTTGCTTTAGGATTGCTCTTAGAGAGAAAACCCTAATTTTATTGTTGTGGAAAAATAATGAATTTAGGAGCCTTGGTCGAATATTAGTAGGTATATAAATGGGTGGTAAAAGACCAACAATCCCCTTTAAAAATGACTTAAAAATAACTGAACAGAACCTGCGATGGCTCATGCGACGGTCCGTCGCTGGATCGACGGTCCATTATTTCGACCGTCGTAGGTGGACCAGGATAGTGACTCACTACCTAAGTAGCGACGGCTTGGGCGATGGTCCGTCGCAAGTTTGACGGTCCGTCAACCTGTCCATCACACCATATCTAGAAGGTTGCCTCACTGCCTTTGCTACAACGGTCAAGGCGATGGTCCGTCGCTAGATCGACGGTCCGCCAACCTGGACGTCGCACCTGGGCGATTCTGGCAGCTCTGAGTAAAACGTCCATAACTTTTTACTCCGATACCATATTTGGACGAAATTGGTATCGTTGGAAAGCTTATTCAATTTCCCATGTGATATAAAGTGAAAATATTAAAAATTACACATGTACAAAAGTGGATTCATCTTTCAAAAATAGTTTTTAACACTCTTGGGATGATTTCAAGCTAGGAAAAAGTGCGGGGTATTACAGTCATCCAGGTATGTCTTTCTTGAACCAAGAGTTTGCTACACCTCTGATTTTTATTGCTATGACTTTTTGTCTCCTGATGTGTGTGGAGCTCTAAATATGACTTTCTTTTCAAGGACGCTGGCTGGACTGTCTACCCTGGAAAAATGTCAGGTCTGATCTGTTATCATTTAGAAACTGAAGTATCATTTTTCATTGTATAAAGTATGCATACATCCTACCCTCCTCAAAACCCCTCTTATAGGACAACACTGGGTATGTTATTGTTGTTGTAGTCAAGAGAAAGCCATTTAGTTATGTAAGGGTAAGTTTTCCTATTCAATATTCATGTGAACTTCAAACGGTTCTAGGCATAACAATAACTTACAAAGGGAAGCGAGGCATTAAATTGTTCACTTTAGAGTTATCACATTTGTAATTTCTTCTATAAAAATTGAATATGGAACATTCCTCTGATTGATTAATCCAAATCCTAACCTCTAAATTTCAATAAATGTTTTCTTAAGTAGGACATGTTGAGGATCTGTTGTGTTACTTTTTATGAGTTTCATCTTTTCATCTCCTTTGCGAAGTCAAATCATTAAATCCAAGTCCCATCCTATTGTTTGAGTGTGTCGAGAAATTTCTTGGATATTAGCTAATAACATTTCTTATCAATGTCCCAGTTGAAGGCCTTAGGCATCAATAATATCTTAGGTTTTGATTGGCAAGCATCCCCATCAGCTGAGTCAATGATCAGAGCACTAGAAGTACTGTACTCACTTGGAGTACTAGATGATGATGGGAAACATGAAGTACTATACTCACTTGGAGTACTAGATGACGATGCCAAACTTACTTCACCTACTGGATTTAAGATGCTGAAATTCCACTGGTATGTTTATGACCGACTGTCTCACATGCTTTATTAAATTTTCTCATTTTCTTCAACTTTGTTGTTCAGTGCATTCAGTCACAATGGGATGTACAAGATTGTCAGAACTTCTCAAGAAGTTTATATTCATCCTTCATCTGTGCTGTTCAGGTACTTCCATATTATATTTTTGTCTAAACTTAATTTGTCTGCTGATATTACATAGATGTAAAAGTTATTATTCCTTAGTTATCATAAAATGAGGAAATTATATTGTTGCTCAATTGCTCACTAAGCAACGGTATACTTTTTTTGATATTGGCCCGACTACAGTGGGCTCATAGGTTCGAACTCCAAAGAGCCTAGGTCCAACTTCTTTACACTTTTCCCAACTTAACTATCAGCTTTGGCTTAATCAGTGTTCAAATCCATGAGATGTGCCTAACCAAAACATCACTGATGCTTCCTTAACAGTGGATCAAAAGCCAGGTGTGCTAAAAAGATCCATGTTTATCGAGTCAAATGCATAATTAGAAAGCAGTCAATGTCTGAAATTGTTGCATCATATTGTAGCATGGTTTGATCTGGAATTGGTTCCTTCTTGTCGTCATCTTTCCTTCTATATATGCCTGTGTGCGTGGACACTGACATATTTCCAATGAGAGCATAGCCGCGCTCCCCTCATGACTACATATTGATTCAGGGGACATCACGAATTTTGATTAGCATTTGCCTATTTTCCTAAGTTCTGTTACATCTTAAAGTTTATGACGTGCTCTCTCAAATTTAACAGGGTCAACCCAAAGTTTATATGTACCATTCTCTTTTTTCAACTGATAGTCAGTAAATGAGAAATGACATTACTATCGATCCTTCTTGGTTAACAGAGGCTGCACCACATTTTTACCAGAAACAGCTGCCTAGTTTTGTTCCTTAATGATGCACAAAATTTTCTAGGATTCTTCTTGGAAGCCTCATTTTGGTCTAGAAAGTTTATTGAGTCATTTGAAATATTTTTAAATACATTGTAAATTGGCTATACTTTCTCCCAGTGGTGGAGCTATGTAAGCTCGAGGGAGGTCAGTTAAACGTCTTTCGCTTGAAAATTCTACAGTGTATATAGGTCGAATATTACTTTTCTGTACATAATATTATATAGAATATTGAACATTCTTAACAAAATTGCTCCCTTTTCCATTGTTTAAATCTCATTTAGATTTAAAAAAAAATTGGGGGTAACGGAACAGGAAATGGAGAGGGAATTACAATGTGGAGACGAAATTGCTCCCATTGCTTTTGTTCTTGTGTCAGTTTTTCATGTTTCATCCAGAAGTGGATAGGATAAGAACCTCAAGTTACTACTGTAGATAACACTCTATGCAGAATTGGATAAGTCGTGATCGTATGGTATAAGTTTAAAGTCTATTTCTAAGCGGTACACTAGTTTCTTTACAACCAATTATTTACTATTTTAGTATTTTTCTCATTTTTTGTGAAATATTTTGGTAATGTAGCCTCTAGTCAATCAGTTAGAACCTCTAACTGAGCAATAGTTAGCCGGTATTTACAATTTGCAGCAATCATCCCGTAAAGTTGAAGGTGCTCTCTCACAAGGTATGGAGCAGTTGCAACAATCTTTGGCAGAGACGTTAGCCAATAGATCTCCTGCTACTGATGGGGCATCAGGAGATGTTGCTAATTATATGGGTCAGGTGGCAATGTCTATAGGGAAACATGACACTCTTGATGGTTTTCTTCATCAGGTAACTCTTCTTGCTGTTGCCGCTTATTTTTTTCTGAAAAAATAAGAGATATGCTGCAAATGCTCATTCAATTGTTTGAACACATGGAAGTGGGGTGCAAGTAAGTGTTACTCTGGAGATCTTGTAACTGCAAGTAGAATGCCATTACTGAAACTTCAGAATATGTCTTGTTTCTATTTATCTTTGAACTCTGGTATCTTGTCCTCATTTATGTCCTCTATAACGGGGTCCTAAAATAGGCCAAAATTTATGTTCGAAGATATTCTAAAATCTATAATTAGCCTTTTGTCACTGTATGCACTGGTAAATTATATGATTCTAGATAGCCTGCCATGTTCATTTCGCTATAGCAACTTTGCGCTTAGAGATTTCTGGCTTTGTTGTGTTAGTTTTATTTTATCTCCGGAAACAAAATTTGTGAAGCTAAAAGTCGTTGCATCTTTCTGGGACTTTTAATAGGCAGATAAACTGCGTCAACAAACATTTCAACAAATGAATCACAACTTAACGACCAGACAATCTGCCCGTTCTCTTCTTGTAACTAACAAGTACTTCTCCAGTCTTCGAGCTCTCAGTTCTCTTTTGTTCTCCAGGCCACGAGAGCAATAAGTATGACATACATCACACTGTTCTACTGAAATTCCGATGATACTTTGTTACACTAGTCAGTATATGTGATACAAATAAGTTAGTACATGTTAAGTGGTATTGTATGTTCTTGTGGAAGTGCAAACTTTAGTTTATTTAATTCTCTCTTAGGTTTTAGAATGCCACAATTTTACTTTGGGACTTAGGAAGCAATAATAATTGTTTATTAACATAATTCAATATATATTTCAATTGGTATTTGAACTGTTAATGGTATTTGAAGTAGTTAGAATAGGTGGAAAAAATCTCTGCAATAGCTAATTGTAATGATTGGAATATGTAGCAAGAAAATGCTGCAAAAGACCCTAAAACCGTTGTAATAGGTAGTTAAAAACTATTGTAAAAGATCATAAGTGTTGAAGTAGATATCCAAAAATTGTTGCTATAGGATTATTACAACACTTTCTAGTCGTTGAAATATAGTCTATTGCAACGGTTCTTAACCGTTGCTATCGACGATACAAAGTGTCATAATAGGAGGTTAGAAAAACT
>NC_061121.1:120441128-120454651 GCF_002878395.1 Capsicum annuum | reverse complement strand
AGTTCTTAAGTGGTTTAAATGAGTCTTACGATGAAGCATGAAGAAAAGTTTTATTAAAAGAAGTAACTTCAACTATAACCCAAGTATATGCTATGATAATAGAGGATTCAATCCAAAATTTAGAAGTATGGCATCTGTAGTGCTGAAGTAACTTGGTTGTTAAGTTTGTTCAAGTAGTTGGTGGTTCCTATTCAAATGCCAGTTACAATTCAGAGTGATAACAAGTCACCTATTCAGTCAGAATTAAATCATGTTTTTCAATAAAGGACCAAGAACATTAAAATATATAATCATTTTATTGGGGATAAGATCAAAGATGGCCTGGTTAAAACAATTTATGTTTTTACCCAACAACAAATTGCAAACTTATTGTCCAAAGGATTGGGCCAAGCTCAACATCTACATATTTTCGGAAAACTTGGTGTTCTTAGTATCTTGCACCCTGTTGTTTGAGGGGTATGTTTAAATATAATTTTTACTATTCCATTACCATTGTTGTTATTACACGATAGTTAGTTAGTTATAGGATAAATTGTCAAGTAGTAAGTGCTCTGCAAGAGCTGAGCTGTGTACAGAAGCTTCTTGAAGTAAGTAGAAGATAATTCCTAGTTTAGATATTTTAGAATCCTCATCTATAAAAGCCAATGTATAACCTCCATTGTAGTCATTTTTTCATTAGACATCAATAAAATTTCTCACTCTGTTTTCATTCTTCATTTCTCTATGTTGGTTAATGGAGTTTTGAGTTTGTGTGAGATGAATTTAATTAATCATGTTATACTTTCTTAATAATTGTTGGTTTTATATTTATTTGATTATTTTAAAGTTGTTCGCTTGATATGTAAATGATTAGGTGCAATTAAATCTTAGTTTAATTGGATCGCAACACAAATACGCCAGAAATTGATCGGATAAAAACTGTTGGAAAGGTGGTGCTTTCTTTTTGTTAGGTTTTTTTCCTTGATTTTCTTACTATATTTAAATTTTACTTTTTCTTATAAGAAAAATAAAAGTTACCATAATTACTTTTACTTTTCTTGAAAGAAAAAATATAATTCTTTTCTATATTTGGCTAACCTAATTCTTGGAGGAAAGGTTTTAGACATCTATAAATAGAAGACCCCACTACTAGAAATGAGGGCTATGGGAACGCTTCTTTAGCGATGGTTCAAGAACCGTTGCTATAGATGACCTATAGCGACGGTTAAAACCGTCGCTTAAAGATGACTAGTCTATTAGCACAAAAAGTAATCAGAACCATCACAATAGATGTATAACCATCGTGAAAAGGTAGTCCATAGCGACGGTTTTAAGAACCGTCGCAAAAGACCATTTTTAGCCACGGTTATTTTACGACCAAAAATAATATTTTCCAGGAATTTTGCATCCAACATATTGAGATACCCACTTATTTTAATTATATTTATTAAACAAATAAATTATTTCCATCTTTTGTCTTTAGGGATAATTAGAAACCCCCAAGTCATACCTGTTCTCCTCTCTTCACAATCGATAATATACTTCTTCTTCTCAACTACATGCAATTCTTCTTCTTCTTCTTCTTCTTCTTCTTCTTCTTCTTCTTCTTCTTCTTCTTCTTCTTCTTCTTCTTCTTCTTGTCATCTACAATTCTTCACGAATATAGGACGGTTCAAGTGACAAATCGTTCAACCTCTTTATGTAATTTCTAATTCGGTTTTGTTGAATTATTAATCAGTACATCGAAAACTCTCTTGTTCAACCTCTCTCTTGTTCAACCTCATATTTCCGTACAACAACCTCTTTATCAAGGTCAGCAAAGGTTAGTGATCTTGGAATTAGATGAAAGTATTTAGGGTTTTAGTTCTTGAAATTCAAGATCTTGTTTTTTTATTTTCTTTAATCTCTATTCAAGACCTGTTTTGTGAAAATGTCACCATTCTTGAGGTTTACTTTGTGATTTTTTGAATCTCAATCTTCTTCTTCTTCCCAATGTCTATTCTCCTTAATTTCTTCTCAAGTAGATTTTGCATTGAAATTCGTTTGAGGTTTTGGTGTAAATGTGCGTATTTAAAGAGAGTGAAATTGGGAATCAAATACGATTTAGGTAAGGACTCTAATTCTATATTTGGTTTCCTAAATACTCTTTGTATACATGGACTCTACATAACTTGTCCCATACTCCACTTCCTTAAATAATGAAGTTGCATTTCAAAATAAAAATGCATTCTCCTATTTAGTTTATTTATTTATTTATCACTTTCTCCTATTTATTTTTGACCACCGAAAAGGAGAGCTGAATTCAAGACCTGTTTTGTTTCGATTTTAATGTTAAACTGTTATTATTGTTGTTGCAGGAGCTCTTTTTTTTCTATAATCTAACGGTTTTTGTAGTGGCTGAGCTTATATTTTTGAATGTATATCTGGAAAGGGTACTAATTTGATTAGTTAATAGGAAATGAGAGCTGAAACTTGTTTTATTTTACTGTTGGTTGATTTGATCTAGTGTATTGAAACTTGTTGAAGAACTGACTTGTACTTTTCTTGTTTGTCATTCCTTATAAATGTAGGTGTGCGAATTTGGTCCGTGGTGCTAAGGACAAGAGGCTCAGGGTCAAGGAACCTTTTCAAATTCCCACTAAGGTTGCAAACATTACTAGGAAGTCTCCCTATCAAGAAGGTACTAGTTTTTTAATCAATTTCGAGCTTTTTTTAATTGTATGATGATACATTTAGGTTCAAGAATTTATTTTTCTATTTGAATTTTTAGTGGTTTTTTTTTGCTTAATTTGTTCTTTGTCCATTTTTTGAAGTTTAATATGGTTGAATTGGTTAGTTGTACACACATTTTTCCTGTTTAATGGCATTGCTATGTCATATCCTTGACTCCTTTTCTTAATGTTTAGCATTGATTAGTTCTAAAGTGCCTGTTTAAATTTCCAACAAAGTGCCTCACAATATCACTAAAAAATTTCTTGTGGAGATGGTCTAGTAGGTCTATTGCTTGTATCAATTCTTTAGGTGTGAGTTTATTTTGTGATTGTATGATTTTTGTTTAAATATTTGTTTACATGTTTGAATTGCTCCAGTATTTTCTTTGGCTTGATTAGTTCTTGGTCCAAATTTATGAAAGGTTATCTGTTGTAGTTTCACTAGTGTTGTTTGTTCCAAAGGAACCTAGATACTTTGATGAAAGTAGAGCATGATTAGTCAGAAGGTCATTGTCTCCATTGAACATATTGACGGAGGTTGTTTGTGAATTCAAGTGACTTTGAGCTTCTTTGGCCTGGCTTATTTTACGTTAAAATTACAATGACTAAAATTATTTAAACAATGGAGGCATATGGATACTAAACAAGAGTTATGGGATTATACCAAGGTTGGTGTTCTACCTTTTTCATTTCCTTAATTAAAAATGCATTTTTTTTGTTGTTCTAACTGAACGAAACCAACTTGTAGGCCAAATATGATATTCCTAATGCCGCAAAAGATTGAGTTTTGGAAAGAATCTGAGAATCTTGGAGAAAACACAGAAAGGAGTTGAAGAGAGATCATTACGATCAATGGGAAAATGATGAAGTTTGGTTATAGAAAAGGCCCAAAAATGTGCCGGAATGTCAATTTAAAGAGCTCCTCGTGTACTGGAATTCTGAAAAATTCCAGATAAAACGTATTACAGTTAGTGCAAAAAATGAAGAATTTTATTACTATTGTTAGCGTTAATGATTCATACTTTCATAAAATGTCCGAAACCAATACTGAGAATCGAAAGAAGTTGATGAATGCACACACTATAGGAAGAAGAGTTTTGCTGTAGTTTGCAACAAATTGGTGTGTTCTCTTGTTTATTATTTAGTTATAACTTGTCATTTAGATAGTTTTTGATTTCACTAAATATCATATGAATAGAAAAATGAGAAGGGGAGAACTTTGTCGCTAAAGGAGATGTTTCCGGAGACAAGAGCAAGAAAATCTGATCGTATATACAAGACGTCTAATGAAAACACCACGAGTAAAATTGTATAAAACATATATTTTTCAAGTATATATTGACATAAATGAACAGTTCTTAATTTGTAATTATTTAAAAATGCTTTTGAATATGATTATTAGGCTCAAATGGAGGAAATTAAAACATAACAGGGTTCAAATGAATAGCCCGTTGATGCATTTTCAGTCGTTATGGGTGCTGAACATCCGAGACGTGTAAGACTGCTTGAAGGGGGAGGGGGTTACAAAGACTTCTTTGAAAATATTAAATGATGGATCTAAATCATCTATAAATGCCACAAATAATGTTGTTCAACAAATGCAAGAAAGGATGCAAAAAATGGAGGATCAGAAGAGAACCATTCGAAAATAAGTTGTTGCAGATGTAATTTCTCTGCTTCAGAATTCAGGAATAACAAATCCTAACATACTAGCGGCATTGACCATTCCTTCACCATTGGAATCGACTTTTACAGTAGCAGCTACAGGGAGAAACAATCAAGGTTAGTGTTTGAAAATCTGAATTATACTCCTGTTATTTTGGTGGCTGACATAGTTTATTGTTGTTGGACTGTATTGGATAGTTATTTCTGGTTCGTAACTGTGTGCCGAGTTATGTTTGGTGATTATGTGTTATGTTCACTACTGTGTGTTATTCTTCTCTTCCCTTTTTCCTTTTTTTATTGGTTGCATCTATTGATTTGATGGCTAAACCTATTGATATGATGGTTCTATCTGTTGATCATGTGATAACATGTTACTTTTGTACTTGGGTACAAAAGCAATCCATTGGCTTTCGATATTACAGCTGCTTGTAGCGGGTTCATATTGGGTTTGGTATTTGCTGCTTCTTATATCATAGGTAGAATTTTGTGAACTTCTCTATTTAATACTTAAGTCAGTGAAAATATTGGTCTTTATATGGAGGAGGAGGAGGAGAAATTATTCCAAAAGTATCTCTATGGGTTTGTGGAGTCTGTATGGATTTACAAAGTAGGGATGTGAATGCCTTTCCAATTGGAGAAATATTCCTGCACCAGTAGGGTTTACTGCCCTTATCCTACTAGCCTCTTAGATCATACTCTCTAGCTTGTCCTCTTTGAGAAGAAAAGGTTCTTCCCTCTTGTCCCTAATGTGTCTCTTACACATGCATTATACAATTCACAATAAGGTGGCTGGTTGTTGAGATATTGAAAAAGATAGAAATTAGGAATGAATTCAGTAGTAATAGAATATCTAATCCTTAGAATAAGCCCCCACTCTTCTGTTACCATATATTTCTTCTTTAGTTTATTTGGCAAAAACAACCTTCATTTCATTCCCTAGAGGTAAAAACAATATCCATTTCATTCCCTAGAGGCCAAAAGAGCAGGTTTTGTGGGATATACAGTATATTTAACTGAAACAGGTGTCCTGATAGATATTGAAAGGTGAGGAAGATCGTAGGTACAATATAATGAAGAAAAGAAACAAAAGACCAAATTTATCTTCGAAGGATTATCATCCTTCTATAATTTATAGCATCTACACCTCAGCTGTAAATTTTCCTCTGTTGCTCAAATCTGTCATATATATGTTGTGAGGAGAATCAATATATATAATGAAGTGTATCATGCAAGTGTTAATTAGGAGTTGCGAAGGTGATTTTCACTAATACAATGGCTACAGCTAGATGTATTTGAGTTGACTACATGAATCCTCTTGGCTGCTGCGTGTAAACTAGGAGAGTGTAAATATATATATATATATATAGGAAGATAAAAATTGAGACTCAATGGAACACTTAACCTATGTGAAAATGTAGCTGATAAAGGGTGTGTCAGCAGGAAAGAGTACTTTGATTGAGATTTAACAATGGAGTGCTGTCGGTGGTTTAACATGTAATTTTGTGAATTTCTCTATTTCATTTTTGCCTTCATATGTCGCGGGAGCTCCAATACCACGGTTTCGATGAATTAAGAATGTTTTAACACTTGTAGATTAGCTTTTGTTGTTATTGTTGTGTAGTTTGTTGCTCAACTTTAATTTTGTTTTTCTTATTGTTATAGGTGATCGTGACATAGAAGATGGCAGTGGTAACGAAATTGATGAACTGGTTATGACCTAGAGATCAAGCACATTGGCTTCATGTCACACTAGCTCGCTATTTGGAAAACTTATGTATGTTTCGATTGGGGATCGATCACATCTAATCGAGTAGTTTATAACATCATTTATTTTTGAACATTTAAAACTTGTGTATATATGTTTTGATTTTTTTGAATGGTCAAAAAATATTTGGTTTCTTATTGGTAGACAAAATTAACCATTGCTATAGTTCATGTTTAAGTATCACAATAGCTTACAAAATAGTCGTCCTAAAAAGCTTTATAGGATGATTTATATAATTTAGTCACAAAAGGTAGCCATTCCAACATAAATCAAACCGTCCCAATAGCTTAAAAAACCTTCGTAATAAGGTTATAGGGATGATTTAACAACCGTCGTAATAGCCTAAAATTTGTTGCAATTTGTTAATAGGGCATTTTTAATGAACCGTCGTAATAGCATAAAAATGTCACAATAAGTATTAATGAACAGTCCTCCAACCGTCACAATAGCAGTAAACCGTCGCAATAAGCTCTATTTGGACAGTTTTAAAACCATCGCAATAGCTTAAACCGTCCCAATAGGATCTATTTGGACGGTTTTACAACCGTCGTAATAGCATAAACCGTCGCAATATACGTTATTGGGATGGTTTAAAACCGTTCCAATAACCATCTCGATAGCCACAAAAACTGTCGCCTAAGCAAATATATAATCGTGGATATAGTGTATATATAGAAACAGTTATTAACCATCCCAAAACCACTCAAACCGTCCCATATGGTCAATATATAAAATCGTCGCTAAAGACAGGGATGTAGCAACGGTTTTTGTAACCATCACAAAAAACCATCGCATTTGAGCTATGGTAATGCCTTCAGTAGAAACGGTTCTCTAACCGTCGCTATACATCTATTGGCACGATTTTGGAGGCTATGAAGACGGTTTTGAAACCGTCGCAATAGCCCCTTTTTCTAGTAGTGCCCCCTTTACATACCATAACATGATAGCATCCACAATGTAATCGTTTAAAGAGTCTTGTTTAGGGGGAGATTTTCTTCCAATAGTTTTTAATATTTTTTATATTAGTTTTCAATATGTAGGTAACTTGACCAAATTACATCAATAATATATTTTTTAGTATGTTTTTTTCTTTGTCGTCTGAATTATCACTACGATAGTTTGCAACTAATAGCTTATGCATGATGCCCTCTCGATTTCGAACCCAACAAGTGGTATCAGAGCATACGGTTTAAAGATCCAGTGGTTTGGTAAAAAGAGGTTGAGGACAGGTTCAAAGCGGTTTCAAAATTAAGTTGCAATAATTTGGATGATAATGAAGATTTTTGTCAAGCTATATGTGGAGATAATTGTCAATCATATTTTCAACAATCCTGCTGTCACATATTTGAAAATAAAGCTCACTTTTAACCCTGCAAAAGGGCTCCAATATTTTTAACCCGAAAAGGGCTAATATATTTTTTAACCCCAAATGCTCCAGCATTAAACATGCCAAACAGCAGTGATATATGAAGTATATATATGAAGAACGAAGATCATGCACAAGAAGAAGGAGGATCAAGAATATTTTGAAGAAAATCAAGCCAAAAAGGGGAGATGTGTTATGTTTTTGCCCTGATTTTCTTACTATATTTAAGTTTTACTTTTTCTTACAAGGAAAATAAAAGTTACCATAATTAATTTTACTTTTTCTGAAAGAAAAAATATAATTCTTTTTCATATTTGGCTAACCTCTTTCTAGGAGGAAAGTTTTTGGACATCTATAAATAGAAGACCCTCTTCTCATACCATAACATAATAGCATCCACAATGTAGCCGTTTAAAGAGTCTCGTTTAGGGGGAGATTTTCTCACAATAGTTTTTAATGTTTTTTAATATTAGTTTTCAATATGTAGGTCACTTGACCAAATTACATCAATAATATGTTTTTTAGTATGTTTTTCTTTGTCGTCTGAATTATCACTACGATAGTTTACAACTAATAACTTTCGCATGACACCCTCTTGATTTCGAACCCAACACTTTTTAGGGTCTTACTATTAAACGTCTGAGTAATGAATGGGTCTGATGGTCGAGTTTTAGATATCTAACATAGAAACAAAAATCCAGGAACACAATACTATTAAAGATAAATAGTTTTTAATGTAAAAATCAGATATGTCGTGATAGAAATAAGAAATACCTACTTGAGCAGAAAGAGTGAAAACAAAAATTCAATGGCAGTGGCAAACATAAACAAAACAAGAATTGCATTGCATAATTTATTAATTGAACGGAAATACTAATGGCTATGTGGATAATTAGAGTTTCCTCCCAGTTAAAGAATAAATCTCTTTGGATAAAATCCTAATACTATCTCAGATAAATAAATAAAGGCCGTCGTTCAGTAGTCTAGAGAGCATAAGCAACAGTCCATACAGCTTCATCACCTTCGCCGCATGAGTGATGCACATCTTTCATCCTTTCCACCGACTTGCATACTCCACTGCATGACCAATCAAATGATGCCACGCACAAATTCCCTCCTTTTGCCTTCCATTCACAATCTGGAGGTGTCCCACAGCACATTGAACGTTCATTCACATGTTCCACTTCCAGTCCAATTAACCAGGATCCCAACGAAACGTCTTCATTTGCATATCTATGTAATATGCCCCTATTATTTTCATCATTCATACACAATCACGTTAAATTTAAACATCATTCTTTATTTGATCTGAAATTGTATTAGATTGAAGAACTTACGAGTTGATGGAGATGTAAGTAGCGAGGTCTCTTGAGATAGCATATATTTGACCTGTTGCATGCCTGAAATACTTGTTCCCTTCTTCTCCAAACTTCCAATACTCAGGCTCATGATACTTTAATCCTCTGGAAAATCAGTTATCAGCAATTAACTCTTCGACCGTTCGAGAGGGAATTATTGTTTGTGTTTTATGGAATAGACGACTCACTTTTGGGAAAGAACTGGCCCTGACTTCATGCATCCAATATAGACTCTTGGTTTTGATTTGTATTTTGCTAATGTGCCAGCAAGCATACCTGCACAAGATTGATATACTTACATAAGCATGCATAGTTATGCATGCATTTTTGGATACTCAAAGAAATAGGTATGAAATTTAAAATAAATTAGTCACCCAAGTTGAGATGGACATCATCATCCACTTTAACGTAGAAGTCAGCGTCCCAAATGGTGACAACTTTAGAGAAATACAATCTGGTCTTGGTGGACAGCTCATGATAACCCTCAATGTGGTCAAGTCGAAGGAAATCTTTGTACTGAGCATCCTCCCTATCAATGGCACGCTCTAAAACTCCTCCTGGTATGGCACTGTGTCCTATCACAAACCGTACCACGATCCCCTTCTCTTTCTCTAATTTACTTAGCTTATCTCCTGCATTCCAAATATATAGATGGATCATTAGATTAAGCAGAACCTTCCATCCAATTAAAACTAATAGAAAGAAGCTTCTATGAAATCGGCTAATTAAAGACCGTTAGGCATCCATGTTTCTCTAAGAGAGTCGCGTCTTTTCCTGCTGCTGAAAGCCGTATTGATTCCAATCACAATAAATGCTTTATTTGGAATGCTGTGATTTGATGCTCCATTTCCCCTTGCACTTTTGCTGACTCTTTGCCTTGTCATAGCTATTTCTAGTTCCAACTCCAATGTTGATACACTTTTATTTAGTGATCTGTTAATAAAATATACTACTGTGAAAGAAAGGACGGCTAGGTATAGGTGCAAGCTTTAAATGGTATTTGAGTCATGTTTGTTAAAATGTATGATCATCTCATTTAAAAGTAAAAATTATTAGAGATACTATAAATTATTTTATTCTTTAAGTCTCAAAAGTGTGCTTACTGAACAGCTTGATGAGTCTTCATGATTTCCCCCATGATGTCTCTAGAATTGCTTTCCGCTAATTTCTGTCAAAAGCAGAAAAATAATTTGAAAATTATTCATAACAATTCACCAAGTCAAATTGTCAAACAACTTCTTTCAAAATCAGCTTACACGCTTGTGATCACATTCACGTGAAATAGTTCTAATCTTCTCATGATTGGACATGGTGGAGATCATGAGGTCGGTATTCATTTCAGAATTAGGTTGAGTCCAAATCCGGCTAGTAAAGATTGATCCTGCCAGAAAGCTTGCAATGCAAAGAAGCATTATGGTTTTCCCAGAGACCGGCAGCTTCGCAGATCTCATTTTTGAATTTTACTGCAATACAGCGGAACCCAAACTCCGCTACCACTGTTTGACTTCTTTTCCTCTGCCGGCAGCACCCTATTGTTGGCTGCTTTTGCAATATCCTTCAAGGAGAAAAACATGTAATATCTGTTATATATATACATAAAATGATAATGATTTCAAGCTTTGGCTGAATAATTTATAAATGGGCACCCGTTATGGTCAATAAACCATGAGATCATATTCTTGAAGAAAAACAAGGGAAGTGAAACATATGTTAAATTGCATGGAATGTCAATGTTTAATAATAACAAGCAGAAGGGTGCTTGACCTGAACCACGTGAAGGAATAATTTTTTTTTCCTTTGACAGCGTAAAGAACAAAGATGGAAATACTGGAGACAAATTTCGTATCAAGAATAAATCAATCATGTTAGGCAGACTTGGAGACTACTCAGTAAAATGAAAAGATGGATCAGCTTGGTTAAAATTTTGTTCATCGATAAGAAGAAAATAGACTTCCAGAAATAAAATTAATATGCATTTATCACGTGCAAGTCATGATGTTTGACATAAACAAGAGTACCTCATTAGGAATAGAAAACAAGGGGAATGCTAATGATAATAGTAAATGAGCAATGGAAGCTCTTCGCATGAACGAAATGTAATGATATTCATTTTCAGCTAAAAGATATCTTTCGATTTGTGTTCACTATTGTTTGACAAATGTTCATTTTGTTTACAGTAAGAGAACAGATGGTAGTACCTGCTAGGACATGCAATTGAAGTGGCAATGGAGATATGAAAATATATGTGTCATTTTAAAGAAACTTTAAGGCATACCTTCCAATTAGATGAAAGAGTCCAGCTGCAAGTCAGGCAGTTTAATCATGTGACTGTCATGTTCCAACAAACGGGCTGCCAAATATAAGCAGTTGAGAAATTCCTCTGTCCTTATTGTTTGATCCTACGAACAGGAATGTTCCTCCTAGTATATGATTTACACTTGTATATGAACATTCTCCTACTGATCCATGCAATTAAATTTGTGAAACATTGGCCTAAATTTCAGCTCTTTGTAAGCCACTTTTTTCTCATAACGTCGGAAAGGCACTTGGGTTTTGAGAATTTATTATTGGGGAAATGGTCAAATGTAAACACGCATTATTTGAAATTAATAGGACAAATTGCCTCTGTCAGACTTTTGGTGTAATATCCCTGGAAGAAAGTCTAGATTTTGTTCTTGACCCCATATGATAAAGTACCTTCACTTTTAAAAAGTTGTACAAAAGTTTGTGTATATATATATGTGTGTCGGATTTGAAGAATTTGGGCATGTGAAATCCTCTCATTTCATAGTGGATTTTGTTGATGGCAAGGTAAAAAAAGGAAACTTAATTGTGATAAGAATCTATGTAAGGACCAAATATGTAACAAAGGCCAAAACTACTACAAATTCAAATAATTAAAAAGCTGTTGTAAATAATATTGTAATTGTAGATGACCATAACTATAATTTCCTCCTTTATGGGTAGTGATACACATACCTCCACCATCTCCTTATTGATCATCCTCAACCCCATGATCTTCCCTTTTTAATTGTCATTGTTAATGTTATGTTATGATAACCTTATGTATGTCTCTGTGAAGACTATACATAGAGACATATAGTCTCATATTGTGTACACATTGATATTTGTAAGAATAAGAAAATTTTCTTCTCACATTTCTTTTCTACTTTCTTCATTCATTTGTCTCTTTTAGCTTAGTTTTAAAATACATTATTAGCACGAGACTCTAGCCAAGGGAGATATTTATCAATTTGTCCCACATTTCTTTCATTCATTTTAATAGAGATCCGGCAGTGTCTTGAAAATTGGACTGCGTCCTATGTTTTTCTCTTCTGGAAAGGCTAACCAGTTTGCATAATGTTTAGAAAAAATAGCAGAAGCTTTACAAATTGCAACCAGACGTTTAGACGGAATGTTTAAGGCAACCTTTTGTTATTTAGGAAAATTATGAACATTTATTGGAACTTAAGTCTCAGGAGGACTTTTTTGAAGAAAGTTTTTGCTTGTGATATAGCTTTATGGGCACTGTTACTAGTTTGCTATTTTGCCATTTGTTATTACCTTTTCTCACAATTTTGTGATATAAAGCGATGGTCTTTGGTGCTGGAAGGAGTTTATGTGGTTATAATTCATTGAAGTTGATGTGGATATATTTCATGTCTTATAGGAATTTTATTTAATTTATGTATATATAATTATAAAGTGTTAATACTTTTAAAGGCTCAAGGATGAGTATTGTTGCATTTTGCCCTATTATGACATTGGTTGAGGATAAGATGGTAGATTCAGATACTATCGCATCGAGAGAGTAAGACATTAGTTTGAGTATCGATGCAAAATAACCATAAGATGTTAGGTTTAAGTTCTTACGAATTATGTGTCACGTCCCAAATAATCTCTTGAGGTGACTGGCACCCGCTAACACCACTTGTCGGGAGAACTAATCTTTCTTACACTTTATCATATAATAAACTCTAAGGTAAGATAAGTACACCTTCAACGCATCAATAAATTGGGAATATTAGTTCAACAAAATTCCATAATCAAACTATAAATTCAACAATCACTCGAGAACTAATTCTTTGTCCCAAATCTCACACTAACACATTTTTTTAGGGAAACTTTTTAGGATTTTATTGATTAAGAAATTAAACAAACAATATTTGTCCAACTCGATAGGCCCAATCGGTCCGCTACCCGATCTAATTGCCAATAAATAAAAGAATAATTAATATCCTAGTAGGGTTTCTAAATTGAGCTATCACTTCCACTTTGCTTTCTCCGCTGTAGCTGGTACTGTAGCCATATTTCACTTTATGCACCACCAGTTCACCTTTCTCCGATTTTGGGTGTTTGATGAGTTTTCTTGGCCGATGTTGCTGGATTGTTGTTGCAGCTTGCTTAAGTAAGCTCAATTGTTGTTGTAGTTCATTGTTATCTTCTGTATCTAACTCCTCCCTTTTGATGTTCTTCTGATTCAGCTGTTTTCTCCAGTGGACGGGATATTTCCATTGTTTTTGAAGAATGTCAAGGGCTCTAGTCCCGGTAACAAATAGCAATTTCCCCTGAACCCTTTGAATCCTCTAAGAATTAATGTGCTAAACCTCCCTTTTCTCTGCAGACATGGTTGGAAATGAGGTAATGGGATGCTTGGACCCATAATTATTTGGATAGTG